>NW_022436971.1:21404791-21489041 GCF_009761245.1 Sapajus apella
GCAATAGAGTGAGACTCCATCTCAAAAAAAAAAAAAAAATGTAGTATTAACTGACAGGATTACAAAGTCCCAAGATAGGTTGTCTGTAAGCTGAGGAGCAAGGAAGCTAGTCTGAGTCCCAAAGCTGAAGAACTTGGAGTCTAATGTTTGAAGGCAGGAAGCATCCAGCATGGGAGAAAGACGTAGGCTGGGAGGCTAAGCCAGCCTAGCCTTTTCATGTTTTTCTGCCTGCTTTATATTCACTGGCAGCTGATTAGATAGTGCCCATTCAAATTAAGGGTGGGTTTGCCTTTCCCAGCTCACTGACTTAAATGTCAATCTTCTTTGGCAGTAGCGTCACAGACACACCCAGGATCAATACTTTGCATCCTTCAATCCAATCAAGTTGACACTCAGTATTAACCATCACAACATATACATTCAATTATATTCAACAGATGATGACTAGAGATTACAGAAGCAGATAATATAGAGATAAGGATACGTAGGTAAGGTTAGGAGAGGGTCGTCATGAACCAAAGCTCAGTTTAGAGTAGGGAAGATGTTTTCAAATGAAGTTTTTAAAAAATCAGTAAGAAAATAATGAACTGAGAAGAAACCTTTTTAAAACGCAAATGGAAGATATTTTAACAGAATCCATAGGCATCATCTCATAGAAGGAAGATGCCCACACAAATATACACACATATGCATCCACACACATGCATGCACACACACATGCATGCACAATCTTGGTCTTGACCAGTTGTCAGACAGACTTTAAGAACATGGCAATTCTGTGACATTATTCTCTTGATCAGTTGGGCTATATCCTGTTATGAATTCTGGCATTTGAGAGAATCCTGCTTCCATTTACTTTGGAGAAAGAGGAATTTGCAACCATCCATCCTCATAATTCACAGAAAATTTTAATGAGCAATAAATGAAAGTGTCATCAACAATCAAAATAAGTGAGATAGAAGGAAGAAACTTTGCTGAATGAAGTCTTAATTCCAGACTGGAGACATAGTAAAATCAAGTGATTTCTCAATCTGAAGTCCTTTCTAGATAACCACTGGCTTCTCTGGACCATGCATGGGTAGTTAAAATAATTGTTTAAATTATGTCAAGCTTTGAAGATAAATATTTTACCTATATTACTAAAATCTAAAGGCTAACCACATGGCAGAAATTATTTTTCCCAAATAAGCCATGGTGAGAAAGCGTCTAAGAGGCAGAAATCTTGTGCATTTTCTTTCTGCTTGAACATAGTGATCTTCCCATCAATACTAATCATGAAGTAGTAATATGCATATAGTATGCCTGAGCTTTTCAGGAAATGAATGTGTATATCTGCCTAAAAGTGATTTTATTGAGTGGTTTAAAATGTATAATTTGATCTGCAGAATGACAATTGTTTTAAAGCAAGCAAAGTCACTTGCACTGAGGATGCCAGCCCTATGAGACAGTGAAATGATACATTGCAGAGTAATTGACGACAAGGAAATGCTGCCCTACTTTCACAGAAAGGAAGCCAGAGCTGCCGTCCATGTGAGAAGCGCAGCTAGCCTGGAGCCGGCTCCTTACCTTTTCCACGGCATGTATGATACCAGCAATGTCTGTTGTTTATTTACAGTTTGGTAATGGAAAATGTATTGTATTATGTTAGACTCTCCTATTATTTCTGTTTGTTTTTTGTTTTTTTGAGACAGAGTCTCACTCTATCAGCAGGCGCCAGGCTGGAGTGCAGTGGTGCGACCTCGGCTCATCGCAACCTCCACCTCCCGGGTTCAAGCAATTCTCCTGCCTCAGCCTCCCGAGTAGCTGGGACTACAGGCGCGCGCCACCGCGCCCAGCTAATTTTTTTGTATTTTTAGTAGAGACGGAGTTTCACCATGTTGGCCAGGATGGTCTCGATCTGTTGACCTCATGATCCGCCAGCCTCGGCCTCCCAAAGTGCTGGGATTACAGGCATGAGCCACCATGCCCAGCCCTGTTTTTAAAGCCTCTAATGCATTTCAAGAAGTATAGATATTTTACACATTTTGAACTGAGGTCATTCAATCCTCATAAAAATTTTGGAAAATAAATATTATAACCAATACATACATAGGGAAAATTTAATGCTGTAAAGTGAATATTCTGAGGTTATAATAAGATGACAAGTTCGGGTCTTCTAGCTCTACGTCACCGATGTTTCCACTACAGACCACCTCCAGGTGTCTCTCAATTTTAGAATATTTGTGTACATTGCCTGTGCTAGATGTTATCTATTGTCACTGGCTTCTCTTTGCTCTCCACTCTCGCCTCCTTTCCCTCCTATCCTAGGGAGGAGAAAGCTCAAACCTAAGAGTCCAAGACTTCTTGTCGCCAAGTTTTGGATGCAGTTTAGTTTCTGCCAATGAGACTCACTTAAAGCTAGAACATAGAAAAGAGGCTAAAGACACTCCTCCCGTGGTGGCGGTGGCTCAGTGATGGGGTGGGGTGGCATCTTGCCCTCCCGTTTTGCTTTTCACCATCAGCGTCTTGGGTGGCAGGTGCTGTGGCAGCCATTGCTTCCTGACTGCCAATGCTGCCATGCAAGGCAGACCACGAAGACCTGGTGATGACACAAACATTGGTTCACCTCTCACCACTGAAGAGGAGTTTCGGTAGCATCTCGGAAGGGGACAATGAGGGTAGGGGGCTTATCGGGTGTGGAGGGCTGGACTAGGGTAGTGTTAGGCAGAAGTCAGTCAGTGTGGTCTGAGGTGGTCAGAAGCTATTGCAGCATTTGGAACACATGAAACCACACAATGTCACTGTGAAATGTTTGCTTGCTGTCTCATCTTGGAAAATACAGACCCTCAAGGAGCCTGTGTGAAAACAATGTGAACTCAGAGAGTTTGTCTTGAACCTTATGCTTTTGTACAGTTTGTGCATTCTTTGAGTCATACTTCATTTTGCCAATATTTCTGTGTTGTTTCTCTGGACCGGGGGATTACAGTTCTACTCAGTTTCATCCTGAATCTGAAAGTCTAGTGCTAACTCCCTGACTTCTCTTATCATTCAAACAATCCCGTCCTAAGCTATTAACTAGTATTTAGGATCCCCAAATATTCAAGTGAAACTAATAATGAAAAAGATAAAATTAAATAAATAGAAGAATGGAAACAAAGATGATGCTTGAAGAAGGAAACAAAAACAACAAAAATAGCTGATTACTATTCAAGTTGATAACATGTACTTCAAAGAGATAAAAGGTGATATCAAATACACAATTTAAACAAAAAGAAACAAAAAAGCCAGGATCAGGTATGTTTTTAAAAAGACCCGTCTTCTAGGGAGGAGGAGAGTGAGGATGAAGAGAGGTTGGTTAAAGGTGCAAACTTAGAGCTAGACAGAAGGAATAAGTCCTAGTGTTCAATAGCTCAGTAGGGTGACTGTGGCTAGCAATTTATTGTATATTTCAAAATAGCTAAAAGAGGAGAGTTAAAATGTTCCCAACACAAAGAAATGATAAATGTTTGAGGTGATGGGCAGGATATTTGTTCATATTTATGAGGTACATGTGATATTTTGATACATGCATACAATGTGTAATGATCAAACATTGTATGCATGTATCAAAATATCACATGTACCCCATAAATATGTACATATTATGTATCGTTTTTTAAAAGGTAAAAAGTAAAAAAGAGCAATATGACAAGAAAAAATTTCTGAAATTCGTAAATGGTACTCCTACAAAATAATCAGTAAAAGGGTCAGAAATGAAATAAAGCAAATATCTCAAAAAGCAGAAATAAAAAACAAAGAAGCCAAAAATAACAACCAGAAAAGAAACCCATAGAATCAAAACCAATAAACCACCAGAAAAAAAAGTTCAAAGGAAAAGGTATTGAGAAAATTATCTAAGAAAATGAAAAAAAAAAACCTTTATAAAACTTTAAGATGTAAGTTTTCCATCTGCGAGAGCTATCATATAACCAATACAATAGAAGACAAAAATACAGTAACTAGGTGCAGTTATGTAAAATTTCAGGAGACTAAAAACAATGAGAAGATTCTTAAAGCTTCCAAAGAGAAAACAAAACTATGCAAAAGGATCAAGAATTAAAGTCGTTACTCTAATCTATACACTTAAATATATCAACAGCAACACTGAAAGGAGAATACAATGTACAAAACTTGTACGTCTAAGAAAATGCTTTATTTTGCCTAGAATTTTAAACCTAGCCAAATTATTAGTTGAGTGTGATGGCAAAAGAAGAACATCATCATCAGACATTTAATGACTCAAAAATGGTCATGCAATATTTCTGAGGACTGACAGGAAGACAGAATATAGAAACCAAAGAAAAAAAAAGAAAGAAAATCTAGGAAACAAAAGGTACAAGCCGTTTAGTCTGTAAAGCAAAACCTTTCACGATGGCCATGCTACATACCTAGGTAGAACTCAGTCCAGATTGGAGAGGAGGCTGGAGGATACGAAAAAGAAAATTTCCAGATGACATAATGTGGCTCTTAAAAATGTTCTGTGGCTAACAAATCATCCAAGTGAAGAAATTTAAGAAAACCCAAGAAAAGCAAAATACTGTGTAGAAAAGGACATGCAATTTTAGTATATAATGCAATTTTGCAATAAATAATATTTATATAATTATAAAGAGTAAATTCTGATTTAGGTAAAATAGTGTTATTTTAGAAGGAGGACATGAAAGTGGAGAGAGCTAAATTCTCATCTACTGTAGCAGGAAATCAAGTGAGTATGTTTCAGCTTAACTAAGTAAGAAAAACCTATCAAACCATATTATATGGAAATAAAGAAACCACCAAAAGAAATACAAGAATCACATGCAGTTATCACCAGGAAACTGGTCTGAGGAGTGAAGAGATGTATTTTCTTTCTTTTTTTTTTTTATCATAAGTTTTTTTATCATAAGCTAATGGTACTTTTTTTTTAAAGTATATGTGTGAATCTTTTTAGATTTTTTTTTTAAGACAGGGTCTTGCTATGCTGACCAGGCTGGTCTTAAACTCCTGGCCCTAAGGGTCCTCCCACCTCCACCTTCCAAAGTACTAAGATTATAGGCATGAGCCACCACACCCAGCCTATATTTTTAATAAATGAATACAAAATGTAAAGAAATTATGTCAATGCTATCCAAATTATTCTGCTGCATGGTGAGGTATAAGGCAATCATTGCTGACTTCATTTTATGATGAAAAATATTACAAGACTATTTCAAATGGACACAATAGTCTGTATGGCTTCCTCCTATGAGTCTAATGTTTGATCATATTTTATTGACTGACTTCTTCCAAATAAAAATTTTTATTAAGGGATACATTAGTTACAAGATACAAGAAGGTAACTTAAATTAGTCAGAGGTAAGAAAAAATATATGTGGTCTATTGGAAGTTTTTGTTCTTTTGCAGTTTTTGAAGAATAAAGACATAAAATGTGACTAATTATAAAGCCCATAAAAATATGTACTAAAGGTTTTATATTAATAAAGTTGGACCAAAACAGCTTATATTTTTGAGTCACAATTATACAATTTGCATACTTAATAAGGTAAAATTGCTCAGAGATATGCAACTACTGAGAAAAGTCATTTCCAGGGAGGTAGGCCGATACACCAATTTATAAGAAATGGACTAGAGTTAGAAGTATCCATCTCTGCCCACTGAGGGTTCTCTGAGTTCATAATGGCTGAGGATGTGTGAAACCTATATGAGATTTCTGTGGCTATAAAAATAACCTGCTTCATGTCTGGGAAGATGACAATTCAATAAGCAAATGTCCAGAGTCTCAGAATCCTAGAATTGGATGTGAGCTGAAAGTCCATTGGTCTACTCTGCCCTGTGCTTTGACAAATCGGCTACTGAAATACCAGAACGATGGTCCTCAATAGACACCTTTGAGGCTTGCCCCAAATAATCGTGTTCAGGGAACACTGGGTTTTCCACCTTCTTGAACCTAACACTCCACCTTCTCCCTCTAAGCATCAATCTTTCTTCCATTTTGGTGTCACTCAAACTTCATGGAAAATGGTATAAGGAGTTGATCAAAAGCATGCATTTCAAAGAGGCTCTTGAAATTTTTAAGTTTAATGAACTTATGCTCTAATGATAGAATACCAGTAGCAAGTAAATTGTCCTCATTCATGTTCCTCTGAATTCTGGGAACTTTCCAAATCACTTCCAAGCTCACAGAAGTGAATACAAAAAAAGAAGTAAAAAATGAAGCTCAATGTTAACAATATCCAGTCTACACCCACTCAGACTTGCCTGCCCCTTGCTGCAAAGTCACCCATTCTCGGGTCCCCAGTTTTCCATCTGCTCCCATCCTAAGGGTGGCTTCTTGGTAGCCAAGATGACAATCCTGCTAAGCACTACACCCTACCCATTAGAGTGCTGGGCTCATTCCTAGGCCACTCCTTGACATCCCATCCCATCCCATCCCATCCCATCCCATCCCATCCCAAGCCCGTACCCTGATGCCGGTTACATCCTAGATACTTGTTGCTGTCTTGATCATACCATGTAGGTGCTATCCTACCCCAGGCTTTTCACCTAGGCCCAAGCTGTTCCTGGAACCAAGCCAGGTCTGGCTCCCTTTTCTTGAGGCCCAATAATGAGAAGCAGATAAACTAGGAAAGAAGGGAATTTATTGCTGTCACCAGATACAGGGAGAAGGCCGAGATAATTCCACCAGACCAACTCAAAGTGTTACGATTTTCTGAGTGCTTCCATAGGTTAGGGTTATGTGAAGTCTATTGGTAACTAATTTTGTTTCAACTAGAAGGTCAGAGGCAAAAAATGCTTGTGAAGTTTGATGAAAAGGGCCCCTGTACCTTCAAGGCCTGTCTACTGTGGTACTGGAGTGATTATGTCTATCTTATCTCCTTTACAGCTTGGTCCAGAGAGCTGCCTTAGACTCTCCAATGAATCTTCTCAAACAGCTGTCCCTGTTACCTTGACTTGTCTCAGATTCTGTCAACCAGAGACGGGTCCTGGCACTAGGAATGTAAGGTTGTCTCTATTATTTTGACTTGCTCCAGGTTAGGGAGAAGCCCATGCAAGGCTCCTACAGACCATATGTTTCATTTCTAGCTTTGATGTCTGGGCACTAATTTCCCTAGGCTTAACTGTTTGCCCAGTGCGAAGGCAGTGCTGTGGGAATCTGCCTGTGTAACTGGAGTGCTCTTCAGGCCTGTCTGTGTGATTGTTGGGGAGAACAGGCCGGCCACAAAGCCACCCACTCAAAGGCACACGACATCTCTCATCCTCTGGAATTCTTCAGGCCTCCTTCCCACAGGCCATGCTCACCTGGGCGCACTCCCCGATCCCTATCCCAGACCCCTTGGCTGAACACACGTCTTGGACAAGCCTTTGCAGCACCGTCTCCGTGTTCTCTCTCAGGACTTGATTCTGGTATTTAGCTCCCTAACGTATTTGCTGGTAGGCTCAACGTTTGCTTTTGACGATGGTCCAGAATCACACATAGATGGACCAGTCTACCTCCAGGCCTTCCCATCGGCGAGCATTTTCAGGCAGGGGCCAAACTGTCCCCAGTAAGGGGCAAAAAGCAGAGAAAAGACACGCATGGCAGAATTCCGCAAAAGTAATTCTTGTCGCGTGTCTGGTCATTCAACAGTGCCCACCTCGCTTTTACAGGCATCGTCTTCTTGTCTCTTAGGAGATGTGCTGCAAAGAAATTGTGTTCTGCTTTGGCAAATAAAGCAAATAAACCTAAAATAAAACAGTCACCGTTTTATCTAAAGCTGCACAGATACAAAAGAGTGAATCAAAGTAGACTTTACTTCTCACCAAAGCCTTTTCATTACACCTGTCTGTCACTTAATTCAGTTAGGGACCTGCTCTATCCCAAATTTCCAGGATGTAAGAAACAATTCAAAATGGGAAAAATCAGAAACACAGGGTGAGAGCTAGAGATGCAGAACATAAACGAGGCATGAAAGTGCCAGGAAGTGAACCACAGAACATTCACCCAGTCCATATCCTCAGAGGGCAGGCAGGCTGCTGCCTGAGAACCAGAGCCGCTCTCACCGATTACCTGGAAATGTGCTTTTCAGGAGGAGACACAGGCTCCTATTTACTACAGAATTAATACACAGCTACATGGGCTGCCAACTGCCATCCATCACAAAAGTAAACTCAATATCAAAACCATACAAAATACAACTTACTTATCTTTTATGATGCAAAGCATTTCTTGGTCCAAGAGACTCTGAGTCATTGCTATGAGCGTCAGTTATCACTTCCAGGAAGGCGTATGCTCCTGCTAATTAATGTCAGTTTCTGCCTATCAGGGAGGTTGTCCCAATGCGAACAGAGCCGTGCAGCCCAGAATTGGCTAAGACACAGACAGCGCAACAGAGATGAGCTTAGATACTAGCACAATTGCCTTCTCCCTCCAATCACATTAATATCAAATGTACAAGCTTTTCTTTAACCCAACAGGAATGGTCCAGCATCAGATCTAAAGACATTGCCTCCCTGCTATTCTCTGATACTCCCCTCTATCAAACTCTTCAGGGCTTACATAAGTCATAGCCTCTCTTTCCCTGCCTGAGTCCTGCCAGCTCAGAGGGCAGCTACCAGCCCATCCTAAGCACCGTCTTTCCCAAGGTGACGCTGCCGGAGCGCAGAGTGATCTCCCCTGGGAAGCAAGTTGCTTTTGTTATTGACAACCGAAACTGGAGACAGGGCCTCAGGACCACACCAGAGGGACCAGGCTGCTTGGGAAGGTGTTGTGAATATCGCATGCACAGGCTGCCTGAAATATAGCAGTATTCAGAATCCAGTGAGTCCACACAGGTGCTTAAGATTGAGCGTGTATACTGTCAGGATGCCCATGCGCTTGACAGCTAAGATAATACTCTGAATCGCTTAGCATGTACTTCACTTCAGGAGGCCAGGTGGTCAGTATGAAGCATGACTGTGTTTATGACGGCTGGAGGGGGGAGGATGAGCATCCATTTGAAATACGATAATAGGAGATTACTCTTTTTTAGTTCTGTATCTGTTCAATTGATTCATTAAATCTTCACTGATCACCTGCCAAGTGGATAGTCTCATGCAACGCACTTTGAGAGACACAGAACAACACAAGGCTGGGTCTCTATACTCCAGAAACCTAAGACATGGTGTGAAGATGAGCCACCTGTACCCAAAGCCATCAGTAGCAGAAGTGTGTGAATTACTGAACAGTCTGATGCATGGGGCCATGGGGGGTCTGTGCCAGTGCTGTCTTCACCCATCATGGAGCTGATTGGCACATGACCCTTTGTCCTGTGTGTGCCCAGTTCCTAGAACTGAAAATCAGTCCTAAGACTGTAATAAACCTAAAAGAAAAATGAGATTATATAAGATGAAATAAAATGGAAACAGCGTATAACAGGAACCGAAAAACAATGGTGACAACAATGACAATTACCATGATGACGATGACAGTGACAGAGTGTGTGTCTCCCTATTAGAGATATGACGACACATCTGACCCGCGGCAGATGCGTACCCACAGCCAAAAAGGTGAGACATATACAATGGAGACCAGGAATCTGTGGGTTCCCACTCATATTCATCCGTTATTATTCTAAGGGCATCACCAAACACACATTCCTCAAATATAACGGTTTCAAATGCTTAAAAACAATCAAAAGCTCAAAGGGAAAACCTTATTTAATATCCTTCCAACCGAGAGACAGAAAGAAACCCAAGAACAAAGTTTAGAATGCACCACTGCACAACTGTCCAGAGTTGGCAGGTGACGGCGTCATTTACCCAAACGTACAGCTTTCACTCAAGAAAAATTTCCACATCTATAAATGCCTACAGCTCAAAGTTCATTTTTTACTGTATCTCAACACTCAGCTTTTATGGTGGAAACATATTAGGAACTATACATTTTGCATTATACACAGGAACTACGAAGAGGAACATATCTTATGTGTGTGCATGTACACACACACACACACACACATCCTATATAAGATCAAGTAAATCCACTATGTATAAAAATATCATATGTTGCAAATCACGCGTCAAACTGTTTGAAGGGTGGAGGGACGCAGCAATTGAATTTTCGTTCCAGGTTCCAAACAGTATTTCACTAGAGAACCTCCTTGATCTTTGGTTATTAAGTTTAGACTCCTCTTAATTACAACAACGGAAGTTCTCATTTTAATAGCAGCTTTCAGCTCAGTCCCACTTTCACAGCTAGACTGCAGGAGCCCTCCAAGTTGAGCCAGACGCTTGAACAGGTGCGAGGTCCCGTGTGTGTGTCATTTTTGTTTCACATCCCATAGTCATCTCGGCATTAATCCCAAAGCAGGCCAGCTTCAACAAAGCCACTACCAGAGGTGTCTAATGTCATAAGCAATCAGCCAAAAAAAGAAACTTTTCTGGACCTGGGGACCTGACAAAAATCCCCCCAAAAGAGTCAAAGTCACTGCATTCAAGATAGAGTTTGGTTTTTTTTTTTTTTTTTTTTTTTTGAGACAGAATCTCACTCCATCAGCAGGCGCCAGGCTGGAGTGCAGTGGCACGACCTCGACTCACTGCAACCTCTGCCCCCCAGGTTCAAGCAATTCTCCTGCCTCAGCCTCCCGAGTAGCTGGGACTACTGGCTAGTGCCACCATGCCCGGCTAATTTTCGTATTTTTAGTACAGACGAAGTTTCACCACGTTGACCAGGATGGTCTCCATCTCTCGACCTCGTGATCCGCCCGCCTCGGCCTCCCAAAGTGCAGGGATTACAGGCATGAGCCACCGCGCCCAGCCTAGATAGAGATTTTTTTTAACATGCTGTTGATAAAATGAAAAAGTATAAACTTTCTTGCAGCTGCCAGACCGCAGAGCTGAGGTCTCTGCCCTCTGCACCTGCTCTTATGAAACAACTGCAGGACCAAGGTGCTACCAGGGAGACTCAAGCCTTGCCTGAAAAGAAGAATCCATAAGAATGAACTTACTAATTATTCAGCGAGGCCCACTGACCTAAGCAGAAAACTGAACTTAAATTTGAAAACAAGAATTATTTTTGCCTAGTGAGCCAGGTACTTTGCTGTGCCATTACCTACTTTCAGACTGTTGAGCTTAAGAACATGGAATGATCTTGTCACTGCTTCTGTTTTCAAGCAGTAACCAGCTGGTCCCCACCTTGTAAGAAACAGGTGCTCCCTGCTCCAGAAAACGCAAGCATCAAGGAGTTGCTACTTGGAGCATAAAAGGCGAAAGAAAAGTGAGTGGAGATTCAACAGCGCAGGAAACCACTGAGGAGAGGAGAGAAGGCGGCTGTCCCTGCATGTGCGATACAGTGAAAGAGAGAGAGGTCATTTCATTTTCCGTTTCACCATCCAAGGCCTCTTTCCTAAGCTCAGCACATGTGCCTCTTCAGGACCCACCACCCCTGTCACTGGGTGCTCAATGTCTAGCCAGAAGGCTTGGAACTGACTTCATTCATTCATTCTGTCTACACCCTCACTGCTCCCAGCAAGGACCCTGGGACAGCAGCACCAGAGTCACCTGAGAGAAATGCAGGTCCCGGGGCCCTCCAAACCCAGCAAAGCAAAAGCTGCCTTGTAACAAGATCCTCAGTAGTTTCTGTGCACAATAGAGTGCAGGAAACACCCCAGAAAATGTCCTCGAAACCCCAAGTCCTTTTCGTCTGCTCAGAGCCTATGACTGCGTCCCCCCAACATCTAGGCAGCTCTGCAGGGGACATCTTGGCCACGCACTGAGGAACACATCCCAGTGTGCCCATACCTCATGCCATAAAGAGGACACACGCAGAGCCACAGAATCCACCTTTGGACTATAAAGTCACTAAAGTGGTCAGCTTTCTGGTCCAGTGCTCTCACTATATAGAGGAGGAAAAAGTCAAGGCCACATAGCTGAGATCTCAAAGGGAAGCAGTCACATGGGTGAGGACGGGCCCCACAGCCTCCCTAATTTCTCATCTGCTTTGCTTCCTTCTCTCTCATGAACAAAGCCTCGGCTTGCAGCTCAGGAGGGAGGTGTGAGGAGCTACTTATAAAGTGAAAATTTAGCAGGAATCTTGGAGACGGCTGACCTCTCCATTTTCTACATGCAGCAGGACCCCAGGGAGGCTGAGGCATTCCACAGCTATGCCAGAGAGCAGCTAAGGGCCAGGCGGCACCCACATCTGCACCCAGGCGATGTCCATGCATTCCGTTTCCTGAGATATCTTCCCCTGCTCTATTAGCCAAGACACGTGCCCAGGTCACCAAAAGACTCCTACTTACCATCTCCTCCCCATGGCCAACAACATGGGGCCTCCAGGGAGCAGACGTCAGCTGCCTGCTTACTCTTATGTGAGAAGCACTGAAAAGTCTTTCTTCTGAGCCTCAGACATCCTCGACACCATCCACCAGGGTTCATGTGTTTTTCCACCTTTTGAGATCTTAGGGAAAAAATGCATTTCTTCCTTCAATCACCATGATAACCATCACTATTCTCTACCCCTCTGCCTCTTGCTCACACTGCCAGGTTAATTTGTATAAGACATATGTTTGACAGAGGAGGGAGAAATCTATTCAGTTGAGCCCCTGCCTGTTCCCATGAACTGCGTGGATCAATTCTACATGGACGCTTCAGTCCGTGCCTGTCATAAAAGCTGCTCACTGTTGTTAGGAGGAGGGGTGAAACTGGCTTACTAAATGTTCCAGTTAATTTTAACTGAAACCTTTTCAAAAAATAGAAAGTCGGACTTGCTGTTGACAATATGCCATTCCAATTTCTCTCCTTAATCATGAGGAAAATCACTCTTTTAAGTGGTTAAAGGAGGCTGTTCTCATGCTACTAACCAAGACATACCTGAGACTGGGTAATCTATAAAGGAAAGATTTTTAATGGACTCACAGTCCCACATGGCTGGGGAGGCCTCATGATCACGGCAGAAGGCAAAGGAGGAGCAAAGGCACATCTTACACGGCAGCAGGCAAGAGCGTGCGTGTGCAGGGGAATTACCTTTGATAAAACCATCAGCTCTTGTGAGACTTGTTCACTATCACAAGAACAGCACAGGAAAAACTAGCCCTATGATTCAATTACCTCCCATGGGGTCCCTCCCATGACACATGGGAATTATGGGAGCTACAATTCAAGATGAGATTTGGGTAAAGACACAGCCAAACCATATCAGAGACCAAGCAGAAAGGGCCAGGCCAGCAGGATGGAAGGGAGGGAAGACCAAGTGGGAGGCAGCATCCTAAAGTGGAGAGAAGAATCAATTCTGCCCAATGGTTCAGAGGTCAAATAAGCTTAAAAGCAAAAAGTGCTGTCTGGAAAATTCTGTCTTGAAGTTCTAGGACAGCTGAAATAAAGCCTCACAGACCAGATGGCTTCAGCCGCAGAGGTGCATCTCCTCCTGCCCTGGATGCTGGGAGCCCGAAATGAAGGTGTCCACAAGCCCCACTTCCTCACTGGCTCTGGGTAGACTCCTCCCATGCCTCTTCTGTGTGCATGCCTGGCAGCCCTTGGTGTTCACGGGTTTGCGGATGTCACTTCAGCACCTGCCTCCATTTTGCATGGCAGTCTTGCCTTCTGTGTGTCTGGGTCCACACTTCTCTCTTCTGCCAAGGACACCAGCCATTATATAAGGGCCCAGTCTAAGCCATTATGACCTGACCTTAACCTGAATATCTCTGGAAAGGCCCTGTTTCCAAAGAAAGTCACATCCACATGGAGTGAGAGTTATAGCATCCACACGTAGTTTTTGAGAGGCATAAGTCAGCCTGCAACAGATGTCTACAGGACTTGGGTATAAGGAAGCCACTGGTGACCTTCCCACTATACTTGATCATGTGCTAGAGAGAGCCAGGTGAGGACAGTAAAGATGTAAGCCGGGAGGACAGGAGAAGAGTCCCTTTCAAGGAGCCTGGTTGGAGTCAGAAGAACAATGGCAATAGTTAATGAGGGCATACATGTTGGAGGTAGAACGCTGTCTGTGTGTTTTATGTACAGATACCAGCACATTGAAGGGAAGGACCTGATGAAAAGTGAGAAATTGGAGACGCAGAAGAGAAAGGTTTACTGTTGGAGTCAAGTCTTGATGGAGACAAGTGTGGTGAGGGAAGAGCTCAGCCTCGGGCAGAAGAGGCTGAACGAAGGTGGGAGTCGGTCCTGGAAAGAGGTGGCAGAGCCAGCAAACAGAATCGATTTGGAGGGAGGAGTGCAGGAGGCCTGCTAATCCACTCTGCAAAGGTGTACCCAGCCAACTGGCACATCAGAGCTTCTGGGTGTCAGGAACCAACAAGGAACGAAACAAAAAGCCCTTCTGTTCTGCTAGTGAGGGAAGGGAGGCGAGGCGTGGATGGGAGTGGGGATGGGGATGGGGATGGATGTAGGTGCATTTTTAAATAAAGTTAACTGTCACAATATTTTAGATGGGGAAATGCTATAAGAAAAATAGATTAGCAGGGTAAGGGGAATCTGCTTGTGAGGGTGACACAATTTGGAAAACGCTGGTCTGGATAGGACTTTTAGGGAAATGCAGATTGCCAGGGAAGGGGGTCATGTTCTAGAACCATCCCATGGATGTGTGGATGTTGAAGAGTCATTGTTCCAGGGATGGAGACGTCCACCCAACTGCCTGTGTTCCTGGGAGGGCTCCTCACCAGCTCAGCCCCCTCAGGAATGGAGGTGTCCACCTGACTGCCTTCTCGCCTGGGAGGGCCCCTCACTGGCTCAGCTCCCTCTGGGTTGAAGATACCCCCCTAACTGCCTGCATGCCTGGGAGGGCTCCTTACTGGCTCAGCGCCCTCAGGAATGGAGACATCCCCCACAACTGTCTGCATGCCTGGGAGGGCTCCTTACCAGCTCAACCCCCTCGGGGATGGAGATATCCCCCTGACTGCCTGCGTGCCTGGGAGGGCTCTTCACTGGCTCAGTGCCCTCAGGAATGGAGACATCCCCCCCCCAACTGTCTGCGTGCCTGGGAGGGCTCCTTACCAGCTCAGCCCCCTCAGGGATGGAGACATCCACCTGACTGCCTGTGTGCCTGGGAGGGCTCCTCACTGGCTCAGCCTGCTCAGGGATTGAGACATCCCCCAGACTGTCTGCGTGCCTGGGAGGGCTCCTCACTGGCTTAGCTCTCTGCACACCAGCTTTCCATTTATCTGGAGGGCCTTTCCTCTACACTCCATCCACTGTCCTAGCTACTGCTCACCCTCAAGACTCGAAAAGAGAGCCCAGTCTTCCAAGCACCTTCCCAGTCCCTTCCCTGGTGGATCAGAATTGGGGGCCCATCCTCCATGCCCTCCTGAGCATGTGTTGTCAATGTCCATCACCTGCTGCTCTGTCCTTCTGCAGAACGTTCTCCTCCAGGCCCACAGGTGTGTTCCACCACCCACGGTCCTTCCTGCCTGCGCCTGGTACATGGCACGACACTTAGTTGCAGTTAGATTCCATGAGTAATTGCTGAATAAACAGGTGATGGAGAGGGAAGGGAAGAAGGCAGAGGAGAGTGAGAGAGAAGGAAAGAAGGGAAAGAGAGAGAAGTGGTCTTTGTAAATGGAAGAGGTGTCAGCCATGTGGAGGATCGTGAACCATGAGAAAGAAGTAAGACTGGCCAGGTGAAATGTGGAGGGAGCTTCCTGACCCCCATCTACCCATTCCAACCCATTCTCCGTAGACTAGATCTTTCCAAATCATACCTTAAGATGTTTTCTCTCCTGATCAAAGATCTTCAATGTCTCCCCTTTACCTACAGACTAAATTAAAACTCATCAGCCCAAAAGAAAGGCTTTCATCATTTGGCAAAATTACCTCTGACAACTCCTGTATGTGCAGGTGAAATTGTGGGACTTGTTGATACCGGAGCACACTCTTCACGGTACTGCTCTGACTTTGCTCCCTGGAACACCTCCTACGGCTGACATTGAAATTCCATCCCTCTCATGTGGTTAAACTCAAAGAATTGCCCCTTACAAAGTCTTCCAGGATCTTGTCCTTCGCCCTCACAGCCTCATTCCACATTCTGTTAACCTGGCCTTGGCTTTTGTCTGACTCTGCCTTAACATTCTACATCTGTCTCATTAATCCACATGCTCCAGAGAGCAATGGGTGCATTTTACTCATCTTTGTTTTTCCTTCAGGGTACAGCATAATAATAGATATTTCTTAAGTGGGTTGTACATGAATGAATGAATGAATGAATGAACGAATGAACAGAGTTCAAAGGAGAGAGGCCGGAGGATGATGGAGACACCTCAGAGTTAGGGTTCAGAAGACATGGATTCTGGCCCTTCTACCTACCGACCGTGCGACCTTGGATGGTTACTTAATCAGCACTAAGGTGCATCTATAAAACATAGCATTTATAATATATATTCTCTAAAGTTTGTCCTCCTCTAATAATTCACATGCAGCACAAATTCCAAGTAACTGAAAGCTGGCTTCCAATTCACTGATGTTTCACAACATCCTATTTCAGCATTTTTTTTTTACAAGGTGGGTTTAATCATTCTGAATTACAGCAAGAAAATGAATATGACACCATGGAGGTATAAATTCTTTGAGGCCAGGAAATCTCTGAGGCCTATGACAATTATGGGATTGGCATCTCCTGATAATCAACATGGTAATGACGATAGCACCCAGACAAAATTGTCAAATGCACGGAGAGCAGCATTGTCCACGTTTGGGGGAGTAGCAAATTGAAATGCAGCCGGACTCTTCTATTTCCAGTAAGGACACCATTTATCACGAGCCAGCACGTGACCCTGCAGTGCAGCTCGCTTGGGGGAGGGGATGCTCGGGGTGTGCACTTGTGCTCTATCCATGTTGTGCACAAGAAAATGGGGCTGCAGGCACGGGCTCCGGCCACCTCTGGAAGTAATAAAGGCTGAACTGACAGTCACGTGCTCGTAACACTCAAAGCGAGGGGGAAAGCAAAGTTCTGCTGCAGCATAATGACCTGTCCGCAGAGAAGCCAGTTCCATTTCCATCCTGAGAGCTACAGGAATGTGTCATCTACTTAGAACAAGGGAGGGGCTACGACAGAAGGTGTGAGATATTCTGGGTAACCTAATGAGGAGAGGATAAAACATA
Source organism: Sapajus apella (assembly GCF_009761245.1). NCBI lineage: Eukaryota > Metazoa > Chordata > Mammalia > Primates > Cebidae > Sapajus > Sapajus apella. The sequence goes on from NW_022436971.1 coordinate 21,421,853, forward strand.
GGAGGCATTTTGGTCTGTTCATTTTCCAGGCAGTAACTGCTTGTGCAAGGTTACTTCTGCGCACCAAAAGGAAAGAAAATAAATCTACCCTCTCTGTCAGCCAGGAGACAGTCTCCATATTCTATGAAGGGCGGAAATGGGCTCCCTTGGGAAATTAAACCAGCCACCTTGGTGAATCTTCAGGAGAACATGCAATTAAAATTACAATTTTTTTTAAGTGACGTTTCCATCCCTGTGCTGTGTAGCTAGCTGCGGGAAAACCCCTAAAGGAAGATCTGCCGTCCTTCACCAGCCATTTGCTAACAGGGCACTCACAGTCCACTGCGGGGGAGTGGGGGGAGCCTACATACTTTTTTCTTAGTTAAGACCCTTGGCTTTAAACATAAGCAATGGCGATCAAATCACCACATTAAAGGAATAACTGCTAGCAAACTCTTATTTTCCCAGGATCAAGATCAGCCAAAACTATTGAAAAGGAACATTCCAATGTTTTGAGATACTATCTAAAGATTTGCTGTCCCGAAAAGTTCAAGATAATTGTAATTACAGTGAATTGTCCCATTCACAGAATCTTCAAGTTGGCAGTTAAGTGGCAAAAGCCCAGGAATTCAGATATGATAAAAATCCTGAAGACTGTCCAAGCATAAGGGAGAACACAAACGAGGAGCAGAGCAGAACTATCTCTGTTCCGTTTAAATCCTGTTCACTCTCATCATTACTTCTTTCTCCTCTTTTTCCCCCTTTACATTCTCCTTCTTCCAAACTTTCCAATTTACATGATCTTTGCTTAAATTTTAGCAAAATTTCAGTGTGTTATGGCCAGTGAGCAAAGGCAGTGGTCTATGTTCATAGCAGTTAAGTCATCTGAAATGACCATCATTTTGCTGCTTTAACATTTTTGAAGATTTTCTTATAAAGCTTATCATTTTCATATACACTCTAGTTGTTCTAATTCATTCGTTTTGATTCTGATACTATGTATTGGCACAATGGCTATAATTAAGTCTAATTATATAATTAGCATAACATATGTGATCATGTAATTAGAATATGCAATTACATAATTACAATGTGTAATGGCATCAGGGTGTAAATATCTTTCCAAAATGTCAGGAAGAAATATCCTCTGTTTGCTCAAGAGGAGGTTTTAAAGTTCAGTTTCACATTTGATTACAGGATGGAAATTCAAATATTATTTGAATCAACCACTTTAATTATGCTTAGGGAATAAAAGCTTTATTTTCTCTTCCTTTAATATCTTTTCTAAGTGAAGTACAAGGTAAGAAACTCTGCAATGTATCAAAAGTGTGTATTTTACTAATCTTCCTGCATTATTTGAGTTGGGGAAATAAAATTATTAGAACTCCTGGCAAAATGAACCAGATCTCAAAATTTATATGCTTGGATCTAGCAAATTTAGATCTAAAAACGTATTATTTCCTTTAGTCACCAGTTAACCCCACAATTGCCACATGCTAGGCATGGGCTCCTGGATGCTTCACGGCCTTCTTAAGCCCCAAAATACACAAAACCAAGCACATTTTTCATCCAGACCTGATTTTTCACCCATATTACCTCCCTCATTGGTTCTCAGACTTCAACATGAATGAGAATCACCTGAAGGGCTCTGAATAACAGATTTCTGAGTCTCACCTGAGAGTTTCTGATTAGGTAATCCTGAAGTAAACCAGAGAATGTCCAATTTTAACAGGTTTCCAGTTAACCTGTGGCTGCTGGTCCAGGGCCATACTTGAAGAAATATTATCTTACCCATCACCAAGTTTCCCAAGCTAGAAACTCAGATTAACAATTGCCTCCTCTTGTTCATCTCCCCTCTACTCTCCACTCACCCGATTCCCAAGTCCTGTGGGTTCCACCTCAAGAAACCTCTGAGTTACTTCCCGACCCTCCTCTGCATCCCCCCTGGCCAGGCTGTGTTCACCTCTCCTGTGCTAGGACCATGCTGGTACCAAGAGGGAAGTGCTCCTCTCATTTCCTCCCCTAGTCAAACCCCAAGCTAGCACCAACTTGATTACCCTTCTACCCTTCCTTTTTGAGAACGTAGTGCTCCCCTGACCTGCAGGATGGCTTTCACTTCTCAGCACGGCAGCTCCCTTCCCAAGCACTCCACTGCTCTCTCACCACTCCCACACCAGGACTCCCTTTGCTAATGCTGTCCCTTTTGTGTGGATGGAGGCTCTAGGCAGGGCCTGACCTGTCACTAGAAATCAGAGACTCATGAAATGAGATCACACTGTAGACACAGGAAGCCATGATTTTGTGCAAGTCCAGATGCAGAGACAAACTGAAGTCTATGGTGGGGGAGGCATTGAGAAAGTGTAGGGAAGGGAGGAGGGCTTTTTTTTTTTTTTTTTTTTTTTTTTGAGACTGAGTCTCACTCTGTCCTCCAGGTTGGAATGCAATGGCATGATCACAGCTCATTGCAACCCCTGACTCCCAGGTTCAAGCAATTCTTCTGCCTCAGCCTCCTAAGTAGCTGGGACTACAGGCAAGTGCCACCACACCCAGCTAAGTTTTCTATTTTTAGTAAAGATGAGGTTTCACCATGTTGGCCAGGCTGGTTTCGAGCTCCTGACCTCGTGATCTGCCTACCTTGGCCTCCCAAAGTGCTGGGATTACAGGAGTGAGACACCATGCCCAGCTGGGAGGATGGCTTTTTTTAGACAGGACAGTGTGCCCAGTGCTTTACCTATTATCTCATTTAGTTCTCACAAGTCTGTTTTATAAATTACATTTGCTACATGAGAAAACATGAGGCTCAGGAAGAGCACACAGCTTGTTTAAGGTCCAATATCCAGTAAGCAGCACCATCAACTTTGAAACCTACCTTGTAACAAACACGCTGTCTGCCTCCAAAATCCACACTTATTTAACACATTTCCACTGTTGGATGATTTCATGGTTAGATGAGAAAACATACTCTAGTAGTGCTGGAGAGCTGATAGATGTGGAACTGGAAAGCAATCTCTAGGGCAGAGGTCTCAGCCTTTTTGGCACCAGGGATGGATTTTGTGGAAGACAATTTTTCCATAGACTGGGTTGTGGGGGATAATTTCATGATGATTCAGGCACATTACATTTCTTATATATTTTATTTCTATTATTACATTGTAATATGTAATAAAATAATTATATAACTCACCACAATGCAGAATCAGTGAGAACCCTGAGCCTGTTTTCCTGCAGCTAGAAAGTGGGGGTGGTAAGAGGCAGTGACAGATCATCAGGCATTAGATTTTCAGAAAGAGCTCACAACCTAGATTCCCTCACATACACAGTTCACAATAGGGTTCTTGCTCCTATGAGATTCTAACAGTGGATCTTCCTGTCAGATCCACTGCCTGATGTAACAGACAGTGGAGCTCAGGTGATAATGAGAGTTATGGGGAGCAGCTGTAAATACAGGTGAATCTTTGCTTGTCCACTGCTCACCTCCTGCTGTGCTGACGGGCTGTGCTCCTAACAGGCCGCCAACCAGTACCAGTCTGTGACCCAGGAGATGGTGACACCTACTCTAGGGGACCTACAGTATGGCTCTATCTCAGGCCCTGCCCTTGTCAAACTTCTTAGTAAACCCTATAAGACCTAGAGCCTGTGGTTCTCAGAGTTCAGAAGGTCTGCTAATGAATCACTGAATCATCAATCACAATATTAAACAGGAACATGGACAAATGCAACATAGCACATTTAGTTCCAAAATAATTGGACAACTTTCAGGATTCAAAGACATTTGATGTTGACAACATGTAATGTGTGAAGGATCTAGGAATTTCTCTTGACTGTAAACTTAGCAAGGGCCATCAACATAACGTGACTTTTAAAAAACACATAAAAACAAAATTGTGCTTGTTTTCAACATGGCACTTGATTCAATCTTAAAATGGCTCCCCTTCTCCAAGGCAAAGTATCTCAAATTATGGGAAAGATTTATCCACACTCAATAGCAAGAGAAAAATGCCCATCGTTTAGAAAGGAAAGAAACCATAGAGCACTAAAAAGGGAAAAAGCCATTCGCCTGTGGGTTCTTAGTCAAGGTACGTGAAAAAGTACAAACAGGTACAGATATCATTCAGCATAAGGTAAAGAACTAGAACCAAGGTGGATGTTTGGTCCTGGTTCCTGTAGTGGCTATATCTATCTATAAGCTATATCCTTATAATGTAATGTAAATACAGTGTACAGATTTTACAAAAATAAAATCCACTCTAAGTTCTCTTTTCCACTCCAAAAGGAAAAGAGAAAAGACTTCAAATTCTGGCCTTAGCTATAATTTCTATGAACATTCATACCTGAGATGTGAAAGAAAAAAGATCTAGCTAAGCAATGAGCTACAGGCACCCATTGGCTCAGTGATGGCCATAAAGATGCGCCTGGAGCCAGCACTCCTGGGGTCTGATTAGAAGGAACCCCATTATCTCCATGGAGGGGCTAAGCACAGATTAAGAGAAAAAAAAACTGGAAAACTAAAATTTCAAAACACAAATGCAAAAGAACACTAAAAAAAACAACCAAAAATATCAAAAATGAAAAGGCAAATTCATTCCAAGAAAATTCAAATAACAGATCAACATAAAAGTGAATATAAATGTTTAAAATCCTCAAATGAGTAAAGAATGATGTAACAGTCATAAAAATAGAAGAAGTAAGAAACTGAGATTACAAAAAACATGGATGTGAACAAGAACTGATCGAAATTTTTGGAATAAAAAAATGTATTCATTGAAATAAAAATTCCTGAAAATAAGATAAACTCTAAATTGGATATGTCAAAGAAATAATAAGTAAAGTAATAGATATTGCTGAGTAAATCACCTAAATATGGGTTAAAATAAGAGCTATGAATAAGAGGTATAACTCCAAAAATTCATCTAGAATAAGAAGTTCCAGAAGAAGAAATGAGACAGAGTTTGAAATAAGCAACATTTTAAAAGACATAAGCAAATAATTTTTTTCAGAATTGAAGAATCTTCAGATTGAAAGCAATCGCCAGATATTAAGCTTATAAAATAAACTCATATAAAAATATATCCATATGAAACATCAGAAAACTATACATGAGAAAAGCATAAAACCAACCAGAGAGAAAACAGTTTGCTTTCCAAACAGCAATTAGATGTCAGCAGAATTGTCACCAGAGTTAAAAATAGAAACCAAAAGATGTTGACTGAAGTCTTCAATGGGAATATAATTTTCAACCTAAAATTTTATGCCCAGCTGAACTATTTTTAAAGTGGGGCAACATAAAAAGACATTTTCAAATATGCAAGAGCCATGATGAGTTGCAACTTACACATTCTTTACTAAAGAGTGTTCTAAAGACACAGAAGGAACACATGGAATATAAGAAACCACAGTAAGCACGTGACTTAGTACACTGTATTAGTGTATACACTTAATGAGTAGATGAAATACTTCTAAAATGTGTGTTTAAAATACAGAGGAATTTATAAATAACAATAGCAATGATGATAGAATGGGGAAATATATTTGGTAGCTATATGTTTTATATATATGTACATATATGTGTGTATATATGTATATATGTTTGTGTATATATGTATATATTTAAAAGGCTACTTCTTTTATCTAATTCAAAAAGATTATAAAAGTTAATGAAAAACTTTAGAATATTTTAACATATGTTAAAGTGCAAAGTAAGCATAAAAAGGTATAAATACAGTTTATAGATTTTACAAAAAAAAAATTATTTAAAACCTATGAAAATAAAAAAAGCAAAAGAGCAAGTTTTAGTAGAGATGGGGTTTCACCACCTTGGTTAGGCTGGTTTCGAACTCCTAACCTCATGATCCACCCACCTCGGCCTCCCAAAGTGTTGGAACTATAGGCGTGAGCCACTGTGCCTGGCCAAAAGGCACTGTTCAATTCAAAATAAGGAAGAACCTTTGAACAAGCAGAGCTCCCGCAAACTGGGGCATCCTCCTCCCCAGTCTCTGCAGAACAGGGATGGGGATCTGCTGCTACCAGGGCTTCCAAAGGATTTTGTTAATAAATATCTCACAAAGGTTCTCACCATCTCTTCCCCACACATAACAATTCCTCCACAAACTCTCACCTCCTGTGCATGCATGTATCAAGGCCATTCACATTTCCCCACCCAAATGTGGGTTCCCTAAGTCCACTTCACAGAGTTCATTGGAGTAATAGGATTTTTAAAGTTTTCTCAGTATAAAACATGTCAAAAACTGAAATATTATCTCATCTTTTAATACACAATAGGACATTAAGAATGAGCTACAATTAGAAAATAAATATGTAATTTTGAGGGATGATTTTAGTATATGCTTTAAATACAGGTTTTAATAGATTAAAAATATGTGTGAATTTTAACTCTTTGTTAACCCTGTCTCTACTAAAAATACAAAAATTGGCTGGGTATGGTGGTGGGCACCTGTAATCTCAGCTGCCTGGGAGGGAGGCTAAGGCAGGAGAATCACTTGAACCTGGGAGGTAGAGGTTGCGGTGAGCCAAGGTGGCACCACTGTGCTGCAGCCTGGGTGACAGAGTGAGGCTGTGTCTCAAAAAAAAAAAAAAAACATAATTAGCTACAGTTGCTGTATCGTACAGCAGATCTTGTTACTTAATTTGCATCTGATACTTGGTTTTATTACCTATTAAGTGGTGGTGTTTTGAGAATTGATGAGATAATATATGGGACTCACCTAGTATAGTGTCTGGCCTACAGTAAGAATTCAATAAATAATAGCTACACTATTATGATAATCATTGACTGAGGGTTTACTCCTGCTACTACTGTTTATTTCAAATGATAACATGAGCTAACACTTGTGGAGCCTTTACTATGTATCTGGTACCATGGCAATTATCAGGTGAGTGATTTCATTTAATCTTTAAACTTCTTATGTAGTAGGTGCTATCCTCACCTCCACTTTGCAGGTGAGGAAGCTGAGCCTTGAAGGATAAGGAGACCGCGCTGGTTAGTCAGAGCCCAGGCCCTGAGCCCCAGCACTGGGAGCCCTGGTGCTCAGCCTGCGCCCACTACCCAGGCCACGGTGGAGGTCTTCCTGGGTGTCTCCAGCTCTCTGCTGTTCTCTAGTTGCTTATTCAAAGCTCACTTGTCTCCACACAGAAGTGTGAATACTCAGCTCACCCTGGCAGCTCATGACTCTCAGATTCTCTGCAGCCTTTTGCAATGCAAGAACACAGACCCCCTGGCTGGTCTCAAACTCATCCCTCAGGTGATCCACCCGCTTCAGCCTCCCAAAGTGCTGGGATTATAAGTGTGAGCCACCGTGCCCAGCCTAATTAGGTATTTTTTTAAATGGCTAAGAGGGACTTTAAGTGTTCTCACCATACACACACACAAAAAGTATAAGTATGTGAAATAGTGCACATGCTAATTAGTTTAATTCAGCCATTCATCAATGTATACATATTTCAAAACATGATGTATACAATAAATATATACAATTTTTATTAGTCAATTTTTTAATCCATTAATTTAAAAAGGGGGTGCTGCTCCGTGCTCAGTGAGGCCCAATCCACTGGCTGATTCTGAAGCAGAGGCTCTGCCTGTGTCACTTACACTCACTGAACCTTAACTGCCTTATCTGCAAAACAGGAAGATACTGGAAGCTGTTGTGCAGATTGAAAGAACTGTTGTCCTCTGCACACTTGGCTTCCTCACACCCTTTCCCTGCCTCTGTGAGATTCGGGGTGGCCTCTAGCACAGGGCCAGGAGACTTAGTTTTTACTCCCATTTGAGACTAGCTAGGGGTGAACCCAAAGCCAGGTGCCACATGAGCCGCCCTCCCAACCTCCCCCAAGTGCAAAATAAAGATCAGGATTGCCAGAGTTTCCTCTCTCAATTCCTGTCTCAAAGTACCAGCCATCTCATGTCCTTAAAGCCTGGAAAGTGAGGAGCATACCATGTCTCCTTCAAAACAAATGAAACAAAGCGCATATTTTGTGAAAAGATTCTCTGGAGCAGAAAAACAGTGAATGGGATAAAAGTGTCTTGCCAAAAATAGCACCTCAGGTTCTGAAGCCGTTACAGGTGGGTACAACATACATGACACCTGCTTTCAGAATTGAGGAGAGCATGGGATGGAGGCTGTATTGGTCTGTTTTCACACTGCTGATAAAGACATCCCCCAGATTGGGCAATTTACAAAAGAAAGGTTTAATTGGACTTACAGTTCTACATGGCTGGGGAAGCCTCACAATCATAATGGAAAGCAAAAGGCACATCCCACATGGTGACAGACAAGAGAGCTGGCACAGGGAAACTCCCCTGTTTAAAACCATCAGATCTCATGAAACTCACTCACTGTAATGAGACAGTGCAGAAGACCCACCCCCATAATTCAATCACTTCCCACTGGGTTTCTCCCATGACACACGGGAATTGTGGGAATTAAAATTCAAAGTGAGATTTGGGTGGGGATGCAGCCAAACCATATCAGAGGCCCCAAGTGTTTCAATCACCTTTGCTTCTAGATTTTTATTTTTATTTATTTATTTTTTTTTTTTTGAGAAAGAGTCTTGCTCTGTCACCAGGCACCAGGCTGGAGTGCAGAGGCGCCATCCCTGCTCACCGCAACCTCCGTAGATTTTGCAGGTATACAGGAGAGGCCGCTTTGCACAGGTGGCGATATTAAATCTACGACATTGTATCATGCCCAAGTCTGTAGCCCGGCAGCAAGGGTGTGGGGCAGGTGCTGGTCCTAGGCTCTGCTCTGACAGATCCCTTTGGCCAAATTATTTCCTCTCTCTGGGTTTTGTCTCCCTACAAGATACAAAAATTCGATGTCATGATGCCCAAGCTCTTTTCTAGTTCAAATTGTATGACTCCAATTGAATGGTTATAATGGACTGAACAAATAAGATATATGTGGAAAAGCAAATATTTGACCCAGATTTTGTCTGGAGGAAATATTAATGTTGTGTTGGATAATGCGCTTGTCGACAGTCAAGAGTGTTATCTGGTTCCCATAACGGGCAATAATGGAGGAACTAATGGTTCCGGGAAGGCAGGCGGCCTGGTAGGGGCCATGGTGGGGCGCCACTATGTCTGAAGCAAGCCCTGCACGCCCCAGTCTACTGCTAACAAAGCAAAGGGCATAGACAAATTCACGTCTCAGAAGAGGGGAGAGAATTAACTACATGAGGCAGAGTTTGGGAGCAATGTCCTAAGAAAATGAGCTCACTGGGAAGGCGCTCTGCTGCAGTCAGCAGCCCCTTGACACCCCAGGGACACATTGGAGCACCTGGGGGAAACAGGATTCCAACCCCAGGTGTGCTGAAAGACTACCATAGAGGGTGAGGTGTGGGAATAGTGAGAATGCATATGCTCAGGAGAGTGAGCTCCTCTACTAACCAAGTGGATCGCAAACCTGCCTAGACATTAGAATACCCTGGGAAGCTTTCCAAAAATCTGATTCCCAGACTCCAGCTCAGTACAAATGTCTAGATGTCTGGCCCAGGAATATGTATGTTTTTAGGACCTCCCACGCATTTCTGATGGTGAGCTGGTGAGTACAGAATCTCTTCATAGATGTGCCTGGCGTATTAACCAAACTCAACAGAAAAGCAAAATGGGTACTCCAGGTTTTACTTGTTTTCATTTTTTGGAAGAAAGAGAGAAGGCAGCAGAGGTGAAAAGAAATGCAGGATGGAGTTTCAAACCTTCACAAATTCCTTCTCAAGAATCCTCCATATTACCAGCCTGGGCAACATGGCAAGACCCCATCTCTACAGAAACGCAAAAGTTAGCCAGGCGTGGTGGTGCATGCCTGTCATCCCAGATACTCGGGAGGCTGAGGTGGGAGGATCAGTTGAGCCCAGGGAGGTTGAGGCTGCAGTGAGCCGTGACTGCACCACTGCACTGCAGCCTGGAAGACACAGGGAAAACCAGTCTCAGGAAAAGAATCCTCCTCATGGGCGAGTGGAGGAAACTCTGGCTCTGGCTTGTGGCCCAGCCTCTCCCAACAAGTCTGCTTTTGCCAAGTCCTGCCTACAGCCCTCCGGCTTCTGCTTATCCTCAAAACCCAGGTCACCAGCGTCAGCAGGCTGGGAGCAAAGGAGCCTGAACTTGTGAGGAGGTCCCTGTCCAAAAATGTCCCCATGCTTCCCACTATGTCTTTTCTTACCTTATAGTGCAGAAACATTTACATCGGGAAGATGTTTTCATACAACTTAAGGGCAAGACAGTGTTTCCTAGCCCTCTCTATGGGCATTGGGTCAGCTAAATTAGAGAGATTAGAATTGCCGCTGTAAAATATTTCCAAGCTCCCATCTCCAAACCCTCTATCTTCCGAAGCTGTTGCACTCGATCTGTCTGCACTGGTTCTTTTTGAGCTTGTCTGTGTTTCTAGGACCCCATTCGCCCACTCACTCTTCCATCAAGTGTCTATCATGGGGTAGCCATGTCACAAAATGCTGGGGTCACAGAAGTATGAAGTCATCATCCCTGGACTTAACAAGTCTACAACCTATCCTCTCCAACTCCACCTCTAACACATTGAGCATCTACGATAAACGCACTCTCTGTGATGTATAAACCGTACTCACTTCCTTCCACACCTCGGGGAGCAGGACTGAGACTGTGGTTTTGAAGTTATGTTCTATGTAGACCTTGCTCTGGAATGCTGCTAGAAGCGGGGCTCATGGTATACGGGGCACTTACCAGCTAAATCTGTCTCTTCCCCACATCAATATTTTTTACTTCTTGTATGAATTGTATGAATTATTGGTTTTAATGATGTGCTTTCAAAATTCCTGATGCAGATGAGATGTAAGGTTCTTTCCAGAGTTTGCATCTTATGGTTTTGAGATCATATTCGGAGGAGCTTTGAATAAAGACGACTTGGGTTGATGACAGAGGTAAGAGGGAGCCGCTGTAAGGAACCATCTTAAAGCCACACATGCTGAAAGGAAAGGACTCGTTTTGAGTTACTCTCTTGAAACTAAGCATGGGCAGAGGATTGGAAAGTGTCCAAATGCTTTGACACCAGAATAGATCTGAATGATCACCTGGCAGCTTCCAAAATTATAGGTGTTAACGTGGTTATTTTTATCAGTTGACACTCTTCAAAAGAAAATCTGATGTGTTCTGTATTAGGTAAATGCTGATATGCACATTCCATGACTAAATTATTCATCATTTCCTTATTCTAAGTGTCTAAGTGAATAGTGCATGCCCAGTGTATTTGTTCATTTTCACGTTTCTGATAAAGACATACTGGAAACTGGGAATAAAAAGAGATTTAATTGGACTTAAAGTTCCACATGGCTGGGGAGGCCTCAGAATCATGGCAGGGGGCAAAAGACACTTCTTACGTGGCAGGGAGTGCACACAGCATTAGGTGCCCAGCACCTCCAGACCCAGCTGTGGTAGAGCCCAGCACAGCCAGAGGGTCCTGCCATGGCGGCCTGGAGGAGCTCAGAGGACTGCGACAGGAACCAGGACCCTGGTAGGGTTTGTTTTCCAGTTTCTGGGTAAAAAGGACAGGGCTGAGGCTAGGAATCAAACCTGGAAACCAGCTGCACAGGCAGGTAGAGTCTGGCTGGGGTCCCCGCATGGCTCACGATGCATAGGCCGCCCTCACAGCATGACTGTGAATGAGCCACGCCCTGGCTTCCAGCCACTCACCTGATCTAGGGCCCACTGCCCTCCACCTCCATGCAGCTTCCACGAGCGTGCGCAGGCTTGGCTGTGGGGCCAGGCCAGGCAGGAGACGCTCTGACAGGACAGTTTGGACAGATGAAGGCGAGGGGCAGAGAAGCCCTTACTGCATTCAAGATGCCGATTACACTTGCCAATTTAGTTTTTAGTCAAAATCAATTTTTCACTCTCATTTTCATTTTATGCATGTTGTCATACATGGGAAAAAAGACTATCTTGTCGGAACGATTGAATCTTCCATGAAATGAAAGCCATTTCCTGAATGCTGTCCATTCAAGAGAACACAAAGGAGGGGGTGCCACCAGCCTCAGAAACGTGGCCTTTGCAGCTACGGCAAGTGGAATGCTTCCACCAATCTGTATGTTTTCTTATTTCTGAAAATTGTGTAAGTAATATTAATATAAGACCAATAATTTTGGTAAATCTATGGCAGACTGATAATTTGCATTGCAACGTGACACTGAAAGACAGAGAATCCCTGCCTAAAATTGACATCATCAAAGCTATTCAACCAACTCTCAACACGAATTTAGAAAATGTAAAAAATTAATGTCTGTGTTATTTTAAGCTCCACTATTTCAACTTTGTGAAACATAAAAACATGCTATTTCCTGGGCAGTTATGTAAACAGATCAAATACTTAAGTATTTTATTTCTATTAAATATCTGGATGATATGGTTTGGCTGTGTTCCTACGCAAATCTCAGCTTGAACTGTATCTCCCAGAATTCCTACATGTTGTGGGAGGGAACCAGGGGGAGGTAATTGAATCATGGGGGTCCGTCTTTCCCATGCTATTTGGGTGATAGTGAGCAAGCCTCATGAGATCTGGTGGGTTTGTCAGGGATTTCTGCTTTTGCTGCTTCCTAATTTTTTCTTGCCGCCACCATAAGAAGTGGTGTAGATGCTGATCCGAGCATTTCAGACTGACCTGAGGGAGGGCGTTGAAGCTGCATGTCCACCCTTCTGGCGGATCCTCCGCCTCCTGTCTTCTCCACGATTTCTGGTGTGCAAGAGTTTTCTTTGTCAGTAGAGACAGCAGGGGCCACTTTAAATGGTCCAAGTTTTCTGACCCTTGTGATAAGAATAGGAATTGGGAAGATATATAAAGTACTTCTGGGGCTTAAATAATTCTTACACGTGAATTAACTCTTTTTTTTCTTCGTACACACTAAAAGGCTGACGATGCAGAAAGAAGAAAGAGAAGGCATTTATGAAGGCTGCCTACTCTGTGGCAGTTGTGTTTTAGTCCTTATAGCAATACTAATAACACATCCCTTCCATTTCACAGAAGGATAGACAGCCACCCATAAGGTAAAGGAGTCTGTCCGTGGTCAGGGCTGTGGTGAGTGACAGCCAAACCAGAATGCAGCTCCCCATCCTTCAAACAGCATGATTTTCCTGCTTTACATGTCTGCACTCATCATCCAAATGCCACTGGATGAACGCATCCAGTCTTCACCAGCTGGTTTCTTTGGCCCCCACTATAAACCTACTCATGCCTGCAGCTGAAGGACGTTTCCAGAAAGCCTCCAGCACAAGTGAGGAATCTTCTCCCATGCTGGCTGAGCATGGGAGAAGACACAGATGTAGCCTCTAAGCTGTCCTGGCACAGGAGCCATCTGAATCTCTTCCACCCTAAGGAAACCCTGCTGGCCATGGGGGAGCCAGCAGCCTTTGGTGCCAGGGCTGGGGCCAAGAGGTGGGGGAGTTATGTTACCCAAAGGAAATTAGTCAGGAGTGGATTCCTGCAGCCCATCCAAACCAAAGTGAGTGGATAGCCAAAAACTCAGGAGACCAGATGCCAATGCCAAGATCGCAGAGTGACACTGAGCTGGCTGTGGCAGGTAGAGTGAGCAGGACAGTGCCCTGCTGGGAAGGACACACTGCACCTGCCTGAGGGCCGCATCCAGAGACTTAGGAAGCCCCCGGCCTACCATTCTCACCCCAGAACAGAGTCATAGCAGTCGGAATAGTTAGGGAAATAAGTAGGTGAGGAGTCTAGAGGTATATTTTTGGGAGAAAGAAGAGTGAGTGGGCTCCTAGGATTGAGCGGGTTTTGGGAGTTTAGGGTTCAAGTTTCCCTCTTCCCTTTGGCTCCAGGGAACTGCTGCTGGATTTGAGCTCGGCCCAAAAGAAGAAAAAAAAATCTGACTCTGAATTCAAGGGCAGCACAAGGGGACCCAGGAAGGCCTGGTCCACAGCGTTGTATTCCCAGGTCCCCTTCCCTTCCTCCAAGGTTAGAGTTAGGGTGGAAATGCATTTGGGTGGGTTCCAGGTCTTTGCTATTGTAAACAGTGCTGCAATGAACATTTGTGTGCATGTGTCCTTACAGTAGAACGATTTATAATCCTTTGGATATATACCTATGCAACAATCTTGCATGTTCTTCACATGTACCCCAACACCTAAAATGCAATAAAAAAAATAAATTATTAAAAAAAAAAAATGCAAGGCAAAGTTTCCTGTGTTTGGAACTACAAACAAAGCAATGCCTCCAAGAGCCATGAGCAGGAGAAAAGCATGACTCCAAGGACAACCGTGGCTCTGATTTAAGTGCCGGCATGCAACAGGAGGCAGCTTAGTGGCTGGAGAAGACAACTTTGAAGAGCTCTCTGCTGCTTTTTAAATAAGAATTTGCAGAGCGCAGAGGTGGCCTGCCCGCGGCCCTGCATCCATTCTGTCCTTGCCTTGATAAAAATCAGTCACTCACCAAGATAATCAGGGGTGATCTGTAGGAAAAATGGGGAGAGAAGACTAGTTTGGCCTGTAACCTGAGTAGCGAATCTAATACCTGCTTCCATAAAAAAAAAGAAAGAATTCTAAAGTCAACCTGAACAGCACTGAGATCATCCGGCAAACATGGGAAGGTCCCCACTTTGTATAAATCAGCAAAAGAACATCTGCATTCCCAGGAGAGTCTAGCTGATTTACAAAACAGTGACTAATAGGCTCATGCAGAAAGAATCCTAAAAGAGAAAAATGTAGAACAGCTTCACCACTAACAAAACAAACATTCATCAACTACGCTTCTCGTTAGGAAAAGACAGTTTCACTATATTTACTAACATCTATAAATTCTAAAGATTTTCCCTCCATCCCGTTTCTCGGCTTGTGGGCTCCAACTCAGCAGGCTCAGGTGTCTTCCCTCCCTGGGGGGCCTGGCTCTGCCACCTGGCATCCAGCCTTCCTGATCCAGCCCCTCCTTCCCAGCATGTCATGTCCTCGTGTCTCCCACCTATACTGCCCACCACGTCACGCCGGGTGTGAATGGTTGGGGGAGCAGCACATCACATCCCTGGCCCCTCTCCTCCTCCCTATTCCCTCACTCAAAGAGTTCACTCAGGTCAGCTGGTTCCTCATGCCCTCCACGCCACTGCCTTCATTTCCTTTGTCCTCCAAGAACTCTTCATGCTCAGGTAGTGCTTGAATCCCCCCAGATCCTTATTTGAAATCATAACCCCCAAATTCATATTTGAAATCCTAATACCCTAATATGAGGGTATTGGGAGGTGGGGCCTTCAGGAGGTGATGAGGGTAGAGCCTCACAAATCGGGTTAGTGCCCTTATAAAAGGGACCCAGAGAGCCACCCCACTCTTCCACCATGTGAGGACACAGCCAAAAGCCACTGTCTATGAAGAATAGCTCCTCCCCAGACACGAAATCTGCTGGCGCCTTGATCTTGGGCTTCTAAGCTTTCAGAGCTGAGGTCCATCAATTTTTGTTTATTATAAGCTAACCAGTGCATGGTGTTTTGTTACAGAAGCCTAAATGGGTTAAATAGTTAATGTTCAGGTTCACTATCTCACACCACTCCTTCATTGCTCCAGGCATGCTCCAACTAGATGGGTGGCAGGAAAGCCTATAATTGTATTTGATGTATTCACCTCTCAAACATTTGGAAACACAAACATGATGCCAAATGCTGTCCTCAGGTGCACAGTGTGGTGAGTGACACCACGACTTGGCCCTCAGAAGAACCATGATGACACAGAGTGGGACTGAGGTGAATCCCAGGAACAGAGAGCGAGTGGCTGGTTCTAGAGCTCCGTGTGGATCTCGGCCCACAGACAGCTTCTAGCAGGAATTGGCAGCTGATTCTTGCAGCACACAAGTGGAGGGGACACTGGAGCACAGGTACTGGGAGGCGAGGTTCCTGAGCATTGAATGAAGGATTAACAGTAGGGTGAATTAGCATGCAGGTTAAATTCTGTAAATTGGTGAGGTATCCCATGATATCCATGATAGAAAAGAAAACTGCAGGTGAAGAAGGGACTTACACCATCTCATAACCAGTGAGAGTCAATCCAGAATTTAAAGCCAGAGTTTCTAACTCCAAATCCTGTGTTCAGAAACTGGAAGGAGATACAAACCCAGCGATGGATGGCTACCAGATAGCGTGACGCCTCCACCAGCCACGCAGGCGGCGCAGCATGGTCGGTGTAAGGCTCGTGTCTACACCAGATGTCATGCCGAGGCCTGAAGGGAGTGGGTGGGCGAGCAGAAAGAACACTCGGGACCGTAGGCAGGTGAAAGATGATTTTATTCCGGAGCAGCTCTCATCAGCAGCTTTCTCACGCTGTCTGCCCTGTCTCAGCTGCTTGAGCCGGCCCCGCAGCTCCTTTCAGCAGCTGGCTCCCACACACAGCTGCGCAGCCGGCTCTCCCTTGCCATCAGGATCAGCAGCTTAACTCTCTCTGGGCACTGGTAAACCAAGCTATGTCCTGGCTGACCCCTGTCCATCTGCCAAGATGGGCAACTTTGACTCTCTCTCTCTGGGCATGATCTGCACAGTGTCAACAGGGCAATTATATCTTTTATAGAAAATAGTGGCTTAGAGCTAAAGGATAAGCATTCCCCGTGTTATGGCTGTGGTGGTGAGCTTCTTTATGGTACGTCTACATGGCTATAACAAGTGGAGTTATATGCCTGCGCTCTACACTCGCTGAGTCACTCTGGATACTCACCTCAGCCTATCCTTGACCAAAGCACAGCCCTTACCTGACAGTCAGGCTGCACTTTCTGCCATGTCTGCTTTCGGTTGTCCTGACAACAGCTTGGTTTATAAATATTATTTCACAGTAAAGGCTATTAACTACACCCCCACCTCCTTTGGGAGCTCATGCTTAACCAAGCAGAAGCAAGGACTTGCTGCCACCCTGGCCTAACTCTCTGCCCACAGTCAGGCCCACACAGGAGATGCATGTCACCAAACAAACCACCAGGAACAAAACCCACATGAAATGCCAGTGACTGTGGATTTGTTTGGAGCTTCTCTCCTTTCATAAGTTCAATGAAAAGGCAGCAGCCGGTGGTGGAGAGAATGCAGGATTTGGAGTCAGAAACCCCAGCTTTAAGTTCCTGAGTGACCCTAACTAGTTATGAGATGCCGTAAGACACTTAACTTCTTCACCTGCAGTTTTCTCTTCTACAAATTGGAGGGACATCACTGGACTCACATTAATCCTTCATTTGAAGCTTGGTGGATGATATGGTTCAGCTGCATCCTCGCCAAAATCTTACCTTGAATTATAATAACTCCCACATGTCAAGGGTGGGGCCAGGTGGAGATAATTGAATCATGGTGGTGGTTTCCCCTATACTCTTCTCATAATAGTGAATAAGTCTCCTGAGGTCTGATGGTTTTATAAAGGGGAGTTCCCCCACACATGCTGTCTTGCCTGCTGTAGTGTAAGACGTGACTTTGCTCCCCATTCGCCTTCTTCCATGACTGTGAGGCATCCCCTGCCATGTGGAACTGTTAATTGAACCTCTTTCCTTCGTAAATTACCCAATCTCAGATATGTCTTTATTAGCAGTGTGAGAATAGAATAATACAATAAACTGGTACCAGTAAGTGGGGGGCTGCTCTAAAGATACATAAAAATGTGAAAGCAACTTTGAAACTGGGTAGCAGGCAGAGGTTGATACCATCTGGAGGACTCAGAAGACGACAGGAAGATTTGGGAAACTTTGGAACTCTTTAGAGACCAGTTGAATGGCTTTGACCAAAATGCTGATAGTGATATGGGTAATAAAGTCCCGGCTGAGGTGATCTCAGATGGAGATGAGAAACTTGTTGAAACGGGAACAAAGGTGACTCTATGTTTTAGCAAAGCGAGTGGTGGCATTTTGCTCCACCCCTAGAGATTTGTGGAACTTTGAACTTAAGAGAGATGATTAAGGGCATCTGGTGGAAGACATTTCTAAGCAGCAAAGCATTCGAGAGGTGCCTTGGGTGCTGTTAAAAGTATTCAATTTTATATATTCACAAAGATATGGTTTGGAATTGGAGCTTATGTTCTAAAGAAAAGCAGAGCATAAAAGTTTGGAACATTTGCAGCCTGTTTATGCAACAGAAAAGAAAAACCCACTTTCTGAGGACAAATTTGAGCTGGCTGAAGAAATTTGCATAGGTAGCAAGGAGCCAAATGTTAATCACCAAGACAATGGGGAAAATGTCTCCAGATCAACCAGGAACTTCCATGGCAGCCCCTCCCATCACAGGCCCAGAGGCCTAGAAGGAAAAAATGGTTTTGTGCAGTCTTGGGAATTGGTGCCCTGCATCCCAGCTATGGTTAAAAGCAGGCTAAGGTAGAGCTCAGGCCATTGCTTCAGAGAGTGCAAACCCCAAGCCTTGGCAGCTTCCATGTGGTGTTGAGCCTTTGGGGGCACAGAAGTCAAGAATTGAGGTTTTGGAACTCTGCCTAGATTTCAGAAGATGTATGGAAATGCCTGGATGTCCAGACAAAAGTTTGCTGCAGAATCAGAGCCCTCATGGAGAACCTCTGCTAGAGCAGTGCAGAAAGAAAATGTGGGAGCCCTACACACAGAGTCACCACTGGGGCACTGTCTAGTGGAGCTGTGAGATGATGGCCACCATCCTCCAGACCCTAAAGTGTCAGATCCACTGACGGCTTCCACCACACAGCTAGAAAAGCTGCAGACACAACACCAGCCCATGAAAGCAGCTGGGAGTGGGGCTGTACCCTGCAAAGCCACAGGGGCGGAAATACCCAAGACCATGGGAACCCACCTCTTGCATCAGCATGACCTGGACATGAGACATGGAGTCAAAGGAGATCATTTTACAACTTTAAGATTTGACTTCCCTTCTGGATTTCAGACTTGCATGGGGCCTGTAGCCCCTTCATTTTGGCCAATTTCCCCCATTTGGAATGGCTGTATTTACCTATTGCCTGTACCTTCATTGTATCTAGGGAGTAACTAACTTGCTTTTGATTTTACAGGCTCATAGGTGTACGGGACTTGCCTTGTCTCAGGTGATACTTTGGACTTGGACTTTTGAATTAATGTTGAAATGAGTTAAGACTTTGGGGCACTGTTGGGAAAGCACGATTGGTTTTGAAATGTGAGGACATGAGATTTGGGAGGGGCCAGAGGCAGAATGATATGGTTTGGCTGTGTCCCCACCCAAATCTCAACTTGAATTGTAATAATCCCCACATGTCAAGTGCAGGGCCAGGTGTAGACAATTGAATCATGAGAGTTTTTCCCCCATACTGTTCTCATGGCAGTGAATAAGTCTCATGAGATCTGATGGTTTTATAAAGGGGAGTTCCCCTGCACAAGGTCTCTTGCCTGTCACCATGTAAGATATCACTTTGCTCCTCTGCCAAGATTGTGAAGCCTCCCCAGCCATGTGGAACTGTGAGTCAATTAAACCTCTTTCCTTTGTACATTACCCAGTCTTAGGTATGTCTTTATTAGCAGCATGAGAACAGACTAATACAGTGGAACATGAAGGTGTGTTCTGACTTGGGCAACTCTGTGGTCTTGATCATTAATTCTAGGAATGAAATAAATACATCACAGTGTATCCCTGGATGATTATTCTTGTTCCATTTCACTTTACACTTGAAACAGTGTGATGCTCAATTTCATGTGCCAGCTTGGCTGAATCATGGGAGCCTGTGGTAAACATTTCTGACTGTGTCTGAGAGGACGTTTCCGGAAGAGGTTAGCATTTGAACTGATGGACTCAGTGAAGATCTCCTCCCAGTGCAAGTGGGCATCATTCAATCTGTTGAGGGCCTAAACAAAAGGCAGAGGAAGGGAGAATTCTGACTTCTCCTGCCTGCCTGTTGATCTGGAACCTGGGTCTTCTCCTGCCCATGGACCAGGATTTACACCATCCACTCCCTGAGTTCTCAGGCCTTTGGACTCAGACTGAATAACACCAGCAACTCTCCTGGGTCTGCACCTTGCACCCAGCAGACGGTGGGGCTTCTCAGCTCCAAAATTGCATGTGCTAACTCCCACAATCAATTTGTGTGTTTATGTGTGTGTGTGAGTGTGGTGTGTGAACCCCTACTAATACAAACATATTGAAGATGACATCTTCCCCATGTTTAAACCTTCCAAACTCTACAAGTTTTGCCCTGCCTTTGGAGAACAGACATGTGGCAGTGGGAGGAACCCCTATTTTTTTCTCCATATCTCCAGAGAATAAGTCATTTCTCTTCCCTGTGTCCTCCCTGCCCTGTAGTGGGTAAGAAGGAGCTGCCACATCCAGGCTCCAGCACTGAGCATCTGGCTTAGGGGAGGGGAGGAAAGACTAATTGCTTGAGTGCAGCTCCTTAACTTCCAGATTGTCTGAAGAGTTGCTCATGGCAAGGAGTTTCTTCACAGTCAGGGAAACACTGCATTTCAAGTGAAAAGAGCCCAACGGGTCCACCTGGATGTCCTTGCACTTGATTGCAACCTCTGTGGGGCTGTTATAATCAGAGCACAGCCAGCCTCGGGGTAGAGGTATCCACCACACACAGTCTCAGCTCCAAACCTTCTCAGCATTTTGCATAGATGAAGCAGTAGAGGCTACAGCAACCAAGTGAGATCCTCAAATGTTCTTCATACCAGGACATTTCCAAATGCCTTCTCCCTGGCTGACTTCTCCCTATTGCCTGACTCTGTAAAGCCATAATTCTCCACCTCTGAGCAGCCTAAAGTAACTTTTTACCTTCAGCCCAAACAGTTGACTCAGCAGTGGTTGCGGGCTTTCTGACATTTTTTTCCAAATAATAATAATGATTTTAGCCTGTTGCTCCTATTCATAAACTAAATCTCTCACAGAACCCAAAAAACCCTGATTCATCTTCACCTCTTAAGAATGACTCTTTCATCAAAATTGAAAGAACTAGAGGAGCAAGATCAAAAAAACTCAAAAGCTAGCAAAAGACAAGAGATAACTAAGATCAGAGCAGAACTGAAGGAGATAGAAACACAAAAAAAAAACACTTCAAAAAATCAGTAAATCCAGGAGCTAGTTTTTTGTAAAGATCAACAAAATAGACCACTAGCCAGAATAATAAAAAAGAAAAGGGAGAAGAATCAAATAGATGCAATAAAAAACGATAACGGGGCTATCACCACTGATCCCACAGAAATACACACTACCATCAGAGATTACTACAAACAGCTCTGCTCACATAAACCAGTAAACCAGAAAGAAATGGATAAATTCCTAGACACTTGTACTTTACCAAAACTAAACCAGGAGGAAGCTGAAACCCTGAATAGACCAATAACAAGGGCTGAAGTAGAGGCAGGAATCAATAGCCTACCAACTAAAAAAAGTCCAGGTCCAGATGGGTTCACAGCTGAATTCTACCAGACATACAAAGAGGAGCTAGTTCCATTCCTTCTGAAACTGTATCAAACACCACAAAAGGAGGGAATCCTCCCTAACTCATTTTATGAGACCAACCTTATCCCTATATGAAAACCAGGCAGAGACTCAACTAAAAAAGAAAACTTCAGGCAATATCCATAATGAACATCGATGCAAAAATCTTCAATAAAATACTGGCAAACAGATTGCAACAGCACATCAAGAAGCTTATCCATCATGACCAAGTAGGCTTCATCCCGGGGATGCAACCCTGGTTCAACATATGCAAATCCATAAATGTAATCTGTCACATAAACAGAACCAAAGACAAAAACCACATGATTATCTCAATAGATGCAGAGAAGGCCTTCAATAAAATTCAACAATACTTCATGCTAAAAACTCTCAATAAACTAGATATTGATGGAATGTACCATAAAATGATAAAAGCTATATATGACAAACCTACAGCCAATATCATACTGAACAGGCAAAAGCTAGAAGAATTCCCTTTGAAATCAGGCACTAGACAAGGACATCCTCTCTCACCACTCCTATTCAACATAGTATTGGAAGTTCTAGCCAGAGCAATCAGGCAAGAAAAAGATAAAGGGTATTTGATTAGGAAAGGAGGAAGTCAAACTGTCTCTATTTGCAGATGACATGATTGTATATCTAGAAGACCCCATTGTCTCAGCCCAAAATCTCCTGAAACTGATAAGCAAGTTCAGCAAAGTCTCAGGATACAAAATCAATGTGCAAAAATCACAAGCATTCCTATATACCAATAACAGACAAACAGAGAGCCAAATCAAGAGCAAACTCCCATTCACAATTGCTACAAAGAGAATAAAATACCTGGGAATACAACTAACAAAGGATGTAAAGGACCTCTTCAAGGAGAACTACAAACCACTGCTCAGTGAAATAAGAGAGGACACAAACAGATGGAGAAACATGCTCATGGTTAGGAAGAATCAATACTGTGAAAATGGCCATACTGCCCAAAGTAATCTATAGATTCAATGCTATCCCCATCAAGCTACCGATGACCTTCTTCACAGAACTGGAAAAAAACACTTTAAATATCATATGGAATCACAAAAGACCCCACATAGCCAAGACACTCCCAAGCAAAAAGAACAAAGCCGGAGGCATCACACTGCCAGACTTCAAACTATACTACAAGGCTACAGTAATCAAAACAGCATGGTACTGGTACCAAAACAGAGACATAGACCAATGGAACAGAACAGGATCCCAGAAGAAACACCACACATCTACAACCATCTGACATTTGACAAACCCAGCAAAAACAAGCAATGGGGAAAGGACTCCATGTTTAATAAATGGTGTTGGGAAAACTGGCTAGCCATGTGCAGAAAGCAGAAACTGGACCCCTACCTCTCACCTTACACTAAAATTAACTCCAGGTGGATCAAAGATTTAAACATAAAACCTAACACCATAAAAACACTAGAAGAAAACGTAGGCAAAACCATCCAGGACATAGGCGTAGGCAAAGACTTCATGACTAAAACTCCAAAAGCAATGGCAACAAAAGCCAGGATAGTCAAATGAGATCTAATTAAACTCCAGAGCTTCTGTACAGCAAAAGAAACCATCATTAGAGTGAATCAGCAACCAACAGAATGGAAAAAAATTTTTGCAATCTACCCATCTGACAAAGGGCTAATATCCAGAATCTACAAAGAACTAAAATAGACATACAAGAAAAAAACAAACAACCCCATTCAAAAGTGAGGAAAGGATATGAACAGACACTTTTCAAAAGAAGACATACGTGAGGCCAAGAAACATGAAAAAATGCTCATCATCACTGGTCATTAGAGAAATGCAAATCAAAACCACACTGAGATATTATCTCACACCAGTTAGAATGGTGATCATTAAAAAATCTGGAGGCAACAGATGCTGGAGAGGATGTGGAGAAATAGGAACACTCTTGCACAGTTGGTGGGAGTGTAAATTAGTTCAACCATTGTGGAAGACAGTGTGGCGATTTCTCAAGGATCTAGAAATAGAAATTCCATTTGACCCAGCAATCCCACTATTGGGTATATACCCAAAGAACTATAAATCGTTCTACTATAAAGACACATGCATATGTATGTTTATTGCAGTCCTGTGTACAATAGCAAAGTCCTGGAACCAACCCAAATGCCCATCAATGATAGACTCAACAAAGAAAATGTGGTACATATACACCGTGGAATACTACGCAGCTGTAAAAAACGATGAGTTCATGTCCTTTGTAGGGACTTGGATGAATCTGGAAACCATCATTCTCAGCAAACTGACCCAAGAACAGAAAGACAAGCACCATATGTTCTCACTCATAGGTGAGTGTTGAGCAACGAGAACACGTGGACTCAGGGAGAGGAACATCACACACAGGGGACAGTTGGGGGGGGATGGGGAGAGACAATGGGGAATGGGGAGGGAAGGGAGGGATAACATGGGGAGAAATGCCAGATATAGTGTGCACCTAAAGTAAAATAAATTAAAAAAAAAAAGAATGATTCTTTCTATGCTCATTAACTAGGAAAATGTTTTAGCTTTATTTTTAGAGTCTGTGTTTACACACATAAAATTGTGTTTTCAAAAATAACTTTAAATCAAAATGTGTAATTATTAAAAGTGCACATGCCTGAATGTGTGCCTAGATAAAGTCTTAGTGTGGCAGACCATCTGTGTCCTGGCACAAGCTGAGATGGTGTGCATGGGATGTGGTGTCCTTCAGGAGCATCCCCAAGTCATAGCTGAGTCAGTACTCACCTGGTTCCGTGGGGTTTTGCTGGATGGCTCTTGTCTATTAGGCTTTCAGCATCCAGGTGCGCCTCTTGCACTCACTAATCACACCCCACTGTCTTCCTCCACCCCACCCTCAATGCTGCAGGAGTTGTAAGACTAAAATCTAAATTTCCCAGGCCCTCTGATGGCTCAGTTCCTGGATGCAGCTTAGGTTCTGCAACAAGATGCAGCTGCAGATGGAGGTAAAGGCCACTTCCTAGCTGTTTTTATGCTTGACAAGTGTGCTCATTTTCTAGGGCTGCAGTGGCAAAGCACCTGCTGTGAACTGCGCTGTGTTCCCCAGAATTCTGATGCTGACGCTCTAACCCCCAACCCCAACATGATAGTATTAGGAGGTGCAGCCTGTGGGAGGCAATTAGGTTGAGATGAGGCCATGAGGGGTGGCCCCTAGGAGGAGATTAGTGCTCTTACAAGGAGACACAGCAGAGCTGCATTCCTCTGTCTTTCTCTGAAGCCAGGCTGAGATTAGTACCTCATACAATAGCTGGAGAGGACTGACTAGGTGTTCTTGGCCTTCTGCCTTCCTCCACATGAGGATGCAGTGTTCATGTCTTCTGCTATGTGAGGTACCACCCTGGAAGCAGAGGGCAGGCCCTGCCAGACACTGAACCTCCCAGCACTTAGATCATGGAGTCCCAGCCTCCAGAACTGAAAAGAATAAATGTCTGTTTTTATAAATCACTTAGTCTCAGATATTTCGTTATAACATCAGGAACAGAGTAGGACAATTAATCACCAATTAGTGTGCAATACCAAGAAATATTGCACATCTCTTCTATCCAATGCATCAACAATCCCCACAGCTCTGCCTCGCAGACATGTCCTGATCATCAATTACTTCTCCATTGTCACCTTTGCAGGCCCTATCATCTCTCATCCAGACACAGCTCCAACTCTTTCACCCTCTCAAGGACATAGATTGGGTTATGTCAATCACCCGCCTAAATCTCCCAGTGTCCTCACAGTGCCTCTAGACCAAGATGTCAAGGTCCAGCTGAAACACACAGGGTCCTACACGACCTGGCCCTGGCCCCATCACTCATTGCTCTGTTCTTCAAACAACCAAGCAAGTTTCTGCTGCTTCTGCTACATGCTGTTCCCAACCACATCCACAGATGCGGGCTGGCTCCATCACATTACTCAGGGCTGATACCATCTCAGAGAGGCCTTCCTTAGCCACCCAAGTTAAAATAACTCCCTCTCCTACCAAGAGTCACTAGCCACCCTATTCCTCCATTTTTTGTCCTCACAGCTGATGGCACTGTCTGTGGCTTCAATAGCAAGAGCTTTCTTGCCCTGTTCCCCAGGGTCTGGAATAAAACTGTGTAGAATGAATCAATAAATGAAAATCCCTAACTCTAATGAGCTGGTCTACCTGGGAAAGCAAGAGATGCAAACAACAGGTTAGACAATCTTCAAGGGAGTGTACAACCACAGGAAAAGTGTGAACAAGCTTTGTTCAACTCAAAAATGTTTTTAAAAATAAATCTACATCAAAAAAGAAAATAAGCATCATCACACAGCTTAAATCTCATACAAATGAATTCTAGAATGGTCTAATGGCCACATTAAACTTAGCTTACAATAAGCACCAAACCCAAAAACTACTCCCGCAGTTGTCCTGGGGAAGGCAGATACTCACACTAACAAGGAACTTTGATGAACTGGAAAAATAGACCAGTGGTGTTGATGCGCAGTTCTGTTGTGATTCTCTGATTGCCTACTCAGTGTACAGATTACGACCCAAAGACAGGGATGCTTCTGGTTTGAGGGTTACTGAACAAGTATCTGGGAACAGGTGTCCACACACTCAAGAATAATTAAGGAGAGCACGAAGACTGTGTCTGTCCTACTGCTGGGATATGGAAGGAGCCAACAGAATGAGTAGCAAACTGAAGGGGACGGTTCTTCTGAAATTGGGCAGCCTCAGTTATTATTCTTGTACTAATTACTACTGACCTTAAAATTAAGGCTGGCCCAGATATTTACACAGCAATGTTCATTACACACAGAAGCCAAAAGGTAGAAGAAGCCAAAAGTCCATCAGATGAATGGATCAACCAAACATGGTCTATACATGCAATGGAATATTATTCAGCCATGAAAAGGAATGAAGTTCTGACACATGCTACCCCATGGATGAAGCTTGAGGACATCGTGCCAAGTGAAATAAGCTGGTCACAAGAAGACAAACACTGTAGATCACACTTATGTGAAATATTCAGAATAGGTCAAGTCACAGAAACAGAAAACACATCAGAGATTACAAGGTGGTTGAGAGGGGGAAATGGGTGATTATTATTTAATGAGTGGAGAATTTTTGTTTGGGATGATAAAAAAAAGTTTGTGAATATAATTAATGCTACAAAAATAGGTGAATGGAAAGTTTTATTATATATATTTTATGATACATTTAAATCTTAATGAAAATACTAAAGACATTGATTAGACACTTTAAATGAGTGAACTGTAAAGTATGTGCATTATATATCATGAAAGCTGTTAAAAAGAAAATGATGATTGACTGTTGAGGTTCAGCATGAAATAGGATCTTTAACCCTTGGTCCAGTGTTCTGGATGTAGGGCATAAAAATATCCTCTCCATTTTGAAAATAACAAAGAAATCCCTTCAAGATGCAATTATTAGTTTGAAAACATTATCATGTATTGCATTGGCTTTTAGAATGTGTATTAGTCTGTTGTCACGCTGCTGATAAAGACATACCCAAGACTGGACTATTTACAAAAGAAAACAGACTCAGAGTTCCATGTGGTGGGGGAGCCTCACAATCATGGTGGAAGGCGAAAGCTATGTCTCACATGGTGGCAGACAAGAGAAGAGAATGAGAGCCGAGGGAAAAAGGTTTCTCCTTATAAAACCATCAGATCTTGTGAGAATTACTCACTACCAGGAGAACAGCATGGGGGAAACAGACCCCATTATTCAATTATCTCCCACCAGGTCCCTCCCACAGCATGAGGGGATTATGGGAGCTACAATTCAAGACAAGATTTGTGTGGGGACACAGCCAAACTATATCAGAGCCGGTGCATAGAGAGGCACTTAACCTCACAGGCAGGACTTCATGTGACATTCATTCAAACTATGTCAGAAACACAGCGTGCCCAGCGCTCCCATTCCACAGGTGCTGGAGAGGCCTGTGAAGCCCCACACTGATTCCAAGAGAGGCTGTTACCTAGAAAAATGTTTAATCATGTGTTTGCATAGTTGGTTCACTTGAAAAGTTATTTTTCAGAAATGTGTTCCCAAGTAATCAAGGTAGTGTCACCTCAGTGCCTTGTGTCATGGAACAAGTTGTGATGTTTTCTACTGAATATTAGTACTAGATAATTCCATCCTTACCTATCCTCAGAATTCACTCAGAAAATAGGCAATAGGTGGAAAATCAAAGAAGTCAAAATACAAGGAGAGTGAATATGGCAGTGCTAAGACCGGCCTTGGGCAGTCAGAATGCCCAATACTGAAAGCTTCCCTGGAACAAGGCAGTGCCAAGGACTAAGCCCCTTGCGGCCTGATGCCAGCACCAGTTTCTGCTCTGATTGGGTTTCTTACAACCCATAACAAATCCTCAGCAATTCTTTCTCTGGGGTGCCAAACAGTTTATTCTTTTTTAGACGATGTCTTACTCTGTCGCCAAGACTACAGTGCAGTGGCACAATCTCAGCTCACTGCAACCTCTGCCTCCAGGGTTCAAGCAATTCTCTTCCTCAGCCTCCATGCAGCTGGGATTACAGGCACCTGCCACCACAGCCGGCTATTTTTTGTTTGTTTGTATTTTTAGTAGAGATGAAGTTTCACCATCTTGGCCAGGCTGGTCTTGAACTTCTGACCTCGTGATCCACCTGCCTTGGCCTCGCAAAGTGCTGGGACTACAGGCGTGAGTCACTGCGCCCAGCCAGTTTCTAATTTTTTATAACCCGAAAAGGTAGCCTCTTTGCACGGGCAAAGGCAAACTCCACCAGATATAACCATGCGTGGGCACAAGACAATGTGAAAGAAGCCACCTGCCAGTGTGGAGAGCCTCTCAGCCTCTACTGCAGGGTCTCCAGGTGTGAGCTGTTCCCTCAACCACAGGAGTCATTACACACACATGCCAGTTCCTGGAGATGATCACAAGCGAAATGGAGGTGGCTCCTGAAACATCAGAACACCTAATGCTACATCATTAGTCTGCTAATGTTTGCAATCTGTTACTCTTCTAAGCCCTTGCAAGGTGTCTTTCTGAAGCCAGACTTCATGGTGGGTATTGAGAACATGATGGTAACAAACATAAAAAAATCTCTGCGGCACAACAGTTATACCACAGAGCATTGAGTCACATGGCTGATTCTCCCCACATTCAGGCCGCTCAAGCTGCTTAGGATGTGTAGGGGAGAGGACGTCAGCGATAGGTGGGGAACTGGGGAATGAGCAGGGCAGCAAAGTATCTGCAGGGAGCCAGGTTCTTTAAGGAGTCCTGCACCCCATGTGCACCGCAGCAGTATGCACAACAGCCAAGATATGGAATCGACCTGGGTGTCCATCAACAGACGAAGGGGTAGAGAAAATGTGGCACATATATGCAGTAGAGTACAATTCAGCCATGAAAAATAGTAAAAAACTGTGGTTACATGAATGATCCTGGAGGTTCTACGTTAAGTGGAGTCAGCCAGGTGCAGAAGGTTATATACCACAGGTTCCCACTAATATGCAGAAGCTTAAAAAGTGAATCCAGGGAGGCAGAGAGAAGAATGGTGGTTCCCAGGGGCTGGGAAGGTTTGGGGGAGAAGAGAAGAGAGGAGGGAGGTTAATGAGTACACAGGTACATTAGATGGGAGAAATAAACTCTCATGTTCAATAGCACCATTGGGTGACTAGTGACAACAGTAATCTATTGTATATTTCATGATAGCTGGAAGAGATTTGGAATACTCCCAACACATGGAAATATTTGAGGTGTTGGATAACCTAAATACTCTTATTTCGTGGTTACACATTGTATGGATGTATCAAAGTATCTATAGACGTGTAGTCTATAAATATGTACAGTTATTATGTATTGATTCAAAAAAAAGGATCTGAAGGAAGGAGAGCTTCACCTCAGGAGGCCAGTGGGGACACTGCCTACCCTTAGCATTTCCCACCCTGCTGAAAGGCCTGCACTGTGTGTGTGACTGACCCCAGGAAGAGCAAGGAGCCCTTCAGAAAACAGATTTCTACAAATTCCCTCAGTGCAATTCTGCTAGTTCTATGTAGGAAACTCAACACACAGATACCTGGGGCAG
This sequence comes from Sapajus apella, assembly GCF_009761245.1. Lineage (NCBI taxonomy): Eukaryota > Metazoa > Chordata > Mammalia > Primates > Cebidae > Sapajus > Sapajus apella. Next base: position 21,451,292 of record NW_022436971.1, read on the forward strand.
AAGGCTCAGTACCCAGCATTGGCAACATGGCACCCACAGCGCCAGGGAGCCATCTCCCTGCCTCTTCCCAGGAGAGATTCCCTCCTCCACCCAGCATTGGCAACATGGCACCCACAGTGCCAGGCAGCCCTCTCCCTGCCTATTCTCAAGAGAAAAATTGCCTCTCCCTCCATTCTTGCCTCCTTTCCTTCCTTCCTTCCTTCCAGGGACACTTGCACACCTGTCACATACCCCACACTCTCCTGGGTAGGTGTTCAGTTCAAGCAACGAATAGAACCAAGCCCTTGCCCTGTAATGCTAGGATTTTAGCTGGAGAGACATTTAAATAAAAACAATGGATTCACAATTTAATATTATAAAGTGATGTGTTCAGTGAAAGGCAAGAGAAGGAAGGAAGTTGGGTGTTTGTGGGGAAGCGGTGAGCATGGCAGTTGTGGATTCCACCTGACGATGGAGAGAGCAGAGGCATGATGCAGAGGATGGATCTGGGCATGGGGCCCCCCTAGCGTCAGGGCACCATCATGCCTAGGTCCCCTGCAGCAAGGAGAAGCACCTCCAGAAGGAGAGCGCTGCTGCGCACAACCCCGTGGGAGAGGCCCAGCCCAGCGTCAGGCCAGAGGAGACAAGCCTTCGACTAATTCATTCACTGAAAGTGTTCTATGGGGGCAGTCAAATCGAATATTTGAAATCTCAGAAAATTTCAAGCCTAAAGTTGACGTCACCAGTAACAAACTTCTCACACCCCAGAATAAAGATCCTTCCTAGGACCAAGAGATGAAAAGGTAGTTTCCTGCCTAGCAATTTTCTGAGAACCACTTCCACCAGTGAAACCGGTTTATTTCTTGTCCTGGGACTCAACCAACTGCTAAGCCTGCTCTTTGCAGGTCGAGACGGCTTGGCTGGCCTGGCCCTGGGAAGGCCTTGGGCAGCAAAGGCTTTGTGTCCAGGACACCCCAGGCCCCCGTCCTGCTGCAAGCACAAGCGTTTCTCCTCCTACTAGACTTGCTGACCTCGTGGGGTTCCTGGAACCCTGACCACTTACCTCACCATAAGTCTCCCGATCCTTAGGTGTGAATCCCTAGCACACTCCTGTTTCCTGATCCTGATAATTTTATTCCCTGCTCCTTATCCAACAGAGACAGCATGAGTCAGCAAAGATGCACACTTGAACCACAGAGCCAGGTCCCTGACTTCGCAGAGCTTAGGCTCTGCAGTGGGGTTCTCAGCCCTAGAAGCACATTAAAATCACCTGGGGAGTTTTAAAAATAGTCATATGCTGGTCCCACCCCAAAACAGGAAAACTGGTGTCCTTATGGGTGGAACCTAGGCACTGGTATTCTTTAATAGCTCTGAGATATTTTGATGTACAACCAAGATGACCTGCAGACATTCCTTGGGGCATACAGGCATAGATGCTTTTAAGGGAATTTATTCCCAAACCCTTTACTTTTAAGTCGTTTTTCTGAATATTTATTCTCTTGAAATGGAGCCTGTGGCTCTCCTTTTCCATCAAGTCCATCACAAAGCCTTCTCCCACTCACAAGACAAAAGCAGCCTCTGCCTCCCTCCCACTGGCCTTTGCAAGGGTGCACTGCTGTGCAATGGAAAGCCTTACCATTGACGCACAACGAGTGGCTCTACTCCTCTATGTAGGGAAAGTGATCGCTCCTGGTTTTCAGGCAAGAAATTCTGCTGCAAGGTATTTCCTGCAGGCTTGCTTTCAACAAAATCATAGGAAGATTTGATTGAGATGTTAACTGATGATTATAATAAATCTTTGATAATACATCAATTATATAATTTTTAGCTTCTAATTAAGAAGGCATTCAAAGAGGAACAAAGCACATATGAAATAACTTTTATTTTCATCAGTTTATTTCCCTGAACAGCATTCATCACTACTTATATCTATAACAAAAATAACAGAGTCGACGCTAAAAAAGATCTCATTCTGGTAATAATAGCACACATGAATACATAACTTAAAAGCGGAAAAACTGACAAATCAGAGACCCATCAATTAACAGAGCCATTTCCAATAGTGCTCTTTGTATATTTAATAATTGTTGAAATCAATGTTTTAGTTTTTATCAATTTTGTACTATTATAATTTATGAAGAATTTTAACACTTTCAGCCTTTTAGTCAAAAGAATTTTTAAAAATCAGTCCATATGCATATCTTTAAATAGGACAACATAATCAATAAATGACTTTTGCTCTTTAAAATATTATTTTAAGATATAGTTATCTACAGAAAGCAGAATGGAATTATGAGCCCAAGGAGAAAAAGCATGTCACATTTCTAATTAATGAAAAATATGTTCATGTGACTTTTAATCAACTAGTGATATCAAATCTCTATGGTGTCTAGATTACATTGCATAATAATAAAAATTATATTTTAAAGTGTTAATAGTGACAGACCCTGGAACTTAATTGCTTTGTAAGTATTTGAAATTATGACAAAAATATTTAGAATTCAATCTAAAAATGCATAAATGAGTAGATGATATTTCTAAAGTATTTTAGAGTGTATGTGAACAAAAGTGCATGAAGCCACTGGTCAAGAACCTCAGTTCCCATCACCCACCATCTAATATGAACATGATCGACACTTCCTAGCTTCAATCCACCAGTTCTTTGCTGGGCTCTTGTACTGGTATTTTATGGGAAAGCAACAGCAGGCTGACTAGCTCCCTTCTGAAAAGGAGTGATTTTCTGAAATTGCAGGAATCCAGGGAGAGAACAAGGATAGAACCATGAAACTCTGATGCCCAGGCTTCCCAAAGCAGAGAAGTCTGAGTTCTTTCTGCCAGGGAGAGAGAAATGGGAAACAGAGCCAGTATAGGAGCCACATTCTCTTCGCAGTGCCTTCATTCACCTTGAGGTTCTTTTTTTTCTTTTTGTGGTAAGATAGTTCACCAGAAAATTGTCTTAATAAGGACAGAAATACGCAGAGGCTTGATATATCACAAATCTTAATCAAAGACAATGTTTAAAGTTCTCCAGAACCTGACTGAACAAAAGAGAGTTACATAAAAGAAGGACTGAGTGTGTGTTAGCAGAAAGTGTCAGACAGATAGCAGACAGCAAATGAGAGCATTGTTCCCAATAGTGCAGGGGACCCCAGAAGTGCACATGAATGCATGGAGAGATGTGTGCGTGTGCATACACACACACACACACACAGCAGACATGCACAGAGATGCAAATGCCCACAGATGCACACACAGAGAGATGCACACACAGATGCACGTGCACACAGATGCACAGAGAGATGAACACACAAAGACACACACGTACAGAAATGCACACCCCCCTAGAGGCACACACAGATGCATAGAGATGCAGAAACACAGATATAAACACAGAGAAGTGCACACAGATGCACATGCACAGACAGACACAGATGCACACAGCCATAACACTAGAGCTCACAGACCACCATCTCCTGCAGCTAAATTGGACTTCCTTCAACACCACCAAGAAGAAGGCCTATGTGACAGGTTACACCCTGTATCAACCCAAAGAACAAGCGTCAGACCTGAGAAAGTAATAAAGCCCACCTAGAGACAAGTTGTAGCTGACATGTTTGGGGGAAATGCCTCCTGACACTTCATTTTTCCATCAACAGCAGGTGTGGAATGGGAGGGCTAGTCTACAGAAATATTTTGTAAGCCCCCAAAATACCTTCCTCACTGGAGATGGTGCAGGCATAAAATGTATTAGCAAAGCAATTGAAACCAACGAAGAACCCATCAGGTGGGTCAGCCCTGTGGGAGCAGTGGATGAAAAGCCCATGAAAATGGAGTAACAGAGTGAAAAATAATCAGTTCTGAAATGTAGTAAAGAAGGTCGAAAACAAAGCACCTCATGAAGCCTATTTCTGGTTTATGCTCTACGAGGTGCCAGAATCTCTACAGGTGTCAGGTGGGGAAGCTCTGAAACCATGGTAAGCCATGGGGCAATTTCTGAGATGTTACCGTGGCTCATAGCAACTGTGGGAACATCATTCTGAAACCACTTTCAAGGTCATCAAGAAAACCAACCTGGTGCAGTCCCCAAAAGCCAACTTTGGAGCCAGCAGCATGGCTCAAATCCTGAACCTTGATAAAACCCCTTGCAGGTTAGTGTCGCTGTGTGTACAAATGGAAAATGTAGGAATTGCCTCAAAGCGTTGCCAGAATAATTAATTGTGTCCCTTAGAACAGTGCCTGACACAACGAAATGCTCTGTTTCTAATGTTCTTTCAGTATAAGAAAGAATCTTTCTTTGAAGATAATTTTTGAAAAGATTAAGACATAAATCAAAATAATTTTCACTGAACACAGTGCCCAAGCCAGGATATGCTGTTTGGGATTAAGAAAAAATAACAAAGCTGGTTTGGGTGTGTGTGAGAGACAGACAGACCCCTTCAGAGCAGGGCAGCTCTGGAAATTCCAGAGCAGGTGCCATAGATCATTCAACAGTCAGAGGGGTAAGGGAAGATCAAGACCCATGTCTGAAGGCTGCCTTTGCTGCCTAAATGTTTCCGATTTGGTTCTATGTCCATCTGGGGCACTCTGAAGCTAGTGTATTTGAAGTCCTTGAGGGAAGGCTTGTGGATGGGGGTGTCATTTCAGTTCCACTTTGGTTGCAACCATTGGACAGAGGTGATTATTTGAACATGTTCATTCATTCCACCAACATGTGGGTAATTTAGCGTGATCTGGCACCAACCATTGAGGCAAATACAGAAGTGGAAAATGCATGGCCACGCCTCCAAAGAGACCTGCCTACATGTCCCCAAGGATCACATGGACAACCTAACACAGAGTGGTGTGGAGAAGGGTGGGATTAACCATGTGGGGGCAGGGACAGAGTGTGCAGGGGCTGAGTAGCTTCAGAATGAAGTAACAGCTCAGGTAGACTTTAGGGGTGTAGGAGGCAGGGAGCGGGGATAAGGCGGCAGGGGTGCATGTTGGGAGAACTCCAGCAGCTGGAACTGCAAGAGCAAAAGGTACAGAGATAGAATAAAGCAGCCTGGGATGTTCAGAGGTTCTGAAGAGCTGGGCATTTCCAAAGTGAGCAGTGAGGAGAAGCAAGAGAGGTGAAGGGGAGAAGGATGGAAGGTGGGCTAAGAAGGAGAGAAACCAGCGCAGAAAGAAGTGGGCGACGTCTGCTATGTGTGTTTCAAAATCATTACTTTTATACCTTTAGAATCAAGCCTCATTCTTTATTCACCAATAATTTACTGAAAAGTTTGCTTTCCTGTGTTACTGGTATTGGAAATATGTCTAGAAAAAATGCAGTTCATGCTGTGATATTATTCCTCCAGACACTGTTCCTTTGTTCTCATTAAAATGGTTTCCATTTTCTTCCGAACTCCATAATACCATCTTCCGATTTACCGAGTACCTCCCTCCATATCAACACATAATGTTAGATATCTTGAGGTCAGGTTTTCGCTCAGCAATTTCAATTAAAAAGTCAGTTTTGCTAATAATTGGCAATAATAAACCTTTTTAAATTCAAAATTGCTTACTGGTTTATAGCATTTGTAGCTTAATAAAATATTGATAACGCTTTCAGCTTATTAAAACACTTAAATCCTTAGGTACTATACAAGGGATAAGAGTAAAATTGCCACATAGTTTTAAGAAAATAATTTCTATAAATACTAGTATTTCAGTGACTTCATACTCATCCCTTTTCCTATTATCATTTGAGTTAAAAATAATAGTCATTCTTGTGGAAGACAGTGTGGCAATTCCTTAAGGACTTAGAAATAGAAATTCCATTTGACCCAGCAATCCTTTTACTGGGTATATATCCAAAGGATTATAAATCATTCTACTATAAGGGCACATGTACACGAATGTTCATTGCAGCACTGTTTACAATAGCAAAGACCTGGAACCAACCCAAATGCCCATCGATGATAGACTGGACAGGGAAAATGTGGTACATATACACCATGGACTATTATGCAGCCATCAAAAACGATGAGTTCGTGTCCTTTGTAGGGACATGAATGAACCTGGAAACCATCATTCTCAGCAAACTGACACAAGAGCAGAAAATCAAACACCACATGTTCTCACTCATAGGCGGGTGTTGAATAATGAGAACACATGGACACAGGGAGGGGAGCACTACACACTGGGGTCTGTTGGGGGGAAATCGGGGAGGGACGGGGGGGTGGGGAGGTGGGGAGAGACAGCATAGGGAGAAATGCCAGATATAGGTAATGGGGAGGAAGACAGCAAATCACACTGCCACGTGTGTACCTATGCAACAACCTTGCATGTTCTTCACATTTTCCCCAAAACCTAAATGCAATTCAAAAAAAAAAAAAGAAAAGAAAAAAGAAAAACATGCTGCTGGCCAGGCACAATAGCTCATACCTGTAAAAAAATAATAATAATAATAATAGTCATTCTTTGCGCATCTTGAGATGACTGTAAAAGCAAATGTGTTACCAAGTGTTTCTCAGAACATTAAACATTTTGAAGTTATGGTTTCCAATTCTTTGATGAAAATAAAAGAAAAATTTTTAATGTGGCATCTTTCCTATTCTTGATAACTATTGCTTATTACAATCAGAGGGTGATTATTTTAAAACAAAGAAGTTTGACAATAGTTTATTTTATCAGAGAAATAAATCTGAGAGTCAATAATTTCCAGCCTGAAAAACACATTCAACTTTCTGATTTCAAGAAAAAGAATAATTCTTTCTAGTTTGTTTGCCTTTGTGCAGCTAGATATGATGATTCAGGTAAAATCTTCTCACCCCAGGGTTTCCTCCCCACACAATTGCAGCAAAGAATACGAGGGAGAATTGTGTGATGAGAGTGTTTGGCAGCAGCACCTGTTACCCTTGCCTCAAAAATAATGCAATTTATAAAATATAGCAGATTGATACCTTATTGTTTCATTCTGTGGTGCCAACATCTCCTTAAAAACTCTACCAAGGCCAAATAAGCATCTTCTATATTTAGAACACTATGGATGGTGACTTCTCATATCTTAAGGAAAATCCAGAAATCAAGTATAGTGGTGAAGCTTATGAGTGTCAGGTCCTACAGACTTGGATCCCAATCCTTGTTTCACATCCACCAGCTGTGTGAGCTGGGCAAGCATGCACCTGACCAAGGGACACATTAATAAATAATGGTAACGTTATTAATACATACTTCACGAGACTCAGTGAAGCTTAAATTAAGGGACACTGGTAGAACGTTTAGCTCAGGATTTGGCAGGTAGTAAGCATGGTGAATTTTGTGTGTCAAATTGACTCAGCTACACAGTGCCCAGATGAAACAGTGTTTCTGAATGTGTCTGTGAGCTTGTTTCTAGATGCCATCAGCATTGAAATGGGTGAACTTGGTAAAGCAAATTTCCCTCTCCAGTGTGGGAATCATACAATCCAAATCCACTCAGGGTCCTAAGAGGACAAAAGGCAGAGGAAGCAGGAATCTGCCCCTTCTGTCTCCTGCCTGCCTGTATAAGCTGGAACAGCTCTCCTCCAGTTCTGGGACTAGCATCTGATTCATGCCATCACCCCACCTTATTCTTAGACCTGTGGATCTGGACTGGAGCTATACCACCAGCTTTCTTGCATCTTCAGCTTACAGGTGGCAGATCATGGGATTTCACAGCCTCTGTAATCACTTGAGCCAATGTCTCATAATAAATCTCCTTTTATATATATGCATAGAGATATAGGAATATCCTATTGTTTCTGTTTCCCTGGAGAACCCTAAGATATTATGTCAATAACTGTTTATTTTCACTATTCCTATTACTACTGTGACCGCAATTATAGCAGACAATGAAGTTTTTTTCACTCTATTAAGCTTGAATGGGAAATTATAAGGACCATATATAGATCACCTTTAAATGAAGGTTTAGAGGTTTATCAGAAAGATCAGTTGTTCTTTGTACCTGCCCAGGGACCTTGTGATGTGGGGAGGGGCCAGTGCCTGAAATAAGGATTGACCGGTGAGCCAGGCATGACCCTGGCCATGGTGGTTGGTTACGGAGAGGCAGGTGACAAATGCAACCAGGCACAGAATTTTTCCTAGAAAAGAAGGTCACGCTGGCAGAGCATAAGCCTGGGTGTCTGACACCTGGGGAGAAGCTACCTGGGAAAGAATATGAACTCTAGAAAGGCAGTAAATTTTAACTCTTTTGTTCACTGTTGTAACACTAGTGCCCAGTATATGATGCAAAATGCCTGAAACATTATGTAAGTGTTCAAGAAATAATAGAATAAAAATATATTAAATGAATGAAGTCAACACAGAGCAAATTAGAGCTGAGAACAGGAGGAATTTCTATTTCTGAAACGTCTTGTGTGCACTCATCTCCTTGGTCTAGAGACTGCACTTTGACTATTATTAGGTTTCTTAAACCAATAAATACCACTCCCTTTAAAAAAATCAATTATAATAATATAAATTTCATTTTTCTCACTTGCAACAGAGTCTCGACTACTACAAAAGATGTTTATAATGTTTCCGAGATTTACTGTGATCTACCTGATTCTCAACCCTGAGAAAAATAGTTGGTTCTTCCTTGTCTTCAGGATAATGGTAACAATCCTGGCCTTAGGAGAAAATATGTTTTATTGAAAAATAGCGTCATCCCCCTTTCAGCTACTGATCACACTCTAAGGGTCTTAGGATTGTACCACATGTAGAGCCTCATTTTGTTTAGCTCTTCCCACTCTAAAATGCCTTTACTTAGGTGTGCAAAATAACCATTGTGGGGATTTTAAAGTAGCATCTCAGGTGATCCGAATGCAGGTGGAGCAGCTTTTTTTTTTTTTTTTTTTTTTTTTTTTTTGAGACGGAGTCTTGCTCTGTTGCCAGGCTAGAGTGCAGTGGCACAATCTTGGCTCACTGCAGCCTCCATCTCCCAGGTTCAAGAAATTCCCCTGCCTCAGCCTCCTGAGTAGCTGGGATTACAGGTACATGCCACCACACCTGGCTTTTTGTGTTTTAGTAGAGATAGGGTTTTACCATGTTGTCCAGGATGGTCTTGCTCTCCTGACCACGTGATCCACCTGCCTCGGCCTCCCAAAGTGCTGGGATTACAGGCGTGAGCCAACAGAGCAGCATTATTTATGGGCTCCTCTCACTGACCTAGAAGCCTAGGTGACTGTCTTCAAAGAGCAACTCTATACAGTGAATAAAACTCTACTCCACAAAATTATGATCTAGACAGAGAACAAATACTACACAGGTAATGGCAATTGAGGAATAATTAAACAGAAGCTAACTGCCCATAAAAGTTCTATTAGTAAACACAGAAATAGGACAAATGCACAGTAGTTGGGGACAACATAGAAGAGCAGTCTTCATAAAGGAGGAAGGACTAGATCCCAGATTTAAAGAATAAGAAGGAATTTGATAGAACAGAATTTGAAGAAACAGCATAAATCCTGAGGCTTGCTGGCAAATGGTATCTTTAGATGATGTGCTAAGAGCATAGGGCAAGGGGCTCAGAGATACAGTTAGAAAAGGGCCAAGGAATCAGATCATTGAGGATTTTAAACATGGACTAAAGCATTTACACTCAGTGAAGAGACCTGGAGCCAAAAAGGGTTTGTTCAAGATCTAGAGCAGTGGAGTGATTTGAACTGATGAGGGGTTTCTAATGATACCTCTTGGGGAAGAATGAGGAGAGGACTGGAAAAGTGTGGAAGGTCATTGTATTAGTCCATTCTCACACTGCTAGAAAGATACTACCTGAGACTGGGTAATTTATAAAGGAAAAAAGTTTAACTGACTCACAGTTCTGTATGGCTGAGGCGGCCTCAGGAAACTTACAATCATGGGGAAGGCCAACCAGGCACCTTTTTCACAAGGTGGCAGGAGGGGAAGGGTAAGTAGTTAAGATGGTTATAAAACCATCAGAGCGGTGATGCCCTCTTTCACCATTCCTATTCAACATAGTATTGGAAATTCTGGCCAGGGCAATCAGGAAAGAAAAAGAAATAAAAGATATTCAATTAGGAAAAGAGGAAGTCAAATTGTCTCTATTTGCAGACCACATGATTGTATATTTAGAAGACCCCAACATCTCAGCCCAAAATCTCCTTAGGATGATCAGCAACTTCAGCAAAGTTTCAGGATACAAAATTAATGTGCAAAAATCACAAGCATTCTTATATACCAATAACAGACAAACAGAGAGCCAAATCATGAGTCAACTCCCACTCACAATAGCTACAAAGAGAATAAAATATCTAGGAATACAACTTACAAGGGATATGAAGGGCCTCTTCAAGGAGAAAACAAACCACTGCTCAAGGAAATAAGGACACAAACAGATGAAAAACATTCCATGCTCATGGTTAGGAAGAATCAATATTGTGAACATGGCCATTCTGCCCAAAGTAATTTACTGATTCAATGTTATCCTCATCAAACTACCATTGACATTCTATACAGAATTGGGAAAAACCACCTTAAACTTCATATGGAACCAAAAAAGAACCCGCATAGCCAAGATAATCCTAAGCAAAAATAGAAAAACAAAGCTGGACGCATCATGCTACCTGACTTCAAACTATACTACAAGGCTACAGTAATCAAAACAGCATGGTACTGTACCAAAACAGAGATATAGACCAATGGAACAGAACAGAGGCCTCAGAAGTAACACTACACATCTGCAACCATCTGATCTTTGACAAACCAGAAAAAAACAATGAGGAAAGGATTCCCTATTTAATAAATGCTGTTGGGAAAACTGGCTAGTCATACACAGAAAGCTGAAACTGGATCCCTTCCTTACACCTTATGCAAAAATTAACTCCAGATGGATTAAAGATTTAAACATAAGACCTAACACCATAAAAACCCTAAAAGAAAACCTAGGCAAAACCATTCAGAACATAGGCATAGGCAAGGACTTTATGACTAAAACACCAAAAGCAATGGCAACAAAAGCCAAAATAGACAAATGGGACCTAATTAAACTTAGTTTCTTTTGCTGTGCAGAAGCCCTTATCATTAGAGTGAACTGGCAACCAACAGAATGGGAAAGAAATTTTGCAATCTACCCATCTGACAAAGGACTAATAACCAGAATCTACAAATAACTTAAACAAATTTACAAGAATAAAACAAACAACCCCATTAAAAAGTGGGCAAAGGATATGAATAGACATTTTTCAAAAGGAGACATTTATGCTGCCAAAAACCATATGAGAAAAAGCTCATCATCACTGGTCATTAGAAAAGCGCAAATCAAAACCACATTGAAATACCATATCACACCAGTTAGAAAGGCGATCATCAAAAAATCAGGAGACAACAGATGCTGGAGAGGACGTGAAGAAATAGGAATGCTTTTACACCATTGGTGGGAGTGTAAATTGGTTCACCATTGTGGATGACAGTGTAGCGATTCCTCAAGGATCTAGAAATAGAAATGCCATCTGACCCAGCAATACGATTATTAATCCCAAAGGATTATAAATCATTCTATTATAAAGACACGTGCACCCATATGTTTATTGCAGCACTGTTTACAATAGTAAAGACTTGGAACCAACCCAAATGCCCATCAATGATAGACTTGATAAAGAAAATGTAGCACATAAACATCATGGAATACTATGCAGCCATAAGAAAGGATGAGTTCATGTCCTTTGCAGAGACATGGATGAAACTGGAAATCATTCTCAGCATACTGACACAAGAACAGAAAACCAAACACTACATGTTCTCATTTATAAGTGGGTGTTGAACAATGAGAACACAAGGACACAGGGAGGGGAATATCACACACTCCCTAGGGGGGGTAGGGGAGTGATAACAGGGGGTGGGGGGATTGGGGAGGGATAACATTAGTCGAAGTACCTAATGTAGATGATGGGGGGATGGATGCAGCAAATCACCATGGTACGTGTATACCTATATAACAAACCTGCACATTTTGCACATGTACGCCAGAACTTAAGGTATGATAATTAGAAATAAATAAATAGATAAATAAACACATCAGAGCTCATAAGAATAGTATGGTAACCCCCTTCCCTGCCCCATGACCCAATCACCTCCTAGCAGGTCCCACCCTCAATACGTGGGGATTATGGGGATTACAATTAAAGATGAGATTTGGATGGGGACACAGCCAAACCATATCAATCATAATCCATGGGAAAGGTCAAAGACAGAGGAAACTGATTATGGATTTATACATGAGCATGGAAACTGAGCATGGACTGATGATCTCATCCCTGAAGGACATGGCAGCCGTGGAGCTGCCATGATATTCACGTTAAGTTAGGATGGTTTCTCCTGTGCTTTACAACATCATTCATCCAGAGTTGTCATCAGACAATGGCAGAAAGCTGAAAAATACTGTGGAAAATATGTGGGCACCCCAACTAACTGTGACTTCGTGTCTCATAGGAACCTTTGAAGCTATCTAGCAAAGAGGAAACTCATAGCTAATAGCCACTCTTTATTGGTGGATTGAGATTTGCAGCTTCAGTGGGAACTTTCAACTGATGAACATCATCTACCAAGTAAGCATGCTTCTTGGTCTCAGGACAAGTGTTCTTTATTTCACTGATTACTGTGGAAGTTCTAAATTTTCCCATTTTAATAACATGAAGCATCCTGAGCATACACCTTTTGGTACATCAGTCTTTCCCTCTAGTCTTGCAGTGTTAACTGTATTTGCTGTTAGCCATGATTTTTGCCAAATAAAAAATTTAATCATTGTATATTAAGCTGTTTTAAATCTTTATTTGGAACAAAATAGTGATTTAAATAAAAAACATACAAACAAATAAAAATTTTAAAGAGCAGTATACAGTCCTAGCTATTCAAATTGTCTCAATGTTCTAATCATTTTGTCACATCCAAATTTGTGTACTTGGGCACCTATACTTACTGTCTTGGGTTAGCACCTCATATTACCTCCTTGTGCCCCTTCAATTCCTAGTTCTCTCTGTATATGTGAATCTACCTTGATTACTCTGTTCTCTGCTCTCATTGGTGCCCTCAACACATTGCTATCTATCCCAATATCCCAGGACTAACCTGGTGATATATTAGATGGGAAGCAAGGGCTTCCATAGCAAGTTCTCTGCTCTCATTTCCATTATAGCCAGGAGCTTCCACCCCTTTTCCACTGGGGAGATGTTATCTAAGAGAATACTCCTGATCATTACATTATATACAGGAAAACAAAGATCAGGATGATAGGAGATTTCTTATTGGAAACATACAAGCTATATAATAGTAAAAGAACAGCCATGACATGCTGAGAAAAAAAGCTGCCAATCTAGAATGCTATAATCAATGGATATATTGTTGATAAATAATGACAAAACAAATATTTTTCAAATATACAAAACCTGATGAATTAATATATGGTAGGCATGCACTACAAGAAATAATAAATGAAGGGAGAAGAAAAACTACATGATACAGAAATCTAGATCTACAGAAAGAAGTTTTTAAAATTAAAAATTATAACAACTTGTATGTTGTAAAAACAATATAAAATAAGTTTTCCTTATAATTTAAATCACTTTAAAAGAATTGCTCAAGGCAAAAATAACAGCAACGTGGACAGTCTATAAACATGAAGAAGTAAAACATATCACAATAGCACAAAAAGAGAGAAATGAAAACATTTTTATGAGCTCTTATACTACATTTGAGTGAAATTGTATTATTTAAAGTTATACTGTGATAAGTTAAAGGCATATACTACAAACCCTAAAGCAACCTGTAAAAATGAAAACAAGGGCTTTGCCACCTACAACAGCACATGGTCACATATGCCGCTTCTAATCTTTCTTGAATTTCACACCAGATTAGAAGAATAAAATGATGACTACTTTATTGGATGCCAGATTGGGGAAAAAATCATAACGACTTGAAAACGATTTAAATGTTTATATATTGAAGCCAAACCTAAGGGATTACATAGAAATTTAATCCCTCAGAGGAGGATCCAAGATGACCAAATAGGAACAGCTCTGGATTGCGGTTCCCAGAGAAAATGCAGAGGGTGAGTGATCACTGCATTTCACAATGAATCTTTACTGCCCACAGACTAGGAGATTCCCATGCGGAAAAGCACCATGAGTCTCCATGCAGCTGATTCAGCTGGCGCAGGGAATCTCAGCACAAAAACTCACACAAATCCGGGCACCGTTTCAAATGGCGACTGTAGCACATGGGAGACAGAGTCGTGTGTTCAACTGAAAAAAAAGGGGGGTGAAACAGGGAGCAAGGTGATCTGGCTCAGCTGATCCCACCCCAACAAAGACCAGCAATCTGAAATGCTCTGGATTGAGAGTTTCACAGCAAGCACAGCTGGAGCCAGGATAGTCCAACTCTGTGAAGGGAAGGGTGTCCGCCATTACTGAGGCAGGCCACCACTATGAGGCAGTCCTAACTATACCCCATAAACAAAACTGCAAGGAAGTTCACACAGCAGCTTGGCAGAGCCCATGGCAGCTCAGCAATGCCTCTGCTGGCAGACTGTTACTACGCTACCCCCTCACTGAGCAGGGCATCTCTGAAAAAAGGCAGCAGCACATCAGGAACTTACAAATAAAGCCCCACCATCCCAGGAAAAGGACCTGGGAAAAAAGGTGGTTATGAGTTCCCCTGCAGCAGACTTAAACGTACCTGCCCAGCAGCTCTGAATGGAACAACAGAGCTCACAGCTCAACACTTGAGCTCCTAGAATGAACAGACTGTCTCCTCAAGCAGCTCCCTGACCCCCATATAACCAAAGAGACACCTCATAAAGGAGAGCTCAGGCTGACATCTGGCAGTATCCTTCTGGGACAAAGATAACAGAAGAAGAAACTGGCAGCCACCCTTACTGTTCTGCAGCTGCCACAGGTGATCCCCAGGCAAGCAGGGTCTGGAGTGGACCTCCAGCAGTCCTACAGCAGTGGAGTCTAGTAGAAGGAAAACTAAGAAACAGAAAGAAATAACTTCATCAGCAACAAAAAGGACGTCTAATCAGAGACCCCATCTAAAAGTCACCAACCACAAAGACAACAGGTAGATAAATCCACAAAGATGGGAAGAAACCAGTGCAAAAAGGATGAAAATACCCAAAACCAGAATGCCTCTCCTCCTCCAAGGGATCACAATTCCTCACCAGCAAGGGAACAAGGCCGGATGGAGAATGACTCTAATGAATTGACAGAAATAGGCTTCAGAAGGTGGGTAATAACAAACTTCTCAGAGCTAAAAGATCATGTTCTAACCCAACGCAAACAAAGAACATTGAAAAAAGGTTTGACAAAATGCTAACGAGAATAAACAGCTGAGAGAGGAATATAAGTGAATTGATGGAGCTAAAAAACAACACAAGAACTTCACGAAGCATACACAAGTTTCAATAGCTGAACTGACCAAGAAGAAGAAAGGATATCAAAGATTGAAGATCAACTCAATGAAATAAAATGAGAAGAAAAGATTAGAGAAAAAAGAGTAAAAAGAAATGAACAAAGCCTCCGAGAAATATGGGATTGTATGGAAAGACCTAATCTACGTTTGATCAGTGTAACTGAATGTGAAGGAGAGAATGAATCCAAGCTGGAAAACACTCTTGAGGATATTATCCAGGAGGACTTCCCCGACCTAGCAAGGCAGGCCAATACTCAGGTCCAGAAAATATGGAGAGCACCACAAAGATCAAGAAGAGCAACCCCAAGGCACGTAATCGTCAGATTCACCAGGGTGGAAATGAAGGAAAAAATACTAAGGGCAGCCAGAGAGAAAGGGTGGGTTACCCACAGAGGGAAGCCCATTAGACTTACAGAGGATCTCTCAGCAGAAACCGTACAAGCCAGAAGAGAGTGGGGGCCAATATTCAACATCCTTAAAGAAAAGAACTTTCTGCCTAGAATTTCATATCCAGCCAAACTAAGCTTCATAAGCGAAGGAGAAATAAAATCCTTTAGGAACAAGCAACTGCTCAGAGATTTCATCACCACCAGGCCTGCTTCACAAGAGCTCCTGAAAGAAGCACTAAACATAGAAAGGAACAACCGGTACCAGCCACTCCAAAACATACCAAATGGTAAAGAGCATCAACACAATGAAGAAACTGCATCAACTAATGGGTAAAACAACCAGCTAGCATAAAAATGGAAGGATCAAATTCACACAGAACAATATTAACCCTAAATGTAAATGGGCTAAATGCCCCAATCAAAAGATACAGACTGGCAAAGTGAATAAAAAGTCAAAATCCATTGGTGTGCTGTATCCCGGAAACCCGTCTCATATGCAAGGATACACATAGACACAAAATAAAGGGATGGAGGAAGATCTACCAAGCAAATGGAGAACAAAAAAAAAAAAAAAAAAAAAAAAAAAGAAAGAAAAAAAGCAGAAGATGCAATAAAATAGACTATAAACCAACACTGGTCAAAAGAGACAAAGAAGGGTATTACATAATGGTAAAGGGATCAATGTAACAAGAAGAGCTAATGATCCTAGATATATACACATCCAATACAGGAGCACCCACATACATAAAGCAAGTTCTTAATGACTTACAAAGAGACTTAGACTCCCACACAATAATAGTGGGAGACTTTAACACCCCACTGTAAATATTAGACAGATCAATGAGACAGAAAATTAACAAGGATATCCAGGACTTGAACTCAGATCTGGACCAAGGAAACCTAACAGACATTTACAGAACTCTCCACCCTAAATCCACAAAATATACATTCTTCTCAGTACCACATCACACCTACTCTAAAACTGACCACATAATTGGAAGTGAATCATTCCTCAGCAAATGCAAAAGAACAGAAATCATAACAAACAGTCTCTCAGACCACAGTGCAATCAAGTTTAGAACCCAGAATTCAGAAACTGACTCAGAACCGCACAACTTCATAGAAACTAAACAACTGGATCTTGAATGTTGACTGGATAAACAATGAAATGAAGACAGAAATAAAGATGTTCTTTGAAACCAATGAGAACAAACATACAACATACCAGAATCTCTGGGACACATTTAAAGCAGTGTCTAGAGGAAAATTTATAGCAATAAATGCCCACATGAGAGGCAAGGAAAGATCTAAAATCGGCACCCTATCATCAAAATTGAAAGAGCTAGAGGAGCAATACCAAAAAACTCAAAAGCTAGCAGAAGACAAAAAATAACTAAGATCAGAGCAAAACTGAAGGAGATAGAGACACAAAAAAAGCCTTCTAAAAAAAAATCAATAAATCCAGGAGCTAGTTTTTTTTAAAAGATCAACAAAATAGACCACTAGCCAGATTAATAAAAAAGAAAAGAGAGAATAATCAAATTGATGCAATAAAAAACAGTAAAGGGGATATCACCACAGATTCCACAGAAAAACAAACTACCATCTGAGATTACTACTAACAACTCTATGCACATAAACCAGTAAACCTGGAAGAAATGGATAAATTCCTGGACACTTACGCCCTCCCAAGCCTCAACCAGGAAGAAGTTGAAACCCTGAATAGACCAATAACAAGGGCTGAAGTTGAGGCAGCAATTAATAGCCCAACCAAAAAGCCCCAGTCCAAATGAATTCACAGCTGAATTCTGCCAGACATACAAAGAGGAGCTGGTACCACTCCTTCTGAAACTATTCCAAACAATCCAAAAAGAGGGAATCCTCCACAAATCATTTTATGAGACTAACATCATCCTAATACCAAAACCTGGCAGAGACCCAACAAGAAAATAAAACTTCAGGCCAATATCCATGATGAACATAGATGCAAAAATCTTCAATAAAATATTGGCAAACCAATTGCAAGAGCATATCAAAAAGCTTACCCATCATGATTAAGTAGGTGTTATCCTGGGGATGCAAGGCTGGTTCAACATACGCAAGTCTATAAACGTAATTCACCACATAAACAGAACCAAAGACAAAAAACACATAATTATCTCAAGAGATACGGAGAAGGCCTTTGACAAAATTCCACAGCCCTTTATGCTAAAAAAGCTCAATAAACTAAGTATCAATGGAACACATCTCAAAATAATAAAAGCTATTTACGACAAACCCACAGCCAATATTATACTGAATGGGCAAAAACTGGAAGCATTCCCTTTGAAATCTGGCACTAGACAAGGATGCCCTCTCTCACCACTCCTATTCAATATAGTACTGGAAGTTCTAGCCAGAGCAATCAGGCAAGAAAAAGAAATAAAGCATATTCAATTAGGAAAGAGGAAGTCCAATTATCTCTATTTGCAGACGACATGATCATATATTTAGAAGACCCTGTCATCTTAGCCCAGAATCTCCTTAAACTGATAAGCAACTTCAGCAAAGTCGCAGCATACAAAATCAATGTGCAAAAATCACAAGCATTTCTATACACCAATAACAGACTGAAAGAGAGCCAAATCAAGAACAAACTTCCATTCACAATTGCTACAAAGAGAATAAAATACCTAGGAATACAACTAACAAAAGATGTAAAGAACCTCTTCAAGGAGAACTACAAACCACTGCTCAAGGAAATAAGAGAGGACACAAACAGATGGAAAAACATTCCATGCTCATGGTTAGGAAGAATCAATATTATGACAATGGCTATACTACCCAAAGTAATTTATGGATTCAATGCTATCCCCATCAAGTTACCTATGACCCTCTTCACAGAACTGGAAAAAACCACCTTAAACTTCATATGGAACCAAAACAAAGAGCCCACATAGCCAAGTCAATTATAAGCAAAAAGAACAAAGCTGGAGGCATCACACTTCCTGACTTCAAACTATACTACAAGGCTCTAGTAATCAAAACAGCATGGTACTGCTACCAAAACAGAGATATAGACCAATGGAACAGAACAGAGGCCTCAGAGGCAATACCACACATCTACAACCATCTGATCTTTGACAAACCTCACAAAAACAAGCAATAGGGAAATGAGTCCCTGTTTAATAAATGGTGTTGGGAAAACTGGCTAGCCATGTGCAGAAAGCAGAAACTGGAACCCTTCCTGACATCTTACGCTAAAATTAACTCCAGATGGATTAAGGACTTAAACATAAGACCTAACATGATAAAAACCCTAGAAGAAAACCTAGGCAAAACCATTCAGGACATAGGCATAGGCAAGGACTTCATGAATAAAACACCAAAAGCATTGGAACGAAAGCCAAAATAGACAAATGGGATCTAATTAAACTCCACAGCTTCTGCACAGCAAAAGAAACAATCATTAAAGTGAACTGGCAACAAACAGAATGGGGAAAAAAAAATTTGCAATCTACCCATCTGACAAAGTACTTATATCCAAAATCTACAAAGAACTAAAGCAGATTTACAAGAAAACAACAAACCCATTCAAAAGTGGACAAAGGATAGGAACAGACATTTTTCAAAAGAAGACATATATGAGGCCAACAAACATGAAAAAATGCTCATCATCACTTTTCATTAGAGAAATGCAAATCAAAACCACATTGAGATACCATCTCACACCAGTTAGAATGGTGATCATTAAAAAATCTGGAGACAACAGATGCTGGAGAGGATGTAGAGAAATAGGAACATTTTTACACTGTAGGTGGGAATGTAAATTAGTTCAACCATTGAGGAAGACAGTGTGGTGATTCCTCAAGGACCTAGAAATAGAAATTCCATTTGATCCAGTAATCCCATTACTGGGTATATATCCAAAGGATTATAAATCGTTCTATTATAAGGACACATGCACACATATGTTCCTTGGAACCAACCCAAATGCCCATCAATGATAGACTGGACAGGGAAAATGTGGCACATATACACCATGGAATATCATGCCGCCATAAAAAAAGATAAGTTCGTGTCCTTTGTAGGGACATGGATGAACCTGGAAACCATCATTCTCAGCAAACTGACACAAGAACAGAAAATCAAACACTGCATGTTCTCACTCATAGGCGGGTGTTAAACGATGAGAACACGTGTACACGGGGAGGGGAGCATCATACACTGAGGTCTGTGGCAGGAGACTAGGGAGGGACAGTAGGGGGTAGGGAGTTGGAGAGGGATAACATGGGGAGAAATGCCAGATATAGGTGATAGGGACGGAGGCAGCAAACCACAATGCCATGTATGTATCTATGCAACAATCCTGCAAGTTCTTTACATGTATCCCAGAACCTAAAATGCAATAATATATATATTTTTAGAAAATGAAAACAAAAATAGTTCTAGGTAAAAAGCCAACAAATGAGAATTGGTTAAAATAATAAAAACACTCAATTGCTCAAAAGAAGGCAGTTAAAGAGAAAAATTTTAAAGTACAAATAGAAAAAAAATCAAGATAAAAATTTAAATCAAGCCATCAAAAATAATTGCATTTAATATAAATGGTCTAAACACTCCAATTAAATTATGGCAATTGTAAGACCGGATAAAGAAGCAAGACTCTGATATAAGCTGCCTAAAAGAATTCCACTGTACAAACAAAAACTCAGTATAATAAAAGTAAAATGACGGGAAAAACTAGCATGGTAACACCAAACAGAAGCATGCCAGGATAACTATGATTCCAGGCCAAAATGTGAAGTACTTGGAAGTTGTCACTTCCACCCCTATAACAAATGAAAAACTGTACATCAGCTGTTTTTGAATCCGCTAAAGAGGTTGGCAGAGAAAACTACCATCATGAAATCTGCAGAAAATGATAAATACAGAAAATCAGAGCTGAGATCTGTTTACCAGAGGCAGAAGCTACTGAAGCCCAAAACTGGTAGAAACATGTAATTAGGAAGTCAGATGAATTGCTGGAGACTAGATGTGGACTCTCAGGAGAATGAGAAACTCCTGGAGCCACAGTCTTAGAGGAGGTCTCCACACTTTCACAGATCTTAACACAACAAACTTCACCAGGTTTTCCTGGTAATGAATGATCTCAGAAAGATCCCATGGTAGCACTGGCAGGGGAGGGTGGGGAAAACTCATTGTGAAATGTCCAGAGCATTCTCCTTAACAAGGGCCTATGATGCACAGGAAGAGGCTTTACCAAAGATTTCTCTCACCTGTGGGAAGGGTATTCCTGCCACTTCAGACCCCTCCACCTTTCCTGACAAGGCCAAGAGAAAACAAAAACCAATAATAATGGAAAAAGACTTGTGAAACCCACAGCCCAGAGATGCAGGTCCAGGAAGAGACTGAAAGTTAATCATAAGATTACAGAATGCTTCCCTCTACAGTTTGCCAACAAGTCAACAGTTTGCCAACAATCCAACAAGTCTCAAGAATGATAATACTGGACTACAGCTCAAAGAGAAGCAAGACACAGCAGCATTTTCTGAGGAAGAGGACTTAAGCCCAGAGACAAGAGAGAAAATAGAAAAAAGAGTACGAGAGGAGTTTGAAGCCTCTGGCAACTATAGTCATAACAAACATAAAACCAGCCCAAGACCTAATCAGAGTAACACAAATCCTCACACTAAAGGCCTATTTACATGAGTTCCTTTGCTTGATACACCATGCTCAGGTTCCAGCAAAAAATCATATGACATACAAAAGAGAAACACAGTCTGAAGACACAAAACAAGCACTGAAACCAGATTCAGATAGGACACAGCTGTTGGAAGCATGAGGTAAGGAATATAAAATAACTAAGATTAATATGCTAAGTGCAGTAATGAAGAAAGTAGACATCACACATAGGTAATATAACCAGAGAGATTAGAAATATAAGAAAAAAACTTATTTAATTGTTGGAAATAAAATAACAAATGAACTCCCATTCATGATTGCTACAAAGAGAGTAAGATACCTAGGAATACAGCTAACAAGAGAAGTAAAGGACCTCCCCAAAGAGAACTACAAACCACTGCTCAAGGAAATCAAAGAGTACACAAATAAATGGAAAACATTCCATGCTCATGAAGAGGAAGACTCAAAATCATGAAAACAGCTATACGTCCTAAAGTAATTTATAGATTCAATATTATTCTCATTAAACTATCATTGACATTCTTTACAGAATTGGGAAAAACTATGTTAAAATTTATATTGAACCAAAAAAAAAAAAAAAAAACACAAAGCTGGAGGCATCATGTTACCCAACTTCAAACAATACTACAAGGCTACAGTAATCAAAACAGCATGGTACTGGCACAAAAACAGACACATAGTTCTCTATTCTGTTACATTGGTCTAAGAAATGAGACCAAACACCTACAACCATCTGATCTTTAACAAACCTGACAGAAACAAGCAATGGGGAAAGGATCTCCTATTCAGTGAATGGTCCTGAGAGAACTGGCTAGCCAAAGGCATAAAATTGAAACTAGACCCCTTCCTTACACCTTATACAAAAATTAACTCAAGGTAGATTAAAGACTAAAATGTAAAACCCAAAACTATAAAAACCCTAGAAGAAAATCTAGGCAATACCCTTTAGGACATAGGCATGGGCAAAGATTTCATGATGAAAACACCAATAGCAATTGCAACAAAAGGAAAAATTGACAGATTGGATCTAATTAAACTAAAGAACTTCTACACAACAAGAGAAACTTTCATCAGAGTGAACAGACAACCTACAGAATGGGAGAAAATTTTTGCAATCTATTCATCTGACAAAGGTCTTATATACGGAGTGGATGAGGAACTTAAACAAATTTACAAGAAAAAAAAACCCCATTAAAAAGTGGGTAAAGGATATGAACAGACGCTGCTCAAAAGAAGACATTCATGGGGCCAACAATTATATGAAAAAAAGCTCAACATCATTGATTATTAGAGAAAAGCAAATCAAAACCGCAATGAGATGCCATCTCACACCAGTTAGAACAGCAATTATTAAAAAGTCAAGAAATAACAGATGCTGATGAGGATGCAGAGAAATAAGATTGCTTTTACACTGTTGGTGGGAATGTAAATTACTTCAACCATTGTGGAAGACAATGTGACAATTCCTGCACCCATGAACCCCCTGAGGGAGTTGTTTCTGACCTTTGTCTTCTTCCGGGTAGAATTTATACCCTCGGCCCCATTCTTTTAAACCTATGTCTATCATCACATTCATGACAATGTGGAGGATAGAAAAGGCAGGATTCACATGCTCTTCTCCTCCCCAAAAACAAATATTTGCCTGTAATCCCAGCTACTTGGGAGGCTGAGGCAGGAGAATCGCTTGAACCTGGGAGGTGGAGGCTGCAGTGAGCTGAGATCACACCACTAAAGTCCAGCCTGGGCAACAGAGTGAGACTCCATCTCAACAACAACAACAACAAAAAACTGACAATACCAAATGCTGACAAGTTCCCATAAACTTCTGGACACCTTCTGTTTTGACAATTGGAAGTCATTAAGAAAGTTTCTCAAAGGTGCTTTTGTATCTTCAACTCTTGATAGGAATCACATTCTTACATAAAGGCTTTTGGCCACAGTAGAGACCATTTGAACAACTCATAAACAAACTTAACTAAATAGACATAGAGAATTTTAACCAAGAATTAGAGTATTTTTTATGTGTGGAACATTTAATTTATAAAAATTAAATACCTAAAAAACCACAAGGCAAGTTGTAACAAATGGCAAAGAACTGATATTTTACAGATCAGTTTCTGACAACAGTGCAATTATGCTGGAAATCAGTGACAAAGCACAGCAATACCCATACACTGTTTTGTTTTGTTTTTTTAATTTTTCTTGTAACATTTTAAATAAATTATAGTTAGAGAAAAAAATCATAATAAAAATCATAAACTACTTAGGATCGAACTTAAGAAACTACTCTATCTAAATTTGTGGTATGCTGATAAAATATTGTATTTGGGAAGTTTATATTCCTAAGTGCTTTTATTAGGAAAAAAGAAAAACTGAAAGTAATCATCTGATATGGTTTGGCTGTATCCTCACCCAAATCTCATCTTGTAGTTCCCATAATTTCCGTGCGCTGTGGAAGGGATCTGGTTGGAGGTAACTAAATCATGGGGGTGGGTTTTTCCCATGCTATTCTCATGAAAGTAAGTCTCATGAGATCTGATGGTTTTATAAATGGGAGTTTCCCTTGTACAGTCTCTCTTGACTGCCGCCACATAAGACATGCCTTTGCTCTTCCTTTGCCTTTTGCCATGACTGTGAGGCCCTCTCAGCCATGTGGAACCATGAGTCCATTAAACCTCTTTTTCTTTATAAATTACCCTGTCTCTGGTATTTCTTCATAGCAATATGAGAATGGACTAATACATCATCTAAACACCCCACTTGATAAGTTCAAAACAAGAACAGCATAATAAGTAGCAAAAGACCAAATAAAGCAGAAAGAAGAAAACAGTAGCTGGATGGGCATGAACTAAGGACAGAGAAAAGGTGCACAGAGCAGAAAGTCCACACTGCCAAAGTGCTCTTCCATGAGATTAAGAAAATTGTTCAAAACAGCATGTTGTACATCACAAATATACACAAGTTTTGTCAATTAAAAATTAATTTTAAAAAGAAAAGTGTTAAACTTCTACAGGATACCAAAAAAACAAGTGAGAAGACACAAGCAAAGTGGGTATACATCCACGCTGCAACTCCTAAAAATACCACTATGTATAGCTACACACCAAAAAATAAAAAGATTGGAAATGGACAAATCCCTAGATAAAATATAATCATATAAATTACTTTAAAAAATTAAAATTTGAATAACCCTATTAAATAAAGCAAATTAATTGTTAAATATCTCCCCACAAAGAGTACAGCAGGTCTAACAACTTTACCAGACAGTTCTAACAAATAATGAGAACAAATAATCCTTAACTTAATCAAACTATCTCCAAGAATTTACTTCCTAACTCATTATAAGTTCAACAAAACTTTGATACCAAAGCTAGACAAAAGCAATACGTGAAAAAAAAGTTTCAAGTCAATCTGATTCACTAATAGGGATGTGAAAGTAATTTTTTGAAACTGAATCTGAAATTTATAAAAAGCTAAATAGATAAACTGACCAAATTGGACATATGCCAAGAATACAGCATTCATCTATCATTTAAGAATCTATTAACGTAACTCATGGTATAACAGAATTAATGACAAAATTCACAAGGCTACCCCAATAGATGCAATTAGAAAATTTAATAAAATTCAATATCCATTAAGGATAAAAATTTTTAGCCAACTAGGATCAACCTAATAAAGGGGTTTAAGTTGCTTCAAAAACAAGTCAACAGTAAAACGTTTGAAACATTTCCTTTAAGAACAAGACAAGAATATCTACTGTTACCACTTTTATTTAATGCTAAGCAGTAAAATGAAAAGCTAAAAAGATACAAAAGGATATAAAAGAAACAAAATTGCACATAAAAAGGCCAAAAGAATTAACAGTTAAATTATTAGAATTAATAAGGATTTAGCAAGATTGCTGGACGTAAAATCAATATACAAAAGTCAACGGTATTTCTATAACAGTAGTAAATGTTAGAAAAGATAAACTTATGATTCTCCATAGCAAAAATAACAAAAATTACCAAAGAGAAACATCTAACAAAAGATGTACAAGATCTTTAGAGAATATTAAATGTCATTGAAAGACATTGGTCATCTTTTTGGGAAGTGTCTTTGTGAATATTGAGAATATCTTTTCATGATATATTTTAATACATAAAATATCTAATAAATTGAGAGAAACATTCATGTTCATGGATAGGAAACAAATTCTTCCAATTTTTCTCTCTTTAACGCAGTCTCCATCAAAACTTCAATAGGTTTTTGCACAACTTACGAAGCTAATTATTAGCAGATAAAGACAGACAAAGGTTCAGAAGTAGCTAAACTCTTATGAAGATCAATAGCAGGAGCTATGGTTGTCAAGGCAACTGGGGGAATTGCCCTAAAAGAAACCACATTCATAAAATTATGGTAACTAAGATGGTGTGGGTTTGAGGCATTGAATAATATAGACCAAAGAAACAGAGTAGAAAGTCAAGGAACACAGCAGTGAGTATATTAAAATTCAATTTATTAGCTGGGCATGGTGGCGTGCACCTGTGGTCCCAGCTACTTGGGAGGCTGGGGCAGGAGAATTGCTTGAACCCGGGAGACAGAAGTTGCAGTGAGCCGAGATCGCGCCACTGCACTCCAGCCTGGTGCCTGGCAACAGAGCAAGACCCTGTCTCAAAACAAAAAAAAAATTCAATTTATGACAGAGCTACAGTTGCAAACTAAAGGAAATGAGACAATTACTCATTATGCATATGAAAGAAAACGCCATTGGATCCCTACCTCAAATCATGCACAAAATCTACTTTGGTGCAGTTAACAATCTCAGTGTGAAGTCAAGGCATATGAAATGCAAAAAGCAATATTCCCCCTTATCCACAGGGGTTAACCAGGAATACTACCAAACCCTATATACACCATGTTTGTTTTATTCCATTCATGCAAACTTATGATAAAGTTTAATTTATAAATTAGGCACAGAAAGAGATTAGCATCAATAATAATAAAATAGAACAATATACTGCAATAAAAGGTAAATGTTCTCCCCACACACACACCAGTATCATCATGTTTTCAGGCTGCTGGTAACTGAAATCACAGAAAGCAAAGCTGTGGCTAAGGGGAAACTGCTGAATAGAGGAATGTCTTCATAAACTTCAGGAAAAGATGAGGTTCTATCTTCTCAGCCTGGGATCTTTCTTCCATGCATTCTCTCCCCGTTTATCTGACACTCTGAACCAATGGGAAGAAAGGCAGTTCTGGTAGAAAAGGGAGATAAATCAGTATAGAAAACACTGAATTGCCTGGGAGTAAAAACGACCTTAAGTCTGACATTGCTTCCAAATAACTACAGTTTCCCAGAAAGCAGCCACAAGAGCCACAGTGTCCGTGACTGAAAGAATGCACCCAACCCTGGGCAAGTGCTGACAGGGGGAAACCCTCTCCCCACGCTCCAGGAACAGAGGGAAGCCTCGCGGAGATGGTGCCACGCAAGTGACATCTGAACCCGTGTGACACCAAAGTGCTCCGTTTTCTTCTTTGTTCTTTATTTCAATCTTCAGGGGTTTTTAATATTGCCTTTCCATTATTATTTAACAAAACAGTGACTGCTGTTTTAAAATTTACTCTAATTTTAAACAGCAATTTTTTATGCCTTTGACAGTTTTACCTTATTTCCGACAGGCAAATATTCGTTTTGGGGGAGGAGAAGAGCATGTGAATCCTGCCTCTTCTATCCTCCACATTGTCATGAATGTGATGATAGACACAGGTTTAAAAGAATGGGACCTAGGGCATAAATCTACCCTGGAGAAGACGAGGGTCAGAAACGGTTCCCTCAGGGGATGATGACTGAACCCATGCTTCAAAGACGAGCAGAAAGTAACGTGGCAAAGTGAGTTGAAGCAAGTGTTTGAGACCAAAGCGATTTCAGGAAATGAACAACATAAGACAAGTCCCGGGACAAGAACGAACATCCGAGGTAAACAAAACCCTTGGCTTGCACCGATCTCGATTCCAATCCTAGCTCTGTAACTCACCATCCTTGTGATTTACCATGAGTAACATAGACTCTTACCTCTGAAGTTGATTCCTCAACAATTGTATAAGGATTACAAATAACACGTGCAAAATACCTGGCACCTACTGGATATTCCATCAGTGTGAGCTGTGACTATTACTATTAGTAAGGTGTAGTGGTATCTATTTTTCTGCACATGCTTGGACAATGACCAGGCCTTGGTCCTTAGTCATTTTATCATGAGTCATGTAATAGTGTATCCTTTCCTTAATGGTTTACGTCTCCACATTGGTCATAAAGAAGCTCCCTTATGAGTGGGTTTCTCTCAGGGCCCTCTGGACTGTTTCATTTGTTGGTTTTTACCCACGCACCAGCACCATACCTCCCAATTGGTTCAGCTTTATCATCTCATGGGGTCTAATGGAATAAATCCTTGTTCTTCAAATTGCCTGGAATATTTGTGGCAGGTTAAATTTTACACACACACACACACACACACACGCACGCACACACACACACGCACGCACACACACGCACGCACACACTCATCCATACACATGATGTCCATACCACGTGTTGCTGATGCTACTCCTACCAGCAGGGTGGTGCATATTCCCTTCCCTTGAATCTGAGTAGGGTCCTTTGACTAACACCCAATATGGAGTAGTGCAAACGATGCCTTTGTGAATTTTTTTTTTTGGAGAGGGAGTTTCACTCTTGTTATCCAGGCTGGAGCGCAATGGCACGATCTTGGCTCACTGCAACCTCTGCCTCCTGGCTTCAAGCAATTCTGCTGCCTCAGCCTCCCGAGTAGCTGGGACTACAGACGTGCGCTACCATGCCCAGCTAATGTTTTGTATTTTTAGTAGAGACGGAGTTTCACCTTGTTGACCAGGATGGTCTTGATCTCTTGACCTCGTGATCCACCCGCCTCGTCCTCCCAAAATGCTGAGATTATAGGCGTGAGCCATCGCGCCCGGCCACCTTTGCGACTTCTAAAGCTATGTCACAGAAGGATGCAGCTTTAGGCCTGGTACCTTCAGAGCCCCGAGCTGACATGTAAGTCCAGCCACCCTGATAGTGTAGGAAGATGACCTGCAGAGAGGGAAATGCACAAGAAGCCCACCCTGTACAGCCCTCCCAGCCAAGGCACCAGGGACATGAGTGAAAGTGACTTTAGATCATCCCAGCCATCAGCCTGAAAGTCCTACAGCTGATGCCAAGGAAAGCAGAAATGAGCTGCCCCCGCCAGACCCCACAGCCAGATCTACTGTGAGCGACATATCCTCTTACTTCTAAAGTTGATTCCTCAAGGACATTACAAAGATTACAAGGTAAAGGGTTTGTAGCACTGAGCTTTGGGATCATTTGTTACAAAGCCCTAGTAACAGGAAGAATATTCTGGGCCTTCTGCTGCTCCATCAGCTTGTTAAATTACAGAAGAAAAAAAAAAAAACTCTGGGAAAATATTTAACAGAATTGCCTTGAATTTGAGGTAAACAAACATCTTTCCAATACTGAGTCTTCCTGTCATGATGTGCAAAACACCAAATCCTTCTTTGTATCTTTAAAAGTGAGATATGCTTTCTTCTCTTTTAATCATTTAAATGTGCTAAGTTACATCTATATTTCTAGCTGCAAACAACTCAGCATTCCCAAGATAATCCCACCTTTTATAGCCTACACTTTTATACATGTTTCTGGATTTGATTTGCTAATATTTTATTTGAGATGTCCCAGTCAAGATTCACAAAAGAGATAGGTATATAACTTTTTATTATTCTCTGATTTTCATAAAAGGTCATATTGAGCATATAAAATAAATTGGTTCATATCTCTTGTTATTCTGCTCTCTCAAAATTGGGACGTTGGATTCCTTGACTGTTGGCTGGAATTTTCATGTAGAAGCCATTAGGCCTGGTGATTGGGAGAAGTCATTTGTTTTTGGAGTAAATTTAAACTACTAATACAATGGCTTTAATGTTAGAAGTATGTTTGCCTAGTCTTTTTACACTTTGGGTAAG
Source organism: Sapajus apella (assembly GCF_009761245.1). Classification (NCBI taxonomy): domain Eukaryota; kingdom Metazoa; phylum Chordata; class Mammalia; order Primates; family Cebidae; genus Sapajus; species Sapajus apella. Next base: position 21,480,778 of record NW_022436971.1, read on the forward strand.
TTTTTAATATTCTAAGTAAATTAAAACATTTCAATTTTGTATTATGACTGGACAATGGCTTACCTATAGAATTCTCTCTGATATCTTCTATTGTTTCTTGTTGATGCTGCTGTCCTAACTGCAGCTGCTGCCTCTTCTCTTCTGACAGTGTCTTGGCAGTTCTTCTGTCTCCTTTGCCCATATCAAGATGCAGACCCTTCCCTGGGCTCACTGAGATGACAGAATCGGAGTGGCCGTGGCTCTCTGGACACTGGGCTCGCTGAGATGACGGAATCCGAGTGGCCATGGCTCTCTGGACACTGGGCTCGCTGAGATGACGGAATCCGAGTGGCCGTGGCTCTCTGGACACTGGGCTCGCTGAGATGACGGAATCCGAGTGGCCGTGGCTCTCTGGACACTGGGTGCTCTGCATTCCCCCTGCTCTGCCTCGAGTTCCGTTACATGTGCGTTTGACCATCGCGCTGTCCACAGTGTCCCAGGCTTGCTCTGGTACTTCCCATCTCTTCTGTGCTCTGCAGTGCGTTCTGTGCCATTTTCTCAGTGTCACATTTCAGATCACCGATTATTCATTTCACTTAATGATCTGATCAGGGAATTTTTGTTTCAGTGAGTTTATATTTTATTTCTGAAAGTTCCATGGCATGTCTTGCAGGTTTTATTACAATTCCAAAACCTTCTTTGACATCTTTAAACATCCTGAAGGACTGGATCCTGCTGTTTTTCGCATTTGACTCTTCCCACCGTAATTTTCTTCCCGTTTTGTAATTTCGGATTGCATGCCTGCTGTGCTGGCTTCACCTAGGAGGTACCGTGCACTCCGCTGAGGATCTGTGTCTCCAGGCAATGTGTGTTTCCTTCTGCCAGGCATCCAGTAGTAACTCCAGCCTCTATTACTTTTGTGGTATTTCCTCAGGCCAAGGATTCTCATGTCATGTAGAAAGAAAAAACTCAACCTCTAATCATCGTGAGGATAGGTCTATGGTTACAAAATCTCAGGGAGGTTGTTTTTCATCCCCAAGCCTAGATCAAGAAAAATAATGTTCCTTCATTTTCCAATTTTCTATTTCAAAATTTTTCAAACTTCCAGAAAAGTAGGAAGAACCATATAAAGACTGCACATCTACCCACTTCCTGGATTATTAACATTTTGTCATAATGGTTTTATCTATACATTGAACCGTATGTATACATATTTGATGAACCACTATAAAAGTATACAATTTACACTTTAACACTTTATACACCATAACACTTTAACGCTGAATACTTCTGCATGCAAATTATAAGAATAGAATATTCTGACAATATTATTACATTTGAGAAAATAACAAAAATTTCTTAATATGATCTACTATCCAGTCTATATTCAATTTCCCCAGTGGCCCACAAAGGGTCTTAGGGTCTTCTGTACTTTGCTTTTTCATTTTTTTTTCTTAATCAGATTCCATCAAGGTTTACACATTAGATTTGGTTGTAAATAATCTTTACTTTTATCTCCTGATGAAGGAAGGTGAGTTTATTTTTAGTCCATCTTTTCATGAGCCTTCATTCAGGGATAAGAAATCCATTTCCCCGCCGTGCACCAGCCTGGAACGTCACTTACTATCCCTGAATTAGCATTGCAGTCCAAGGCCCGAAGGAGCAGGTGACAATCACTGCACCCTCCGACCCCAGCCTCAGGATGCCTGGGTACAAGGTCTGGTGCTGTCATTCTGGGTTTCAATTTCCTCTTCCATTTCAACCCTTGGATATTTTTATTTCATTTCCTGAGATCTCAGCTACTCACTAAAAATTCAATATTTAATTAAATATTTCTAAGTGTTTCATAGGTATCCCTCCCCACTGCCACGTCTTTGACCTCTTTTTATGCCTCCAGCATCTAACACCCTACCTGACACATCCGGAGTACCCCAAGTGTTTTTTTGAATGGAACAGATTAAATGAAATCACACCCTTATTTTATCATGATTAAATCCACATGTGCCCACTTTAAAAATTTTTTTAGTATCAATTACTTTAATTCCTTAGTTCCAAATTTAAAAAGTGATTTTGAAGAAATAGAACCTACACCTGCCTGTCCCCAGCTATTCTATTCCATCATCATCTATGGTCATTGACAGCATGGCCCAGAACTGCAGAGGGCATCCGTTCCAATAAGCTAATCTTAGATCAATTTTCTTGTAAGAAGGTAGGTTGTTGATGTTCCCAGATGCAGAGGAAAAATATATTTTTGTTTTATTAAAATTGCCATGTCAACAGCCCTAGCTCACTTTGCATCTTAATATACACAAACCAATGCATACACTTAATTTTTCATTATTTGAGTCATTATGCTCTTATTTCACAATAGTATAGAGCTTCTGAGCTTTGCACTTAAATGGCGTCTGAGTTTAAAATCACATCATACTGAATTTGATCCCCAAACCTCTTAAATCATAAGTCTCCCCAGGTTGGACACAAGAGCAGCGCATCCATTCTAGCAGCTGCATCCATCCTGGAAGGTGAGCTTGCCTTTTATCAGCCACTGTGTATGCATGAATACCAGGTATAAAGTCTTGACAGATTCTCCTCACCCATCTATAAGGACTGACAATTCCAAATAACTATGGTTCTTCAAAGCAATTGCCTTTCTTTAAAACTTTTGTTCTGTGATGTTTATTTTCCAATTCTCTTCACAATCACACACAGACATAGATGGGTCTCGAGGCTATTTTAGTTCCAGAATGTCTTCACTTAACTCCCTACCACCCTTGCCCTCTTCATTTCTTTCATTTTTTCCTCTTTCCTAACCCCTTAGCCAACGTCACAGTAGCTGTGGTGGGTGGAATTTGCTGCACTGGCAGACACGGAAGATGGTGAGATGAGGCAGAGAATTGAGAGCTGGGGAAGTCCCAGGGGCCCTTCATGAAGCAAGTCTATTGACACAAACGTACTCCTGGGCCACCCACCAGCCTGCAAGAGCTGTACCTGGGGACATGGGTGCAACTGACAGAGTGTCGGGGGACCAAGCAGAGGGTGCAAGGCCATCCCATGAGCTCCACCTGCCAGGAGCCTCATCTGGAACACGGCATTATCCGAAATGGGGGTAACTTCAAGTACCCTCGTGGGCTGGAGGTACTGCAGCTTGTGTTGGCACGGCCAAACCCACCTTGGGTCCTGAATATCTGAGTTCATCCAGAATTTGAGCAACTTCCAGACTAAATTCAAAACCATCACTTTCTAAAAACTTCTATTCCTGTGAATAAATTTAGAATGGATTCAGCACTCTAGCACTAACTGTGACTTGTGTCACTCAACTTTTGGATATTTAGGGTATCAGAATTAGGAATCTGAAGGCAAGACACAGGACTAGCATTTGCCAAACTGCCTTGCACCTCCCACTCTTCTGTGTTCTCTCTGATACTGACGTGACCACATAGTCCACCCATGCATGCATGTTGTCAGGTAGCAGGACTGTATACTATACTAGATAGCTCTATACTATTGTGAACAAACTGAAGCTCAGAGGGGCTAATAGGCCTGCACAAATAGCCATTCTTTAAATGACAGGGCTAGAATGCAAGCCCAGATCTGTGCAGGAGGCAAATAGGTCTACGCAGCTCAGAGCCCCAGGCCTCTTTAGTCCATGCTCCTTCTACAATGTCACCACTTTGGACTGAGATTTGGGACTTGGCCCCGTGTCCTGGATCTGCTATTGTCCAGCCACACCATCTAATTTTTTCTGAGTCTCAGTTTACTATTTATGAAAGAGGGAAGATGACAGCCTACCCTGGCTCCTCCACACAGCTGCCATCAGAATGCAGTGACTTCCTAATGTGCACATGGAGGTAAGCTCTGAAGAGCTGCACACATGCAAAGCACTGGAGAGGTCACCAGAAATGCCTGCCAGTGCTTTCCTGGGCAGCTCTTCATCCAATTTCAGAAACAACACAGCTAGGGGAAAAAATACATGGTCAGGAGAGGTAACAAGGCCAGGCAGTGGACACAGAAAAAGGAATCACAACCCAAGCCTGGCAGTTTGGTGATTTGTGTAGCTGTTGATTTTACAAATCATTAAACATAACAGCAAATATAAAGCAGGTGTTTCCTACCAAGATTTAAAATGTGGAGTCAGAGGGTAACATTGTAACGTTTGCCGTGAGTGGGCATTACACGGGGCATTGCGTGCAGACCTGGTGGTCACTGCTCCAGCCTCAGGTCCCCCAGCAGCAGCTATGGCTGCTAATTGTAGCAGGGGCAGAAACCAGAGTGCCTCCTACAGTCAGAGCCAAAGGTCTCCCCAGGTCCAGACCTCACATCTGCTCCCCAGAAAACACTAGAGAGGCTGCCACAACAGAGCTGGGGGGAAGTGCTGGGAAGATGCCGCCAATACCTGTTCTTTGGCATGTAAATTATCAGAAACGCCTTTCTTGTTGCACCCATCAATATGGTTTCCAAGCACGAATAGACCCTAACAACCTGCATTTGCAAATAATGTCCACACCGAGCCTCTCTTCTCCTGTCCAAGACCTCAGTCCCTCGTCCTGTCCTTCCCACCTACAAAGATGTCTGGAATAAGGCTGACCCAGAAATTGTTTATGAAGGGAAGGAAGGGATGAGGGAGGGAGAAAGGGAGGAAAAGGGAAGAAAACCCTATAATAGAAATAATAAAAACCTGTCCTAAACAGCTCACAATGTTGCTGTGACAATCAACTAAATAATACTTACGACAGTGAAGCTCTATTTAAATGTGAGTGATTGCTGCAGCAGCAGCAGCCGCCCAGCAGCGCTCTACCTGCCTGGTAGACACTCCAGACTGGCCCTCCCTGGTGCTCAGTTTCCCAGAGGAAGCTTTGGCTGCCTCTAGCTCCGAGTATGAGTATCTTTCTAGATCCTAGGCTTGGTTCAAAATCCTCTATCCCCTGCACTACTTTACTAGGCAGCTATGGGCCAGGTCCTGTGTCCTCTGGGTCAGCCATTGCCAGTCACTAATAGAACAATGCTGTCTTAGTCCATTAGGGCTGCTGTGACCATCACAAACTGGGTGGCTCATAAACAACAGAAATGTCTTTATCATAGCTCTGAAACTAGAAAGTTCAAGCTTCAGGCACAAGCAGATTGAGGATCTGGTGAGAGTTCCCTTTCAGGTTCACAGATGGTGCCTTCTTGCTGTGTCCTTATAGGGTGGATGGGCCAACACAGCCCTCAAGAGCCTCCTTTAGAAGGACACTAATCCCATTCATGAGGGCCCCACTCTCATGACCCAATTGCCTCCCAAAATACCCACCTCCAACACTACTACATTTCAACATATGGATTTTCAGGTTTCAATGTAGGCATTTGAGAGAACACAAACATTCAGACCATAGCAAACGTGGTCTCTTCAGACAGCATCAGAGTGCACACTGAAGCTAAATGGAATTTCTAGAATATATTTAACAACTCGGGCCTTTGTTTTCTCATCTGCGAAACAGGAGCAATGAAACAATCTTGCAAAGTTGGGAGAGTTCAATAAGACCACGCATACAAAGAGCACAGCCAGGCGCCCAGCAGAGAGGAAGTCCAACAAACACTACCACTCCTGCCTCCCACAGAAGATACCACAAAGGGGATGGAAAAAATATCTGAATAAGATAGCTACCTTTTTTGTCTTTGGGCAAAGTAGAAAAGAGCTCTTTGGTCCCTGGAGACATGGCATTGCCTCTAACTCAGAATGAGTTGCTTGACACATTTTGAAAGCATTGTCTTGTGCTTTACTATCCATGACCTGGACTTGGAGGAAAAGAGGAAGAGATACACAGAGGAGAAGGCTTTCAACAGGAAGCCTTGTGCTATCTAGATCATCGGTTACCTCTGGGCTATTCACCTCCTCATTTGTAGAAGCAAAGGGAGAACCAGTATTGAGAATAAGTACTAACATTTTCTCTTTGCCTAATTTTAAAATGCCATTAAAGTGGCTTCCAAGGGTAAATATAACAGACTGAGATGAAATGTATTTTAAAAGTGAATTAAAAAATCTGGAGACAACAGATGCTGGAGAGGATGTGGAGAAATAGGAACATTTTTACACTGTTGGTGGGAGTGTAAATTAGTTCAACCATTGTGGAAGACAGTGTGGTGCTTCCTCAAGGACCTAGAAATAGAAATTCCATTTGACCCAGCAATCCCATTACTGAGTATATATCCAAAGGATTATAAATCATTCTGTTATAAAGACAGATGCACACGTATGTTCATTGCGGCACTGTTTACAATAGCAAAGACATGGAACCAACCCAAATACCCATCAATGATAGATTGGACAGGGAAAATGTGGCACATATACACCATGGAATACTATGCAGCCATAAAAAGCAATGAGTTCGTGTCCTTTGTAGGGACATGGATGAATCTGGAAACCATCATTCTCAGCAAACTGACACAAGAACAGAAAATCAAACACCGCATGTTCTCACTCATAGGCGAGTGTTGAACAATGAGAACACATGGACACAGGGAAGGGAGCATCACACACTGGGGTCTGTTGGCAGGGATAGGGGAGGGACAGCAGGAGATAGGGAGTTGGGGAGAGATAGCATGGGGAGAAATGCCAGATATAGGTGACGGGGATGGAGGCAGCAAATCACACTGCCATGTATGTACCTATGCAACAATCCTGCAGGTTCTGCACATGTACCCCAGAACCTAAAGTGCAATAAAATATTTTTTTAAAGGTGAATTAAAAATGAAGGCAATTAGAAAAAAAAATGAAAGTAAAGGAAGTCAAATTATTTTACAAAATGTAAGCCCTGAAAGTCTGAATTTGCTAGACAGATGCTGCAGACTAATGACTAAGCATCTCAGCATCCAAAGCAAAGCACAAGATACCATCAGCTACCAAACTCTAAGATAAAATCACCACTGAGAGCCATTAGTCCAACTGATAAGACTAACTTTAATTTGCAGGAGGGAATTCTTATATTCTGAAGAATGACGTAATACTTTAAGCACTTTACTTACTCTCATGCTGTGGTCCTCTGGTTGCTATTTGACTTTTCCATACAAAAATAGAAGTGCCATTTTCTTTTGCATACCTGGCAAGGCCTACAGATATTCCCAGCGTGGTTCCCGTGATCTATACATTAGCTCATTTCATAGTCCCCGAGTTAAAAACTGCGCCCTATGCCCCATGGACCATTCCGGATTCCCAGCAGGGGAGTTTTAACTACTTTGACCACATGGAAACTTGAAAGGTGTTATTTCTACAGAATGAGAACATGCTGCTAAATTGGAGAAAAAAAGGAAATGCAAACTATTCCATAACATTGTGAATTCTTTTTCTTATTTCTATTTGTTTCTGCCAGTGGTTCTAAGATCTATTGGGCTGCTTATTGGTCATGACGGACTTAAATAAAGAGCTTTCAGATTCTGTGGGGCTCAAACCAGCTCCAGTGGAATCTATTTGTTGAGACTATGTTAAGTAAGAACGTTTTTGCTAAGGAGTACCTGCTACTTTCCATTAGTTTTATTTTGAGGGAAACAAAAAGCATTTTCATCTCTGACTTGCAGTAGATTTGATTTCTTTGGTTTTAACTCAGAAAGAGTGACTGCGTGGCTTGAGAAATGTTCATGGGAGCTCAAGGGATTAAAGAAAGAAATATCCAAAATGTAAATGTAAAAAAATAATAAATTTACAAAAAGGTATGACATTTGGTTACTTTTCATTAAAAAAAAAATTCTTTTGTAAATTCTGTTTTTCTTCCACATGAAGACTGAATATATCCAATCTACACTGGACATAACTTTTCAGGGAAGTTGTTTCCAACTACAGACTCTTAGAGGTCACAGTGCACACTTCTCTCTAATCTCTTCTGTTCTTCTGTAGTTGCATGACTATTACTGTTCCTTTAAGTATTTGGAATATTTTTGCAGGAAAGGTGGTTCCTAAATTATCAAAAAAATAAAGAAAATCTACACATCTCTTATTTACTGATTTACATACAATAGACACCTTGCAACCAATTGTCCGCCTTGTTTTAAAATGTTACTGAAGTGGCTTCTAAGGATGAATATAATAACAGTACACAGGGCATGAAGCACAGCCAAAGATTGATTGCCCAAACCACCCATGGACGGGAAGTCACTCCATGCCTATGGCTGTGATTTCAGCACCACCATGGACAGGAAGTCACTCCATGAACCACAGCTGTGATTTCAGAGCCACTCATGGACAGAAGTCACTCCATGAACTAAAGCTGTGATTTCAGTTCCACCCATGACAGGAAGTCACTCCATGAACTACAGCT
>NW_022436971.1:21489051-21589869 GCF_009761245.1 Sapajus apella
CACCCATGACAGGAAGTCACTCCATGAACTACAGCTGCGATTTCAGTATCATTAATATGGCACTTGCTATGTAAACACTGTCTGCTGGCAGGTCCTCAGAGTATACCTGAGTTTTCAGAGCCCCAGATAAATTGAGGTTCTCATTCCAGAGCAGTCAACAATCCTGCCCTAATGGGAGATGAAGGGGGAGCTGGGTGTGAGCATTTACAGAGCACCTTTCATGGAATGCCTCTCTTAGCTGTGGATAGCCTCACGCCTCATTATTCAATCCACCACCAGGGAGTCCCTCACACCGGAAACATGTTTATACTGGCAGACACCCCTGTGACTCTTGTCTGACCCGTGCTCAGTTTATACCTGTCTGGACATTGCTATGGTGCTGAGAGCCCAACCTTCTCTCCCCACCAACTGCCTCTCTGGCATCCCAGGAAAAGCCTGGCCTGAGGCCGTCCCTGGTTCTTCAGATAGAAAACACAAATCCAATCCACACTGCAACAGGAAACTAGTTCAAAGATCGATTACCTACAGATGCAGGCAGGGAGGATGTAAGGAATCGGAGGGCAGTGCTCCATACCCAGGTCACATACAGTGGGATGAGGGTCAGGCAGAGAGAGCCAGTGGAACTAGCAGTCTGTATTTAATATGTATGTGTGCTGTGGGTGCCCGGGTGTGTGTAAGGGAATAGGGTGTGGGGGTGGTTTACATACTTTATGTACCTGAACAAAGACCTAAATGGTCCATTTAAAGGAAGACTGAGGTTCACACCTATAATCGCAGCACTTTGGGAGACCAAGGAGGGCAGATCACTTGGGTCCAGAGTTTGAGACCAGCCTGGGCAACATGGCAAAACACTATCTCTACAAAAATAATACAAAAAAACAAAAAACCTGGGCATGGTGACGAGTCCCTGTAGTCCCAGCTACTGGAAAGGCTGAGGTGGAAGGATCATTCGAGCCTGGGAGACGGAGGTTGCAGTGAGCCGAGATCTCATCCCTGCATTCCAGCCTGGGTGACAGGGTGAGACTGTTTCTAAAAAGGAAGCCTGGGCAGGAAAGCAGAAGCTCCATCTGCTGAGTGAAAAATGCCTCTAAATTCTGAAACTTGAGCCACCAGCTTGAGCCACTTCAGTGTGGTGTACAGCTAGAAACTGTGTCAAGGCTGACCGAACCTGACTTCTGAGAAAGTTAAACTTATATTCAAAATAGGTGCGAAGGCCACACAAAATTGTAAGAATTTACTACAACCTAATAATGTGGACGGTGTTGTTTTTTTAATTCATAAAATGTTAATCTGTCTATCCACCTATCTATTACACATGCTCCATTTAGACAGGGTAATGCTATGTGCAATCTGGGGCAAGTAATATTCTGAAATGAAATCCATTTAACTGTAGCACGCCACAACCTCCAGAATGGGAACACATCAAAGACAACATTGCCATATTTGTCTTTTAACTTCTGGAGCTCAGCTCCTACCCAGCCACAGAAGGAAGCTCAGAGTGTGTTTCCCGATTTAAAAATATTGAACAAACCATGGCAGCCTCTCAGATGGCCACCAGCAGTCAACTTCTGGTTCTGCGTAATGAATGAAAATGTGTGGTGTTTGCTGGGTTCATCCTGGGTTCATCACACGTCTTCCTCAGTGTGATGGTTCCTGAAACGCGTCATCATGGGAGGTTTGCTGAGACCACATGATGCTCTGGTGGCTTCTGGGGACTCTCTTGGACTCCAACTTTCCAAAAGTAGCTCCAAAACAGGCAGTTATGTGTCCTTGATTGTAATTTCAGTCGACAGATTTAAGAGCAGTTCTTGCTATCAGTGCTTCTGCCCTCTGGTGACCAAGAGCAACCCACCTGTGGCCACAGAGCTTGGAATGCCATGGTAAATCCTAACCTACCCTTGACACCCCAGACATTCTCAGTGGTGCTTACATGTAGAGATTTCCCATGGGAAGTTTAGAACTCAGGCTGCCCACTTACCTGCAAGATGACAGGAGGCTCTTTGACTTCTTTCCAAAAGAAGAAACAATATATGATATCAATGCATCTGTGTCTGTCTAGATAGATATCTAGCAAACTTCTTTACAAAATAGCTTCTCAAGTAAAACAATCCCAACTAGTTTTATCAAGTGCGGAATGCTGGGAAACACAGTCAGTCGCAAAGCTAAATGGGATGGGGTACTTTCACAGAAAAGGGAAAGGAGAAGGAAAAAAGAGAGCAGATCATGATAGAGGGGGAGACACCACACCCAGCACCGTGTGGCTGCCTCACGCTCCACCCAAGCCAGGGCTGCCAATGCCGCAGCCCCTTCGTGAAGGTGAAGACACTCGTCCTCAGGGGGCAGAATTTGACCGAGGTTACCCAGGCAGCAAATTACTGACCTAAGATTCTAGCTCTGATCTTCGGATTCCAAAGCCTTCATTCTTTGCTACAGCCCACAACTGCTTCACAAAGCATCCCAAATTCCAGTCAGCAGACAGCAGAGGAGATTGTCAGCAGACCATCTTGGAGGGATGCTTGGAGCTGCCGAATGTATGATTCAAAAATGAATTCCACATGTTTGGAGAAGAAGCCCTAACCTCAAAACAAACATTGGCCACATTCCAGCCAAGGCAGCACAGAGTGAAGGCACATGAAGGGAGAGCTGGGCTTTTCTGAACTGCATTTGCACACCTCACCGTGCCTAGGCCTGCCGCATTTCATCCTCGTGGCTGGCCTCTGTGCTGTGCATGGTCATTGCTTCCTTCACAGCTGAGAAAACGGGCACAGGACCATCAGGGGACGTGTCCAAGGTCTCACAGCAGGAAGGACTCGTGCCAGTATGTGGTCAGAGAGGCTGAACATACAAAGAGAAAGTGGCTTGGCCATCTGTACAAATGGAACTGTGACCCACAACCTGCAGCAGCCAGCCCAGGATGCCAAGCCGTCGCCTGCAGCAGCCAGCCCAGGATGCCAAGCCGTCGCCTGCAGCAGCCAGCCCAGGATGCCAAGCTGTCACCTGCAGCAGCCAGCCCGGATGTTGCCCTACTCTCAGCAAGTCACATGATGGGAAGTCAGACCGCTATCTCTAGCCCCAATCTAGGAATCAAGCAACCCGTAAGAGTCAGCCCCAGATGTCCAGGACTTGGTTAACAACTCACAGCTGCCCCAGGTCCTGCCCTGACATCACATTGAGGACAAACTGGGAAAGATAAATGTGCTCCCTGACACTCACATGGGATGCCCTGATTCTAGCTGCCATCCCAGCTCCCGGGCCAGCAGCCTCCTTCGGGGCTCACCAGGTGCTTTCCCTTCTACCAAGAAGCTCCCACGCCCAGCCTGCCAGAGCCTTGGCAAAAATGTAAGCAACAGTGGCCAGCTCTTCTGCTCTTACCCCAGCTGGGGAGAAGCAGCCTCTGTCTGTCCTCATTTGGGTACCTTCCTCCTTGCCAGGAGCCTAAGAAACTCTCCTGCCCCAGAGTATGGGCTCCACCCACCCTCCTGCCTGCTGTGGGAAGTCAGGAGGGTGAAGGTGAAGCTGGGCCTGGCCCAGAGGTGCCCACAGGGATGCCCAGAGCTGCACAAAGTTCGCCCACGTTGCCTCTGGGACCAGCTCTGCATGGCTACAAAGCCCTCATTGGAGTCTGCTTTCTGTTCCAATAATAGAATACCTGAGATTGGGCAATTTATAAAGAAAAACATTTATATCTGACAGTTCTGGAGGCTGGAATTTCACAGCTGGGGGTGCATCAGGTGAGGGCCTCCCCGCTGCACCATGACTTAGCCGAGCACATCACATGGCAAAGGGCAGGGGCGTTGCCCTGGGGTCTCCCTCTTCCTACAAAGCTGCCAACGCCATCGGCCCTCCCTAATCACCTCCCAAAGGCCCCACCTCCAAATGCGATCAACATATGAACTTGAGGAGTAAGGTTCCAGCCACACAGGCACGCACATGCGCACTCCACACACAACACTCAGACTCACACACAGTTACACACACAACATACATAGACCATGCACACAATACAAACACATGCAAAACACACACATTCACACACACGCACACTCCACACACAACACTCAGTTACACACACACCATGCACACAACACATTCACTCACAACATTCACACACAACACTCACACAGTTACACAAACACATATACCATGCACACAACACTCACAGCTACACAAACACACATTCACAACACACACAAAACACACACATATGCAAACACCACACAACACTCTCAGTTACACAACCCCACATACACCATGCACACAACACATACACATAACACACACACAAAACACAAACACATTCACGCACACATGCACACTCCACAACACTCACAGTTACACACACAGCACACACCATGCACACAACACACACAATACTCACACTCGCACAGTTACACACACAACACACATACACCATGCACACTCCACACACAACACACACAGTTACACACACAACACACACATACGCCATGCACACAACAGTTACACACACAACACACACATACGCCATGCACRCAACACACACATTCACACACACATGCATACTCCACAACACACACACATATACGACACACATGCAACAGTCACACACAACACATTCACACACATGCACACATTCACACACACTTGCACAAACACACACACCATGCACACAATGCACACATAAACACACTCAAAACAACACATTCACACACATGCACATTGCCACATACACATGCACTCACACACAACACATACATACACCACACAAACACATTCACACATCACACACAACACATTCACACATCACATACAACACATTCACATCACCCACAACACATTCACACACCACACACAACACATTCACACATCACACACACATGCAACAGTCACACACACACACCACATACAACACACATTCACATACATGCACACACCACGCACAACTCAGTCACACATGCATGCACCAACACTGCAACACACACGTGCACATGACACATACATACCATACATTCACACGCATGACACATTTACACAGTACACACAACACATGTGCACACACATGCACATTCACACATCTGCACACAACACATACACACAACAGTCTCACATGCACATACAACACACAACACACATACACAACATACACATTCACTTACCACATACACCACACTCACATTCACACACACAAAATGTACATATACCACACATTCATACACATGCACACAGAACACACACATACAGCACACACATATTCACATTCAACCCACACATTTACACAACACATACAACACACTTTCATATACAACATATACATCACAGACACAACACACACATTCACACACACACCACCCCAGTGTCCTCCCTGCCCCCTTCCCCTCACAGGCTGCTTAATAACACAGCCTTGCTCCCTGTAATCTAAGCCCAAATCGCCAGAACCTTCAGAAGACAGTGGGGAAGCCAGCTGGAAAAGAAACAAGTGTCTGGCAGCCACACAGTAAAATCTCAGGCAAGTTTTTCTTTTTTGGATAAACTTTTAAACCAGGAGAAGAGGCGCGTGGCCCCGCTGCTTCTATCCCAAGCCTGCGTCCAGGGCCCTCGTGGTCCCCGCTGGTCTGATTGTGAGGGCTGCCCAGCAGTGCTGAGCCCCAGCTCAGGAGTGCTGTGGCCAGAGCTGTGTGGACAAAATGTCAGTAAGTTGGCCCCACTTGAAAACCTGATAAAAGTCTGAAACTGACATTACAGGATGTGACTGCAGCCTGGTTTTCTGTCATAGGGAGCGGGGTGGACATGGGAATACCCAGCTGCTTTCACCGTTTTCGCCTGTACTAAATTGTGTGTGTTTTTCTCTCTAAAACCCTGCTCTTCACCCTTCACTCCCACTTCATCCAATGTCTTTCTTGGCCACTGAACATTACTTCATACAAAGTTTTATTTTTTAACTCAGAGCAATTGAGAATATCAGAGAAATGGAAATTCCTCAATGGCACCAGATGATCCATTAAAGAACAATACAAAACCAACAGGTGTATTACATTGCCAGAAGTTTCCAGCCCAATTTTATGAACTGTGACCCCTTTCCACATTAGAGAGCACAGACAGATAAGTACGTGGATAGACAAATCAATAAATACATAAAGCCAAACTTGGATGATCTGCATTGATGGAAAGATCAGTAAAGATAAGTCAAAACCACAAAGTACCCAAATCTCAGTTAAGGTTTTACAATTTACGTCAATTTTCCTTCCATCAAAGTTTATAGGAACATATCGAAGTGGGGGGAGGAGGAGGAAGAGAGAAATACAATCTTCTTTAAAAACAACGCTTAAATACCTTTGTTTTTCCCTTGCTTCTGTAAGTACACATGTGTTTTAAAGTAGCAATCCTCGTGAACCAAACTGGTCGTTTGGAGTCACACACACCTGATTCAAATCTGGATTGAGCAACTGAATTAGCAGTGAAGCCTTGGAGAAGTGACTTAAATATCCTAACCTAATCTTCTTTTTCTAGAAAGAGAATAATAGTCCTCTCTCTCAGGGTGTGGGCATTAGCCAGGCACAGGGTAGACACTCGCCAACCACAGGGTTGACCATGAGGGTGGGCAGTGCCTGCAAGCAGCGACTTCTAAACAAGCACAGGCAGCTCATAAACATGCCAGACCCACAGTTTCTATCACCAAAGCCACACTCGTGGCACTGCCATAGATAAGAGGGTGTGCGTCTTCCCTCCCCCTCCACATGGACTCCAAAGAATGCTCTAAGAATGTCCCACTGTCTGAGTGCCCTTGCATTAATGAGATTTAGCATGGCTACAAACAGGAAGGACCAGGAAGCCACAGTGTTCCCACCTGGGTTTCCACATTATAGAAGGGACTGTCCTGCATCTGTGGGGGACAGCAGGGAACAGGGGTAGGAAAAGTGTTAGCCAGGGCTCAGAGGACCCTAATCCAAGTGCACCAGTGCACCTCCATTCCAAAGGGGTGCAGATGTTCTAGAAACTGAAATTGGACCTCCTTGAGTTCCAATTTCCTTTATTTGCAAAGAGCATAATCCTGAGTTATCTTTAAAGCCCTGGCATGGGCTTTGAAGTCAGAGAGATGTGTTTTGAGCCATGGTCTGTATTGCTATTTAGCAGACATGCAAGCTTGAGCAACTGGTTTACATTCCTGAGCCTCACAGTCCCCTTTTGAAAATCCCCTAACCCGATACCATTGCTATGGAAACAGACATAAAATACACAGTCCGAAGAGCTCACTAGACGGTAGCTGCTATCACTGTTATCGCATCTCCATTATCGTGACGATGATGATTACAAACCCAAATAATTAAGACATGAAGAAGAAAAAACACACTGAGCTGACTCCTGGACCTGGCGCTTCTTAAACGACTGTTCTTATCAGAGCATCTCGGTAGTCCCCGCGCAGCCCTCCATGGCTGTCTGGAGGCCAGCATTCCCTCTGTAAATTGTGTCCTTTCTTGTTGGTAGGAGCCCCCTTGCAGGGAGATGAGAGCCAGAGCGAGAGGCCATGCTCTGGATGAGGCCAGTCCCAGACAGCAGGAGGCAGGATAGCACCTGCCTGGGAGGGAAAGATGGGGCCGGGGGGCTTGGACACTTGCTGAAATCCCGCAGCCTGAGCACTAAGGTGCATCTCCCCCAGTGCTGAGAGGAGATGCCTGCCACTCCGCATTCGACACCAGTGACATCTTCAGCCTCTCTGCCTGGCCCTCAGACCCGGAGCCCCTGTGACACTCCTTGTCTTTGGCCTCGAGATCTGTGGTATCTTCCCTTCAGCTCCTCCTGTCTCTTCCACCCTCCATTGTATTAGTCCATTTATTTATTAGTCCGGCACTATAAAGACTGGGTAATTCATAAAGGAAAGAGGTTTAGTTGACTCACAGTTCAACACAGCCGGGGAGGCCTCAGGAAACTTACAATCACAGCAGGAGGCAAAGGGGAAGGAAGGTATCTTCTTCCCGGGGCCGCAGGAAGGAGACGTGCAAGCAGGGGAAATGCCAGGCGCTTATAAAGCCATCCAGTCTCCTGAGACTCACTCACTATCACGAGAACGGCACGGGGGAAACCGCCCCCGATCTGATCACCTCCAGCTGGTCCCACCCTTCACAGGTGGGGGTTATGGGGATTACAATTCTCACTGGGACTTGGGTACAGACAGAACCAAACCATATCACTCATCCTGTCCCTCGGAGCTTGACTCTCATGCTCACTGCGCCTTGTTCTCCCGTCCCCTCCGCTTCCCTCCTCTCCTCTCCTCTCTTCTCAAGGGGATCCTTGTTGGAGAACATGGGAGGCCAAAATCCAAACACGGCAAGAGATAAAGAATGACTTGTCTGGGGGCTGAACCCTGAGCTGGGAGCACTGCCTGGAGAAAACTCTAAGCCCTCTGCCACCCTGTGCCTGGCCAGAAGAGACCTCACTGCAGAATTCAATTACCATGACAACAACAAGCACACAGAATAATAAGAAATCAGCGGTTATAGGCCAGGCATGGTGGCTCACACCTGTAATCCCAGTATTTTGGGGGGGCTGAGTCAGGATGACTCTTGAGGCCAGGAGTTTGAGATCAGCCTGAACAACAGAATGAGACACCATCTCTACAAAAAATACAAATATTAGCTAGGCATGGTGGTGCATGCCTGCAGTCCCAGCTACTCAGGAGGCTGAGGCAGGAAGATGACTTGAACCATGGAGTTTGGAATTACAGTGAGCTGTGATAGCCCCACTGCACTCCAGCCTGGGTGACAGAGTGAGCCCTGCCCCCCAACTCAAAAAAAAAAAGTTATTACACACTGGCTGTTCCAGGAACTATCCAAAGGACTTTGGGTAAATTATTTTCTGTAATCCTCATCATCTAGAGGCTGGATAGGAAGACCCCAGGCACTGCCATGCTGAAGTGGATGGTAATGAGTGCTTGGCTACTCCAGGGAGCTTCAGGAACCAGACAGTCTTTGGAAATGGCCTTTGCAGTAAGACCTAGATCATCTTCTTACAGGCACAAGAGGAACGTGGCAAGAACTCCCGTGGGCGAGTTGGCAGGCCAAGACACCAGCCCTAGGGTTAGCATCAACAGATTGAAAGGCACGTGGCAAATCACTTGGTCTCAATGCTAAAATTAAATGGGAATGGACAATCTCTGAGGTTTTAAAGCCTTCTAGATTTTTAGAAACTTCTACTTTTACAGCCAGACACCTTCACCTAATTAAATGTCAGTATCTTCCCATAGAGGAGGAACACATGAGGTACCAGCATAACTATCAGCAAACATTATGTCGCACCTCTAGTGCAGCTTGATAAACACATGGAGTGTGTGAGAGATAAATGCTGCTTGCTAATGCATCCAATTCTCCCCCTGGGGAAATGAGACTTGTACTTCCTGCCTCTCTGAAGTTAGACGTGGCCACGTGACTTGCTTGGACCAATGAAATATGAGCAGAAGTAGCTTGTGCTTCTTCTAGACAGATGCCTTTCAGAATGAATGCACCATTTCCTCTTCCCCTTGCCCTGGAGGCAGGGGATGTTTCAGAGCTCCTGCATGCCAGAAAGTGACACACAAATGCACAAGAGATACAGCCCTGAGAGCCGGGGCCTGTTTGTTACTGCAGCATACGTGGGCTCTCCCGACTGATACACTGTGCACCTTGCAAGTGCCAGGCACGTTTCCAGGCTCAAGAGATGCAGCTGGTGAGGGCGGCTGCTGTTAACGAGTACCCCCTTGTCAGGAAACACCTGACTTATTTCAGGAAGACAGCTGCAAAGCTAGAGGAGATTGGAAGAGACAGCCTGAGACAGTCCGCAGTGCAGTTCTGTGGTCAGGACGTGGCAGCACCCTCTCAATGTCACACCACAAGGCCAACTGACTGCATCACAAGGGACTGTCGGTGTGTGTGAATGCCACCTGCACCAGCCAGTCCTGTCTGCTACAAGGACTGTAATGACACAGAGGAGGCGGGAAGGGTGGGCCATTGTGTGATTAGCTCTTACACGCAGCCCCTTAGGCGTTTGTCGGACTGGATCATCTGCTGTAGACAGTGCAGATTGGGTCCTTCGTGCACATTCCGTGCAAATGGAACTACCTGTGTGCAGCGTTCATGCTTTTAGCAAAGTGTTCTCACTGCATAGCTACTTGGCTTGTTAAGACTGCAGTTCTGGGTCTGGGCCAAGACGTGGGGAACAGTGAGGCAAATGAGAACACCGAGGAAACACAGCAGTGAGCAGCGAGCCACAGCCGCTATCACGTTCATACCTGCCACGTTCCCTTCAGTGTGAGCTGACTCACTGTCCCATCCATCCTTATCATCTGTCTGGGGGTCCCGTCTCTAGGGATGTCCAGGTCTCTGCTCCATATCTGATAAAACATGCCATTGATAAGGCAGTCGTTGAACAACTAGCATTTTCATTCTGAAGTGAAAATTAAAAATGCACAGTCCCTTTTAATTCAATTTCTAATTACTGCACTATATACAACCCAGAATGATGGCAAATTGATAAAATATGCAAATGAAGCAACAATTCATAGACTATATTAAAATTTCCATTTAAACTGTTAGTTAAGCTGTACACATTTGTAAATGTAAACATTAACCCTCAGGAAAAATATTTTCTACACTACAGCATAATTGGAAACTCCAGAATCATATATAACAGAAAGAAGATCATTACACAGAGGAGTACCCTTATCGCTATAAATAAAAGAACATTTCCACAGAGTTCTTGCTTCCTCTGAGCTGCTCCCACAGCACTTCCCCGGCTCTCCGTGGGGATATTGTTTATGCCCTCCTCCATGGTAGGCAGCGGGGCCCACATCCGCCTCCCAAACCGGCAAGCCGCACCCTCAAGGGTGGCGCTGGGCTCTACCAACCCATATCCCCTGGAGGCTCTGGCAGCCCTCAGCTCAGCTGGTTGAAATTGAACACTATGGAGTTGAACTGAACTGGATCCAATTTAATGAAATTAAATGGCACGTGATGTCTGTAGGTTTCCATTTTAGGAGCTTAGTAAAGAAGTCCAAATTCCCTCCTCTTCGACCAGGTGAAGTGCCTCAGGCCAACAGGCAAGCAAGCCTGGGATTAGGAGGTGCGTGGGACGGAGCAATGCACACAGTAAGCCAGGCTGCCCATCCACAGGTGCGCTAACCACCTTCCCACCCAGAAAGCTGTCAGAACCCCACTCTCTATGGAGAAAAGGGGCTCCTGGGCAAGCCGGCACAGCCCCTCTTGTGAGCCCTCGCAGAATCCCTTCATGTGAATGATCTCTGCTAATGTGAGGCCAAATGACACAAGATTCGGAATCGCCAACACAGCTGCTGTGACCCATTATTTTCATCAGTCTCTGCAAATAATTACATCATAATTTATGTTGAGGAAAACGTGGCTTTCATGAAAAGTATGCTTAGGTCTTTTTTACCTGGCAATGAAAAACACAAAAATCTTCTATTTTTACCAATTTTGCCTAACCAGCTAGAAAGCTTAGAGGAAAACAGTGTTCAAGAGCAGCTGGTACTCCTTGACTTCCAGTTCTTGGTTAAGTATTGCCAACTCTCTTCTACTTGGTTTCTTATTTCTTTTTTTCTTCCTTTTTTTTTTTTTTTTTTTTTTGAGATGGAGTCTTGCTTTGTCTCCCAGGCTGGAGTGCAGTGGCACTATCTGGGCTCACTGCAACCTCCACCTCTTGGATTCAAGTGATTCTCATGCCTCAGTGTCCCGAGTAGCTAGGATTACAGGCCACCACCACATCCGGCTAATTTTTGTATTTTTAGTAGAGATGGGGTTTCACCATGTTGCCAAGGCTGGTCTTGAACTCTTGACCTCAGGTGATCTACCCACCTTAGCCTCCCAAAGTGGAATTACAGGTGTGAGCCACTGTGCCCAGACTCATTTCTTTTTGTTGTTGTTTTACTATATTCTCTACTGGTATTTATTGAAAATAGCCTCTAGTTCTTTTTGAAAGTACGAAGGAAATAAATAATAAACCAAAATAGGACAAATATCAAACTATATTAAAACTACTGAGCAATGAAAGCTGGGCTAGTCATCCAAAAGCTGCCATAAATTCCACACTTTTATCCATCATGTCAAAATTCATAAACAGGTAGCAAATTATGTGGGGAAAATAAGATTACAATTTAGCATTGAAAAAAGACAAATGATTTGGAAAACAGCATTAGTGATTTTCCAAAGGACCAATGAATTAATACTATAAATAGGAACCACATTCCCATGCATTGCCAGGTACTCTTATCACCTCTGCAGAAGACCAGTCAATAAGAGGTAAAAAATTAATAAGAGGTAGGGGGAGGAAGAAGCAGTGGCTGGGCACGGTGGCTCACACCTGTAATCCAGCTCTTTGGGAAGCCGAGGCAGGTGGACCACTTGAGGTCAGGAGATTGAGACCAGCCTGGCCAACATGGTGAAACCCCATCTCTTCTAAAAATACAAAAATTAGCCGGGAATGGTGAGGCACAGCTGTAGTCCCAGCTACTTGGGAGGCTGAGGCAGAAGAATGGCTTGAACCCAGGAGGTGGAGGTTGCAGTGAGAGCTGAGATTGCACCACTGCACTCCAGCTTGGCGACAGAGTGAGACTCCATCTAAGAAAGAAAAAAAAAAAAGAAGCAGAGATAGAAACTCTCATTATATGAATATGCACTGCGTTTCAAGTGAGTTAGAGTATTCTACATAAAGTATCTATGGGATAAAATCATTATTCTTATTTTATAGATGAGACTAATTTTACCGAGGCCCAGAAATAAATAACTCAACCAATATCATAACATTGGAAGAAGTCATAAATGATCCATCCAATGTGAAGTCCTAAGTTTTTCTCTCCAAAAGGTACTACTGTACTATTAGTAACTGCAAAACACTTTCAGATGTTCTGTGTGCTTCACATTGATTATAACTTTTCATTCTCCCACTAACTGGAGGTAGTAGTTAGAATAGGAATCCCCCCATTTTGGAAGTGAAGAAACCGAAGCCAAGATATGTCAGTGCCGAGTTGGGTCATGTTCATGCTCTGATATTTCACGGCAGAACCACGCTCCAGCTCTCTCTCTCCCAGGGCTAGGACACTGTCATGCAGCTTCCTTTGCACCATCCTGTAGACAAGCAAGGACTTGAGTCTTAAAGGCTCACCTTCAGCTGCCCATTCCAGGAGAAGGAAGAATCAAATGTGTCTGCGTGCATGTCACCAAGAGTGTTTATATGTGATTTTATGCCCCTTCCCTCCATCTAGACTTAACCACAATATTTTTAAAGTGTGGATAAGGCTTTAGGGATAAATCCAGAAATGTGTTCTGTCCCCTAGATGCAATTACAATATATCCAGCCTGTGTGTCAAGCGCCTAAGGCTTCTGAAAATATCTTCCTCCTGACCATTTTGTAAGACAGCAGGGTCAAGAAAACAAAATTCCCCGAAAGAGGAGGTTAACTGGATGTCTGGTTGCCTCCAAGAAGCATTAAGACTCAAGCAGAAAGTTCAAGTTGATACTGAACCAGTTCAACCCTGCTATCCCCAAGCCCATGAAATCCCAGAGCTGCCCTGCCTCAACATAGACTGACATGTTTCCAAGGGCCATGACGACACATATTCGGCAGCGTAAACACCATCAGCCTTTCCTAAATCAATATTAATGGAAACCCTCAGGCAATCAATATGCAGAGGATAAGCCTTCCCCTGGGCTGCTTCAGCAATAAATGGCAGCAGGCCCCTCCCACCATCTAACCCAAGACCCTCACACACTTCCTTGACACATACTAAATCTTCAAAACACATGCGTGGGACTGCCCTCTGTACATATACACATTGATTCACATAGAAAACTCTCAACCTCCCTAACGGAAATGCACCTTGCCCACCACTCATCAGAGACTTTGGCTGAGGATTATAAATTGAGCAGGCTATTTTTGTTTCATCTTTGATTTTTGTAGGTTTAACTGAGCTCTATCAGGTAGTTCTAATAAGTCTAATTCCAACTTGCAGAGAAGGGGTGAGAACTGGGGACTCATGATCTCCATGAAGCTAAGCAAGAAGGAAGATAAGATGCCTTCAACTAGTGCAGTGCTCAGCCACCCATAGCTGCTAAAGAAATGCGTTCTTAAACAAAAAATCCCATTTTTAATTTTTGTGGGTATGCAATAAATGCATTTATTTATGGGGTATATGAGAGATTTTGACACAGGCATGTGGCATTAGTCTGTTCCCACATTGCTACTAAAGACATACCTGAGACTGAGTAATTTATAAAGGAAGCGGGTTTCATAGACCCACAGTTCCACATGGCTGGGGAAGCCTCACAATCATGATGGAAGGCAAAGGAGAAACAAAGTCACGTCATACATGGCAACAGGCCAGAGAAAGCGTGTGCACGGGAACTCCCGTTTATAAAACTACCAGATCACATGACAGCTATTCACAAACATGAGAACAGTATGGAGGAAACTGGCCCCATGATTCAGTTACCTCCACCTGCCCCCCCTCCTTGACATATGGGGATTATTACAGCTCAAAGTGAGATTTGGGTGGGGACACAGCCAAACCATATCACATACAATGTGCAATAGCCACATCAGGGTAAATGGGGCACCTAGAGAAATGGTTTCAGGAACAAAAGAGAAATTGAGTGACATCCTGCTCTTGCAGCTGATAGGTCTAGCTCTGTGCGGCTCCCAAGGCCTCCAGCATGAGCAGTAACTGGCTGAAAAGCCCTCTCTATTACAGACCACAACGTTGAACCCAACATCCCCCTGAGTAGGTGAGTCGTTAAAAGCAAAGGAGTCACTGGGGGTCCTTGTGTTAAGTGAAATAAGCCCGGCATAGAAAAACAAATATCCCAATTTTTCACTCAAATGCGGGAGGGAAAAAAAAAAAAGTCGATCTCATGGAGGTAGAGACTAGAATGATGGATACCAGAGGCTGGGAAGGTTGTGTGGGTAGGAGGGAGGGTGAACAGAGACCAGTCAATGGGTATAAACATACAGTTAGACAAAGGGTGTAAGTTCCAATGTTCAATTCAGTGTGGATGGCTATAGTTAACAACAATGTGTATTTCAGAGTAGCTGGAAGAAAGGACTTCAAATGTTCCCAAGACATAGGAATGATCAGTACTTGAGGTGCTGGACACCCAAAATACCTTGACTTGATCATTGAGAATTCTAGGCATGTAAAAAAATATCACATATACCCCATAAATACATAAAATATTGTGTATCAATGTTTAAAAAGCAAGGGAATCAGAAATCTCCAAGTATGAGTTGGGTGATTTTGTGTAGGCTATTTCACCTCCATTGTGCTCCAGTTTTCTAACCTGTGAATTAGGGAAACCTTGGAGCACCTCATGGGACTGTAGTGAGAATTAAACAAAATTGTGAAAATAAAAGACTTCGCACAAGTCCTGCGCAGAGAAAGGATTCAATTAACGGTAGCCACCGCTGTTTATCAGTCTGGAATGCATTCGATTCAGGAAACGTAAGTTCTTATGTTTTTCTTCTCCCTTTGAAGTAGAGGATACCAAGACACAGTGAGGAATGAGCACAACGTTCACGGGGAGCTGTGGGCAGGAAGGGAGGGCTGAGAAAGGAGTGGCCAGGGCCTAACTAGGTTCTTTTTGTTTTCTGTAGGTTGTACTCCCATCATTGGTCTTATAGGGAAATTTTAAGACCTCCCACTTGTAAGGTTTTAGAGCCCTCCATGGAATTTTGAAGAAAGAGTAAAATGTATCCAAG
Source organism: Sapajus apella (assembly GCF_009761245.1). NCBI lineage: Eukaryota > Metazoa > Chordata > Mammalia > Primates > Cebidae > Sapajus > Sapajus apella. The sequence continues at coordinate 21,504,763 of NW_022436971.1, forward strand.
AAAAACAGAAATGGATACATTTTAAGGCTTCTTCAGGTGTTAAAATGGCCGTTTTCTAGGTCCTCTTGCTGCAGCAGTGAAATCCACAAACATGGACAAGTCAGTCAATTAGGGGCCTTTCAGAGAAAACTTCTGACTTAGGAATTCCAGCTATTTGGCCGAACCCATATTAGATGTGCTATAAAGACATGCTTCATGTCCTTCATAGGGACATGGATGAACCTGGAAACCATCATTCTCAGCAAACTGACACAAGAACAGAAAACCAAACACCACATATTCTCACTCCTAGGTGGGTGTTGAACAATGAGAACACATGGACACAGGGAGGGGAGCATCACACATTCGGTCAGTTGGGGGGGGGCGGCTAGGAGAAGGACTGTGGGGGGTGGGGAGGGTGGAGAGGGATAATGAGGGTAGAAATACCACATATAGGTGATGGGGGGATGAAGGCAGCAAACCACCTTGCCATATATGTACCTATGCAACAATCCTGCATGATCTGCACATGTACCCCAGAACCTAAAGTGCAATTAAAAAAAAAGACATGGTAAATTATATTACAAAGGGAAGAGCAGAGGAAACATAATATTCCTTCAAGACCCATCAGCTCAGATTTTAGCAGAACACCCCAAAGGAGGAAAACAAGAAATTTTGAGTTTGAACTTGGGATTTCCCATCAGCCCTGGGAGTGGGGTCAGAGCCCTGGGAGTGGGGTCAGAGCCCTGGTGGGGGCAGAGACGTCTGAGGATCAGGGATGTTGAGGATCACTTTAGCGGCCACAGATGAGAACAGTGAAGGCGGCATTTGAAGCCCAAGCTCTGCCTCTCACTAGAGAGGGAGAATGGCCTCTACTTCCAGAAACCCTCACGGAAACAACAATCACAATCCACTGCGCCTGACAAGGTGAGAATTTACCTTCAGTGCCTGCAATAGTTTCCTATTAAAGTTACGTATGAAACCGTGTGGTCTTGTACGAACTAATGTTCACACCAGAGTTCCTATTTTCAAAATAAATTGCAAAACAAAAACTCTTGTTTGTGTTAGCAAACAAAAACTTCTTTAGGAGGATGAAAGCAACGTAAAAGAAGAACCAGAAAACACATGAGCCCTCCATCTAAATTACAGAAAGGAGAAAATATCCTGAATGGAATAACATACGAATCACTCTTTTTCCCCCTGAGAAAACAGGTTACTTATGAGAAACGAGTCTGGAATCTCTGCACCTGGACCAGCTTCCAGAGTTTTTTGTCCCGACCAGGTGAGAGGGTAAAAATAAAAAATAAAAATAAAAATATTAAAAAGCTGATGGTCGGCCAGTGGGTAAACAGTGACACCCAGTGGTCATTTTGATAACCAGCTGTGCATTCTCCTAATTCAGCTCTCCACGTTTTAAAAAAAATGGTCAGTAGTATACATTCTGTTATTCATCAGATATTTACTGAATAACCAGGCAATGCTACATGTTATTCTGTTCATTTTATACCACCCTTCAAATTATGGATGTTTCCCCACCAAAACCAGCCGTCACAAAAGGAAAACTATCTGGGGCCTTGGATCCTCTTTCAAAGGCTCAAGGTGAGACCCACACAGAGGTGTCAGCAAATTGCAAAGGAGATAAAGGGCTTTTCCCAGGGCCACAACCAAACCAAGGTGCCACGTGGCGGCCAAGCACGAGTCTCCAGAGTTCTCCCAGCGCTTCCACGGGAAAGGGTTTGTACGTGTGGATTTCAGGCCCCGTGAGCACTGCAGGCGTTGATCGTACTGTTAATACAACGATGCTTGTTCTTCCTGGCTTGCTTTGACTGTTCAAGATAACTTAGCTAAGCCACGTTATCTTCTACTTTTATGATGAGTAAACTGTCACTTTCATCATTTCTTTGTAAGTGTATTTGGGGAAGTAAAGGAAACGGGGAAAAAAGGGGCTGAAAAAATTGGTTTCCACCATGACCTTCGTGCGAGTTGTCAGCCTCATCGAGGATGAGTGTCCTTGATATCCAGGGAGGTCACTTTCCTCACAAGCTTGTTGTGAGGACTGAATGAAACCTTTTCTGTTTTCTTCCTTGGAGTGACAGAGAAACGTCCCTGAATGGAGCCCCACACCGGCTTAAGCCCTATCATCGCTCAATAAAAGGTGCTTTCTCCCCTGCCCTCTGCCCTCCAGCTTACCCTGCGGGTGGGAGGTGGCACCAGGATACCCTCTAAGACTTTCCCACTTGGGCCAGCTGTGCCTCTGTGAAATTCCCTGTTTCTATTGCAGGCCACAAGGACAAGCTGAGAAATGCCTTCCAGTCACCATCGAGATTAGAAAGCCTATATTTCAAATACAGAGATAGCAACTATGCCTGTGAAAAGACATTAAATCCCACAGGGCTGTGGTTCCTACACTCTACGTATTTCATCTTGCACCAAACTGTATGATTTCATTTGTTATTCAGATTCTTCAAATTTAAGAGTAAGTGCCTGGCTCAAATTTATAATACCTACAACTCTTCCAAAACTGGACTCTTTAATTGCCTCACTGGAACCAGTAACTGATTCAAAGCAAAACGAAACGAAATTCCTCCTTTTCTCTGATTTAGGGAATCAGTGACGTAACTGAACCCATTTCTGGACTGAGTGTGTGGCACTTGCAGCCCTGGGGGGCACTTGCAGCCCTGGGGATGTATTCCGCACCATCCTGAGTCTGTCAACGCAAATGAACACTGTGTTTATTCACATTGGGGGTGAAGGGGGTCACAAAAGGGTTAATATGTGCCGCATTTCATTGTAATATGTACTCATTCCTAACTAAATTAAAAGAGATGTGATTTATCAAAAACTCTATCTTAACAAAGTTAAGTAACAGAAATCAGAGTTCAGACCCATTGTTACTGAGTCTTGGCCAACACCTGTGAGTCAGACCTGAACACGGCCACCCTGAAAACAGTTCATGTTTTCAAAAGCAATTCTTCATCTAAGATGAGCTGCACTAAAGATTCAGATTACATCTCATGCTGCAATACAAAAATCAAATAAGACCTTTCCATGTTCAATCATAACGTTGGAAGAAAAGGAATATTTGTTTAGCCCGTTAGCCAGAAATTAGGTGTATCAGAATACATCATTCTTTGAGCATTTTATAAAATCATGGTATTTCTCCTTTGTGAGAGAGATTTCTCCTATTTTTCTTTGTAAGCCCTCAAAAAATATAGAGAATATTCCTGAAGTTACAGTGTTTATCTTCCGGAAGAAATGATGGTAATCAAGGAAATCTACAAATTTGTTTATTGAGCTTCCACAGCAAACACTGCGTGAGGAGGCCGGGCGCTCAGAAGTCCAGAAACTAAAACGATTATTATTTCGATAATAATATCTTACGTCTGCCCAACATCTGAACCCAGTTCTTTCCTGAGGCTCATCTCATTCCTCAAGCAGCCTCTGAGGTAGGCGGGGTTATAATACTGGCTCCATTTTACAGTAAGAAAACAGGGGCTCGTGGAGTCATAGGGCTGAGCGGGGAACGTCCAGCCTTTTCTCTGGGTTCTGAAGAGCATAGTCATGAAGGCTGTAAGCCATTCCACATTGTAAAATGAAAAGATAACCGGTCCTATATGCATGTCCCAGCCCTGCCCTGAGGGCCCGGTGGGCTTCCTGTGGCCTGCAGAGCTGACCATGTGGGAGTGAAGCCAGCTGGGGAGGCTCCCTGGGGAGTGGTGCAGAGCCTGGAGGACGAGGCAGATGTGGGGGACACGGAGGAGACAAGGAAGTCGAAGCGGGAGGCAGGATTTCCTGTGATGCTGGACACTGGCAGATGGGGAGAGCCCGTGGTGCCGCAGGGTGGCACAGAAGTCCTGGAAGGTCGCCTGCTCTACAGCAGCTCGAGGGCGCAAGAGGACCCTGTGGCTGGCAGGGCCAGAAGAAACCTAAGAGGACTGGGAGCCGTCACCTGCACCCGAATTCAGGTTGCAGGCTTGCTTTCTCCAATTCCGGTGAAACTGAGGCTTCACCATGAGAGATGCTTCCCCAGCCCTCAGGGTGCCCTCCTCAGGGTTCCATGGAAACCTAACTCACTCTCGATTCATTCAGGGTTTGCATTAATTTCAACCTGCTCAAGATATTAAAACACTAGAGTAGGAAGATGTGTGGAGGACAACTTTCAAATCTCATGCTGCCGAGGCTCCCTGCTAGCTTGGCCATATTTAATCAAAAGCACGCAGTTGCCTGCTTTCAAAGTCTTTAGCCCAAGCCTCTGCCTAGCAGCCCTAAGCCTGGGTGGATGGACCTCAGCCAGTCAGACCACGCTGAGAAATCCAGCCCTGAATGCTGAGGACACGCCCAGTGTCACCTGCAGCTGAATGCAGCCGTGTAATGTGTGCTGGGTGATTCTCTGTCATGCATGGAAAGCAAGACGAGGATCTCTTTTTATGCCTTCCCTGACAGTGTTCAAATCTAATTGACAAAGAGCTCACAGAAGTCCAGCAAAAATGCTGCCCTAGTCAGTGGGTGAAAATATATTATTTAATGTGAGAACAATCAAAAACTATGCAAGTAAATGAAGGAGAATGAGCTGGAGTAACCTCGATTTAAGAAAACAGCAACACACTGTATATTTTTAAAAATATGTAGTAGCAGAGACAAAGTGAGGGGAGAAGGAACAGATGGATGAGACCATCAGATTTCACTTTCCAGGACAGAAATTCATTAGTAATTCAGCTCTTTAATTATGAATGGATCTATTTAATTCTCCAAGTTTACTACTGATTTCCTGAATAGTATGCTTCTGAGTTGAACATATTCATCAGCCCTTTCAGGTACCTTGCGGAAGAGCTGAACAAATGACCCCTCATGCAGGTGAGCACAGGCATGGGGTTACCCACCTGTGACCATCTCCGCAGAAAGGCTGGATGACAAAAATGCTCACAATTTTTAATGAATGTGCACAGCTCTTGGGTAGGACATTTTTTAATGATTAACACTCAAATTTTAAAATTATCATGAATTGTTGTCCCAAAGATTAAGAATTGAGTAAAAGAGGGAGGATCCAAGATGGCCATTTAGGAACAGCTCAGGATTGCAGCTCCCAGTGAAAGCACAGAGGGTGAGTGGACACCGCATTTTTATTGCCCACAGACTAGGCTATTCCCAGGTGGAGGTGCTCAACAGGTCGCTAGCGCAGCTGTTTCAGCCAGCGCGGCTGTACCGGCCGGCACCGCTGCTTTACCCCGTGCGGCTGCTTTGTCGGCGCCCCGGAGCAGCGGTTCTCCGTACAAAATACACCGGTCCAGGTGCCCTTTTGGCTGGTGATTGGAGCCACGGGAAGTCGCCCATTCGTCTGTATAAAAAGGGGACTGAGCAGAGAACCAGGATAGTAGATTCCAGGGCAAAAAAAAAAAAAAAAAAAAGGACCACAAACCTCGGTGCCGCTGTTTAAGCCAGCGCAGTGAGTGGCCGCAGGGGAAAACAAACAGACCCCGGCGCGTCTTCAACAGGCGACTGGAACACCAACTTAAAAAAGGCTCTGAGGCAGGGAGCCAGGCGATCAGGCTCGGCTGGTCCCACCCCCACAAAAGAACAGCAACCACAAACTCTGGATTGAGAGTTTCACAGCAAGCGCAGCTGAACCCAGGATGGTCCAGCTCTGTGGGGGAGGGGCGTCCGCCATTACCTTGGCAGCCCACCACTACGGAGGTAGTCGGCCAATGCTGAGGCAGCCCGCCATTGCCAAGGCAACCAGCCACTGCAGAAAGACTCCACCTCAACAGAGGCAGGTCACCATTGCTGAGGCAGTTCTAACTACACCCATATAAACAGGAATGCAGGGAAGTTCACTCGGCAGCGGGGAAGAGCCCACAGCAGCTCAGCAAAGCCTCTACAGGCAGACAGTGACTAGGCTGCCTCCTTGCTGGGCAGGGCAGCTCTGAAGGAAAAAAAAAAGAGAAGGCAGCAGCATAACCGAAACTCATAAAGCCCTAAATCCCTGGGACAGAGCACCTGGGAACAAAAAGCAGTTTATGAGTTCTGCTGCAGCAGAACTAAACGTACCTGCCCAGCAGCCCTGAATGAACAACAGAGCTCACAGCTCACCATTTGAGCTCCTATAAAGAAGAGACCATCTCCTCAAGCAGCTCCCTGACCCCTATACATCCAAAGAGCCACCTCATAAAGGAGATATCAGATTGACACTAGGCGGGTATCCTTCTGGGACAAAGATAGCAGAAGAAGAAAACTGGTAACAACACTTACTGTTCAGCAGCTGCTGCAGGTGAACCCCAGGCAAGCAGGGCCTGGAGTGAACCTCAGCAGACCTACAGCAGAGGGGCCAGACTGTGAGAAGGAAAACCAAGAAACAGAAATAACCTCATCATCAACAAACAGAACGTCAATCTGAAAGATTTGAGACCCAATCTGAAAGCCAGCAACTACAAATCGACAGGTGGATAAATCCTTAAAGATGGGAAGAAACCAGCACAAAAAGGATGAAAACACCCGAAACCAGAACACCTCTCCTCCTACAAGGGATCACAACTCCTCACCAGCAAGGGAACAAGGTTGGAGGGAGAACGAGTGTGATGAAATGACAGAATCAGACTTCAGAAGGTGGGTAGCAAAAAACTTCTGTGAACTTAAAGAACACGTTCTAACCAAATGCAAAGAAACAAAGAACCTTGAAAAAAGATTTGACGAAATGCTAATGAGAATGGACGAAATAGAAAGGAATATAAGTGAATTGATGGAGCTGAAAAATGCAACACGAGAACTTCGTGAAGCATGCACAAGTATCAACAGCCGAATTGACCAAGCAGAAGAAAGGATATCAGAGGTCAAAGATCAACTCAATGAAATAAAACGGGAAGGCAAGACTGGAGAAAAAAGGGTAAAAAGGAATGAACAAAATCTCCAAGAAATGTGGGACTATGTGAAAAGACCTAATCTACGTTTGATAGGCGTACCTGAAAGCGACAAAGAGAATGAATCCAAGCTGGAAAATACTCTTCAGGGTATTAGCCAGGAAAACTTCCCCAACCTAGCAAGGGAGGCAAACATTCAAGTCCAAGAAATACAGAGAACACCACAAAGATATTCGTCAAGAAGAGCAACACCAAGGCACATAACCATCAGATTCACCAGGGTTGAAATGAAGGAGAAAATACTAAGGGCAGCCAGAGAGAAAGGTCGGGTTATCCACAAAGGGAAGCCCATCAGACTCACAGCAGATCTCTCAGCAGAAACCCTACAAGCCAGAAGAGAGTGGGGGCCAATATTCAACATTCTTAAAGAAAAGAACTTTCAACCCAGAATCTCCTATCCAGCCAAACTAAGCTTCATAAGTGAAGGAAAAATAAAATCCTTTGGGAGCATGCAAGTACTCAGAGATTTAGTCACCACCAGGCCAGCTCTACAAAGAGCTCCTGAAGGAGGCTCTACACATATAAAGGAACAACAAGTACCAGGTCAACTAAAGGGCAAAACACCCAGCTAGCACCAAAATGGCAGTATCAAATTCGCACATAACAATATTAACCCTAAATGTAAATGGACTAAATGCCCCAATCAAAAGATACAGACTGGCAAACTGGATAAAAAGCCAAAACCCATCGGTGTGCTGTATCCAGGAAACCCATCTCACATGGAAGGATACACAAAGGCTCAAAATAAAGGGATGGAGGAAGATTTACCAAGCAAATGGAGAGCAAAAAAAAGCAGGAGTTGCAATTCTCATATCTGATAAATTAGACTTTAAAGCAACAAAGATCATAAGAGACAAAGAAGGACATTACATAATGGTAAAAGGATCAATGCAACAAGAAAAGCTAACGATCCTAAATATATACGCGCCCAATACAGGAGCACCCAGATACATAAGGCAAGTTCTTAATGACTTACAAAGAGACTTAGACTCCCACATAATAATAGTGGGAGACTTTAACACCCCACTGTCAATATTGGACAGATCAAGGGGACAGAAAATTAGCAAGGATATCCAGGACTTGAACTCAGACCTGGACCAAGCAAACCTAATAGACATTTAAAGAACACTCCACCCCAAATCCACAGAATATACATTCTTCTCAGCACCACATCACACCTACTCTAAAATTGACCACATAATTGGGAGTAAAACACTCCTCAGCAAATGCAAAAGAACGGAAATCGTAACAAACAGTCTCTCAGACGACAGTGCAATCAAGTTAGAACTCAGAACTCAAAAACTAACCCAGAACCGCACAGCTTCGTGGAAACTGAACAACTTGCTCTTGAATGTTGACTGGATAAACAATGAAATGAAAACAGAAATAAAGATGTTCTTTGAAACGAACAAGAATGAAGACACAACATACCAGAATCTCTGGGACACATTTAAAGCAGTATCTAGAGGAAAATATATAGCAATAAGTGCCCACATGAGAAGAAAGGAGAGATCAAAAATTGACACCCTATCGTCAAAACTGAAAGAGCTAGAGGAGCAAGATCAAAAAACCTCAAAGTCTAGCAGAAGACAAGAAACAGCTAAGATCAGAGCAGAACTGAAGGAGATAGAGACACAAAAAACCCTTCAAAAAATCAATAAATCCAGGAGATGGTTTTTTGAAAAGATCAACAAAATAGGCAGACCACAAGCCAGATTAATAAAAAAGAAAAGAGAGAATAACCAAATTGATGCAATAAAAAACGATAAAGGGGATATCACCACAGATTCCACAGAAACTCAAACCATCATCAGAGATTATTACAAACAACTCTATGCACATAAACTAATAAACCTAGAAGAAATGGATAAATTCCTGGACACTTGCCTCCTCCTAAGCCTAAACCAGGAAGAAGCCGAAACCCTGAACAGACCCATAACAAGGTCTAAAGTTGAAGCAGCAATTAAGAGCTTACCACCCAAAAAAAGCCCAGGTCCAGACGGTTCACAGCCGAATTCTACCAGACATACAAAGAGGAGCTGGTACCATTCCTTCTGAAACTATTCCAAACAATACAAAAAGAGGGAATTCTTCCCAAATCATTTTATGAGATCAACATCATCCTGATTCCTTAACCCGGCAGAGACTCAACAAGAAAAGAAAACTTCAGGCCAATATCCATGATGAACATAGATGCAAAAATCTTCAATAAAATACTGACAAGCTAATTGCAACAGCACATCAAAAAGCTTATCCACCATGATCAAGTAGGCTTCATCCCAGGGATGCAAGGCTAGTTCAACATACGCAAGTCTATAAACGTATTTCACCACATAAACAGAACCAAAGACAAAAACCACATGATTATCTCAATTGATGCAGAGAAGGCCTTTGACAAAATTCAACAGCCGTTTATGCTAAAAATTTTCAATAAGCTAGGTATTGATGGAACGTATCTCAAAATAATAAAAGCCATTTATGACAAACCAACAGCCAATATCATACTGAATGGGCAAAAACTGGAAGCATTCCCTTTGAAATCTGGCACCAGACAAGGATGCCCTCTCTCACCACTGCTATTCAATATAGTACTAGAAGTTCTAGCCAGAGCAATCAGGCAAGAAAAAGAAATAAATGGCATTCAAATAGGAAAGGAGGAAGTCAAATTGTCTCTATTTGCAGATGACATGATTGTATATCTAGAAGACCCCATCGTCTCAGCCCCAAATCTCCTGAAACTGATAAGCAAGTTCAGCAAAGTCTCAGGATACAAAATCAATGTGCAAAAATCACATGCATTCCTATACACCAATAACAGACTTAAAGAGAGCCAAATCAAGAACAAACTTCCATTCACAATTGCCACAAAGAGAATAAAATACCTAGGAATACAACTAACAAGGAATGTAAAGGACCTCTTCAAGGAGAATTACAAGCCACTGCTCAACAAAATAAGAGAGGACACAAACAGATGGAGAAACATTCCATGTTCAAGGTTAGGAACAATCAATATCGTGAAAATGGCCATACGGCCCAAAGTAATTTACAGATTCAGTGCTATCCCCATCAAGCTACCAATGACCTTCTTCGCAGAACGGGAAAAAATCACCTTAAACTTCATATGGAACCAAAAGAGAGCCCGCATAGCCAAGTCAATTCTAAGCAAAAAGAACGAAGCGGGGGGCATCACACTACCAGACTTCAAACTATACTACAAGGCTACAGTAATCAAAACAGCATGGTACTGCTACCAAAACAGAGATATAGACCAATGAAACAGGACAGAGGTCTTGGAGGCAACACAACATATCTACAACCATCTGATCTTTGACAAACCAGACAAAAACAAGCAATGGGGAAAGGATTCCCTGTTCAATAAATGGTGTTGGGAAAGCTGGCTAGCCATGTGCAGAAAGCAGAAACTGGACCCCTTCCTGACACCTTACACTAAAATTAACTCCAGATGGATTAAAGACATAAACATAAGACCTAACACCATAAAAACCCTAGAAGAAAATCTAGGCAAAACCATTCAGGACATAGGTGTAGGCAAGGACTTCATGACCAAAACACCAAAAGCATTGGCAACAAAAGCCAAAATAGACAAATGGGACCTAATCAAACTCCACAGCTTCTGCACAGCAAAAGAAACAGTCATTAGAGTGAATCGGCAACCAACAGAATGGGAAAAAATTTTTGCAGTTTACCCATCTAACAAAGGGCTGATATCCAGAATTTACAAAGAACTAAAACAGATTTACAAGAAAAAAACTAACAAGCCCATTCAAAAGTGGGCAAAGGATATGAACAGATACTTTACAAAAGAAGACATACATGAGGCCAACAAACATATGAAAAAATGCTCATCATCACTGGTCATCAGAGAAATGCAAATCAAAACTACATTGAGATACCATCTCATGCCAGTTAGAATGGCGATCATTAAAAAATCTGGAGACAACAGATGCTGGAGAAGATGTGGAGAAATAGGAACACTTTTACACTGTTGGTGGGAGTGTAAATTAGTTTAACCATTGTGGAAGACAGTGTGGCAATTCCTCAAGGACCTAGAAATAGAAATTCCATTTGACCCAGCAATCCCATTACTGGGTATATATCCAAAGGATTACAAATCGTTCTACTATAAGGACACGTGCACACGAATGTTCATTGCAGCACTGTTTACAATAGCAAAGACCTGGAACCAACCCAAATGCCCATCGACGATAGACTGGACAGGGAAAATGTGGCACATATACACCATGGAATATTATGCAGCCATCAAAAACGATGAGTTTGGGTCCTTTGTAGGGACATGGATGAACCTGGAAACCATCATTCTCAGCAGACTGACAGAAGAGCAGAGGATCAAACACCGCATGTTCTCACTCATAGGCGGGTGTTGAACAATGAGAACACATGGACACAGGGAGGGGAGCACTACACACTGGGGTCAGTTGGGGGGAGGTAGGGGAGGGACAGTGAGGGTGGGGAGTTGGGGAGAGATAGCAAGGGGAGAGATGTCAGATGTAGGTGATGGGGAGGAAGGCAGCGGATCACACTGCCACGTGTGTACCTATGCAACAATTTTGCATGTTCTTCACATGTACCCCAAAACCTAAAATGCAATAAAATAAATAAATGGGGGAAAAAAAAGAAAGAAAGAAAATGTAACACCTGAGAAGAGTCTGGAAGAAGAAGTTGAAGGTTACCAGGTGGGCCGGGGGTAGGGGAGGACAGCAGGGAATATGTAAAACAGTTACAGCTGAGCACAGAAAGTAGAAAGTGAAAATGGAGAAGTGAGTAAAAGGCAGGGCCTACCAGTCTCTTAGATCAGAATAAAAACTTTAGGCTTTATTATGAATATTCTAAAGATATAAGTAGAGAAGTAAAATGGCTAAATTTTGATTTTAAAAAAAAATTCTGATGGTAGTATGAGACACGGAGAGGAAGCAGGAAGCCTGGTGACAGGGAAAACATTCAGGAGGTGACTGCAATAATCCAGGAGAGAGATGAGGACAGCCCAAACTAAGGCAGTGGTAGTGACTAGCGAGGATGCATAAAAATAATTATTATGATCGTGTTTGTAATTTCATATATTATAAAGAAAATTATGGTATGAATGTCAATATTCCATATATACACCCAATGTATAAATATACAGTATACCTATATAATGAATATATACATTTATAATTGTATGCATTATTGCAAAATTATAATTTACAAAAAATACATAAGTATCATCATGTTTATAATTTTAAAAAAAAAGAATTGAGTAAAAGAATGCTTCTGCATTTCCATAATAAACCCAGGAGGTTAATATTTCTGGCCCAACTCTATAAAACAGAATTAAGAAATTAAAGGGGGATGTCCTGCAATAGCATTTCTGAATATTCAGTAATAATGCTGCTCACAGCTCTGCAGTTTGACAGGTAAGACAAATGTTTTCTGTAAATTTGGTTGTCATCTGCTTACAACAGAGGTCCCTAGTGGATAAGGCTGTAAGGCTGTTTCATTGAGATATAGATATATATATATATATTTAATTATATATAGATCTATATATTTAATTATATATACATATATTATATATATTTAATTATGTATATAATTTATAATCTATATATGTTATATATAGAAGCTCAGGAAATATACATATTTATTTTTTTAATATCATTAAATATGTTCATTACAGAGAAGGGGCTTGACTTTGTGGCTACAACTTTGTACAAAAAGGTCCAGACGTTAGACCTGTTTACAGAAGAAGTTAAAGAAAATGTAGCTTTGGGATGGCAACACTCTGCTGTTAGTACACTTCCATTTTGAGATCAGGCAAATAGAGCTTTAGTGAATATGAGATCATCTGCAAAATCTACCAGAGGAGAAAACGACTTCCCTTTAGGAAAAGATAATACGAGTTTTTCTCTTGAAAACCTATTCTGAGTAGTTATAGGTCTCCTGTCAATATAAGCATGAAAGCACCAACAGCCACTACACCAGAGAGGCACGCTGCCTGACACTAACTCTGCCCCTGGAAAAGCGTAAGAAACCTTATGGATTTTAACTAGAGAGGTGGTCTAATAACTGAAGATGAGATTCAGCAGAGAAAAGCAAAGATGCTTCAAATGACTGCAGAAACTTCTGGCTCCTCTTTGGGCTTTGGTCTTCCCTCCTGTTAACTATTCTAGCCATCAGCAAGGAGCATCTAGGAAGCTTCTGAAGAGTTTGATTCATAATCAAGGTGAGTTTCCATGTTCAGTCTCTTCCCCCAAGTCCTTACCTAACCCTCATGTTTGCAGGCTCAATCACTGGTTTTATTTTTGGGTCCTAGTTAGTCTCTGTGGCCTATGTGATCTACTTTTTTTTTTTTTTTGCCACATCCTCTATTTCTGGTCCTTGATCTTCACTGTTCATTTCCTGAGCCTCCATATATATGTATTATATCAGTATATACATTATACTCCATATATAATATATATATCAGTAAATATATATTTATATATAAATATAAATTAGATATTATATATAAATATAATATAAATATAAATATAAATTAGATATATATAGTTATATAAATATCAATAAAACAGCCTTATATATGAGAGAGATATATTTTTATATATATATATATGTAAGAAATAGACATGGGCTTTCAGACACACATATCTTACAGTCCCTAGGACAGCCCTAGCTCCTGCTATAACCTACACGTTGATGGATAAGAAACTACTACAATTCCGAATGACAAAATACTTACAACCAAATCAGATTTTTCAACATGGGAAGAATCACTTTTCTATCAAGTGCTTGTTTGTAGTGGTTCACGCCACATAATGAATCAATACCTTATATTTAGGTTTAAAATATTTTTTTAATTCCTAAAAAACAACAATACTAATGTTTACACATTTAAATAAGTCTGTGCTTTCAACCCAATTCATTCATTTGGGAAGACTAATACAATCTCAAATAGGAATTTTACATTTTTATATGAATGTTCATAAAGAAGGGGTTCAGGAAAAAGGAAAATGAGATATTTTATCTTTTTCAAACTACAAGAGCATTTATTTTTTGCTATAGTAACAAGAAGAGCAAACTTCCTGGGTTTCAAGTAGCTCCTGACTTCATGCTCACAGGAGGGGTGGGGAAGAGTGATAATTTTTAACATTATTATATCTGTAATGATGAATACATATATTATTTTTAGATCTTATGCACAAAATCATCAAGTGGAAATAAGAAAAGGAGCCTAAAATAAAGCCACTCACAGGGATTTTAAAGATACGCCTACCAACAAGAGCAAACATTTTATGAGAAACCCAAGACCCTTTGCAGAGGGAACTGTGGTAGGCTAGAAAGGAAAGTAGGTAGAGGCTGAGCCCAGCTTTGAGGCTATGATGGTCCCCTCGCTGTCAGGGCCCGTCTGCATCTCACTTTCCTGTTCTGCAAAATCTGACCAGATGACCTGAAAGCCCCTTCCAGCTCTAAGCTGGCAGTGCTTCCATAGAGAATAAAATGAACACTCCCGCCCCACCAGGGTTACTACAGATCCACACAGATACACACTCCACTTCCTGCATCTCCACGTTCACTACCTTAATCTCCATCTGATTATCAAGTTGCAAACTGGACCGGCGCCAAACAGCAACTTCTGTTACAAAATCTCTCTCAATCTAATTCCCGCATGGAGAAAGGCACCAGGAAGATCCAGCGGCCCCATCTCCTTCTGCGAATGAAATGACTAAGACAGTCCAACCAGCCCGTGGTCCCAGCGACAGCTCCCAGCTCCAGAGGTGGCCGTCTGACGTTGATGAGGTCAAGTCACAGATCCAAGACTCACCAGAAAAACTCACCACACACAGAAAAAGGAAAAACAATTTCTTTTCTAATCCACAGTGTGTCCATTAACCTGGAGGCACGTCCAAGAGTCCTTGAAGTGGCAACCAGTGGCACTAGGGTGGAGGGCACGTGAGCCAGCCATTCTGTGCCGCCACCAGAAGAGCCACCTGAGGGTCCCCAGAAGGGAGACCCCATGACCTTCCCATTCTCACCATGAGGCACCTGTTTTGGGGGTAAAATCATCCTAAGGAAGGATACCGTGTTGCCATTGACAGAGGATAAACATTGTTGTGCATTTCTCACAGTAAGCTGATTTGCAAATGGCTTCATCACAGTAAGCAAACATTTTCCAGCCCCAGGGAAGGAGGGAAAGAGGATGAGAATGTGCTCGCTTCCTGAGGACAGGACCCTTCCTGTCATACCCCTGGAAAAACTCAGGACCAGGGTCATACCTTGTTCCCAGGGAACCTGAGAAGGAGGGTCTTTTGCTGGTCTCTGGGTTCCAGGGTGAAACTCCGGATGGCTCTGCAATGTGGGAGGGGGAGAGCAAATGTGAGGGACGCCCAACCATGTCTGCTACACAACACGTGGACGCGAGCCCCCATCACGGTGACTCCAAAGCCTGGAATCTCTCCCACCCTCCTGTCAGCCCCCAGGTCTTAGCACAGCGAGTCAACAAGAGAACATTGCTAAATGGAGTGAGAATCATAAATGCCATTTCTTTAGGCTCTGAGACATCATGATTAGGTATGGTAATGGCCACACGGACTGGACACTCGCCTGCGTCAGGCAGGGGTTCGCTCCCACCTGGAGGTGCACACCAGGGACCTGCATCACAGTCAGCATCGGGTAGGACCTCCGGGCAGATCCAGGCCCCCCAGTCAGGCCCCAAAGGGCACCCCGCTGCCTGGCTGCCTGTGCAGCACTCGGGCGCTGTCTCACCTCTAGCCACGCAAAGAGAAAACCTCTGCAATTGCTTCTAGAAGGAAGCAGTTAGCAGAGGCGCTTTCCTGTTGGTGGAGGAAGCTCCCTCCGCTGAGCGACAGCTGCTGAACCCCACGGCCCTCCTGCCTCCAGATGTTCCAGTTAAACCTGCACACGACTCCACAGCAGAGCCCCACGTGGACGGATGGCAGCGTGGCCTTTGTGGGTGGACGGCGAGGGGAGGGGGAGCAGGGTGCATGTGACTTCGGTGGCGCCTGTGCTCTGACTACGTCGTTTCAGGGTCAGCCTCCGTCTTGTGCTTATTTTACAACCATTGCTAAAAACCTGACCAACAGTCACACTGCAGTGCCCCCCTTGCCATCACAGTATTATCGGGAAATTTGTGCTCAAAATTCAGCAGAACCAAATTCCTTCTAGAAAAAGCACTAACTGTGGTGGACAGAACTCCTAGCTGAAAACGTGTAATTAGAAGATGCAAGGGAGCAACTTCCAGACGCCAGCAGGGACTGAGCCCTCACCCACCAAGCCCCACAGTCCACGCATCGCCAGAGCAAGCCTTCCCAGGGCTGCCCCGCCTCTTACATCAGAGTGGGCCCCTGGGGTCATGGGATGACTGCCCAGGTGTTGGCAATTGCCTGTCTGTTGAGGGATGAGTACAGACCACAGGGAAGTCCCATGTTTCCTACCTCTCTGGAGAATCCAAATTGCTGCAATATTTTAAACACACCTTTAGCTGCAGAGTGAGGGAGAGACCACTAAAATATGGGTTCCACAAGGGGAGGAGCCTTTTTGAGTTTGGTTCTGAGGCCCTAAAACAGTGCCTGACACATCATCACCATCAATAAAATGTATTAAATAAATGTTAGCTCTGAAATAACACTAAGATAACTCAATACCCTATTTGTCTTCATGTTCTTTCTGTTTTTCCTGTGGGTGGCTTCTCTTTGGCCATGTCCAAGCCACCCCAGGCCAATGACCTTCCACTATCTCTGACTTTCTCACTCGGTCCCTGCCAGCAGCCCCTGTTCTACCTCTGCACTGTGAGCACACATGGGGGTTCCATCATGCACGGAGGGTACTGGTCTGCACCCGGGGTACTGTCGTGTATGTGGAGACCTGCGTGGGGGATACTGCCCAGCACAGGGCATACCATTTTGCACACAGGGTGCCATCTTTCACTGGTGGTACAGTCCTACACCAGGGGTGCCATCCTGCATGAGGGGTACTGCTTTGCATAGGTGGTGCCACCCTTCACTGGGGTACCATCCTGCACCAAGGTTCCTATTCTGCATTGGGAGTACCACCTGCCAACAACTTCCTGCTCACCCACCAAGCACCACAGTCCAGTCAGGGTTTTCCCAGATTCTGTCCCTCAAGAAATAATAAAAACATTTGCCCAACAAGTTATAGCGTGCATGGCATTTGGGACATTATATTATCTGTGAGCTACATTTATCTAAAAGCAGGCAGCAGTGAGGCATGTAAAGAGGGCATGAGCTTTGCAGGTGGGGACTCTAGATGCCAAATCCTACTTCAGTCACCAAAAACTGTGCAGCCTCAGAAAAGTGAGTTTACATGGATTTGAACCTCAGTTTTCTCATGTAAAGTGAGATACAAATACCATCTTCTCAGAGTTATGAAAAAGATTAGATCCCATGGATGCAAAACCTAGCAAGGTGAGCAGCAAAGGGGAACCCAAAAGCAGTCATGAGCCTTCCCATCATCCTGTTCACTTGCTTGTCAGTATCACCACTTGGCAGGATGCTCCTGTGAGACATGGCCCGTTTCTTTTCCCCCATCAGAGCAGGCAGGCGACAGGGAAGGAGAAGGAGCCTCTCCATCTCTCTGACTTCCTCCCACAGCAGCCGAGTCCTTGGGGGACATCGTAGGATCTGTAGAGATAGAGGGTCTGAGGGAAGCACAATTTCCCAAAAATGGAACACACAAAGGTCTCGCGGGTTGTGGGAGCAGTAAAGAGTCACCCTCCACTGAGGGCTCTGCAGGAAGCAGTATGCACAGAGGGCCCACCTGCAGAAGATGCACCGGCTGGCAGCAAAGGACTGATTCTAGAGCCAAATGCACTTTGCTTGCCCCAGTGATTTTATTTCCAAATTTAAACAGTTGTCAATATATAGTAACTGAGACGTTTTATAAAAATCTGAATTTCTGGTTTCTTTTGGAAAACAAAACCTGGCCACTTGGAGCCTGCATTCCCACATCAGCTGGAGCCGAACAGGCCAACCAAGAGGACCAGAGAGCAAGGTCAGGTGCCCTGCTCACTCCTGGTGCCGCTGGACAGAGAACCAGTGGGTGCAAGTTTGTTATGTGGCAGGTCTTAGAAAGTCGTATTAGAGCTGTCATGTAAATTAAAAATGGAGGGACGGTGGGGGTGGGGAGCTGGGGAGAGATAGCAAGGGGATAGATGCCAGATGTAGGTGATGGGGAAGAAGGCAGCAAATCACACTGCCACGTGTGTATCTATGCAACAATCTTGCATGTTCTTCACATGTACCCCAAAACCTAAAATGCAATAAAAAAAAAATGGAGCTTTGAACATTCCAGTGGTTGAACTGGAAAAGAATTACACTTTGCCAGCTCCATAAATAAGCTGAAATATTATTCAGGTTCTAAAGAAAGAAGCCCTATAAAAAATTGGTGCTCTTTATCAATAAGTAAATAATAAATCATTACCATATAGAATGCCAGCTAGCTGAGAATAATCATGGCTTAAGAGAATTTCAATGCTATAAAAATGCCCATGAATATGTTCTAGGACAAAAAAATTAATAAAGAGTGTAAACAGCACAATCCCAACTTTGTAAAAACATGCATATGTGTACGTATGTGTTTCACATAGAAACCCAGAACACAAAACAGGAAAATAATTTAACAGTAATCTTTTGGATGATGACATTTTATTCTTCATACTTTTATGCAATTTCCAAACTTTCTGTAATTGCCATATATTAATTTCAAAATAAGTAACACTAGATAGGCCCTCTATCTGGGAGCATTCTACATTTCACTCCACTTGTAATTCAGTGTCTATTTTCTTTAAAAATAAAGAAAAATTTAATATTGTTTATTGCCTCTTCTTTGGTTCATTGAAACCTGAGCCAAAGCTCAAAGCCTAGAAGATGACAGCTTCTTGCTCACCAACAAATTCAACATGGAAAAAAGTAGGAATGTGCCATTATAGTAAGTAAACACGTGTTTCCCAGCCATTTATAAACGTCAAAGCTATTGATCTTCCATCAGGAAGATTCTGAAGGCTCCTCGAGGTTCCCAGCTGGCTTGCGGCACAGCGGCATTGCCTTCTGTCCTGGGGGTCTCAATGCCACCGGCGCAATAGCAACAAGACCTTCAAATGCTCACTGGAAGCATCTTCACGGAATGTCGTCGTTTTTAATACGAGTTTCCTTAAATCAATTCTTGAATTGCCCAGGTTTTCAAACGTTTGTGTTTATGTTGATTTAACATTAATTGATCAGCAATCCTGATTCAGCAGATCTGGGAGACACACCCTTCCGCGAGCACTCCATGGCCTTCTCCGTGTGGTCCTCACACCCCCTTTTATGAATCGCTGTTGAGCTGCCATGTGGGTTTCTTAGACACTCACGGAAATTGTACCAAAGTATATTTCAAAACTTTTGCCTCGGAATTATACGAAAGCTGTTGAAGGAAAGGTGATTTTTTGTTTCACCTCTCCCCCCGTCTTGAAAAACAAATTGAGTATAACATCAACCTTTATGACGCCCTCATGGTGTGCCAGGAACTGTGTGCTACAGATTCTTAGATCATTTCATTCTCATGGCAGCCCTGTGGGGCAGACATCATCATCATCACGTTACAGACGAGGAAAGTGGGGTCAGGAAAGGTGTGCTTGAGCTCGCACGGCTAGAGTGGCGGCGGGAGGGTTCTTTTCTTATTGTTCTCTTAGAAATCCAAAGGTCAGATACATTTATTCCTATTTTCCATTCTGAGGCTAAACTTCCTTCTTGTTACAGGACATGTTTCTTCATGAATAGCAGACTACACATTTTGTTCTTTCTCTGTCAGAAAGATAAAAAGTGAGCAGAGAAATATTCATCTCAGCTGGAGGAAGGAAGGAAAACACAGCGTGAGGTAGATGGGGAACACAGCCCTTGCAGACAGATTGGAGGAAAGCCATCTGATGAGGGGCCTGACGGCCCGAATACAGCGTCTTGTCAGCCACGTAAGGAACACTGTGAGACAGCTCTCCAGGAAACAGGACACCATCGTTTGGTCACACACGCCGGGGTGGGTTGCAATATGATAAAAGTAGATCAGTGCAGCTTTCAGCAAGCTCCTACTTGGGAACAAGCTAAGGTTTCCCAGCTTGTTGACCCCTCATGAAAATGAAATGCATCAGGGCATGTGGTACTCCTCAGGGAAATCCTTTTAAAAAACTGAGCACATCAGGAAACAAAGCACAGCACAGCCTCTGGAGATAGGAAGAAAAGTCTCACCTAAAATTAAACATCTGGCACATCAGTCAACTGAAAAAGTTTCATGAGGAAGTATCTCAGAGGGACCCACAGACAGAGCAGAATGGGTAACCATGGCACCAACTTTTTTTCCTTGTAATCATACTTTAAGTTCTGGGGTACATGCGTAGAACATGCAGGTTTGTTATATAGGTATACGTGTGCCATGGTGGTTTGCCGCACCCGTCAACCACTCATCTAGGCTTTAAGCCCCACATGCATTAGGTATTTGTCCTAATGCTCTCCCTCCCCTTGTCCCGCACCTCCTAGCAGGCCTGGTGTGTGATGTTCCCCTCCCTGTGTCCATGTGTTCTCATTGTTCAACTCCCACTTATGAGTGAGAACATGTGGTGTTTGGTTTTCTGTTCCCGTATTAGTTTGCTGAGAATGATGGTTTCCGGCTTCACCCATGTCCCTGCAAAGGACAGAAACTAATTCTTTTTTATGACTGCATAGTATTCCGTGGTGTATATGTGCCACATTTTCTTTATCCAGTCTATCATTGATGGGCATTTGGGTTGGTTCCACGTCTTTGCTACTATAAAGATGGCAAAAGACAACATGGGTGTCCACACAGTTGAGGTTAGAAAAAGCCCATCAGCCTCAACTCCACAGTGAAAAATAGCGGTCACCTTCTGGAATCAGATCTCAAAGTTCTAACTTCAAAGCAGCCTCTTTAAAATGTATGTCATGGTCGTACTTCTCTATTACCTGGCATGAAGGACAAAATGGTACTCCGTTGCTTCCTTGCAAATAACCTTGACACCTTGAATCCATCACACATTTTCCAAGTGAGAAGCTGTGGCCTGTGAGCAAGAGAAAGGGAGGAGGGGCACAGCTGCCAGGGCAGGCGGGCACCTCCAGATGGCTGCCAGCCTCTCGGCTCATGAAGCAGGTGCAGAGCGGTAGCACTGCATCTCCACTGCTTGGGAATTTTCTTTTCGGAAATTCAAACTAATATGTAAAATTAGAAATAGTTTGAGTCCTTGGTTTTAAACATTGGTTTGAAAATTGGTTCCAAATGTCAACGTTGGTTTTAAAGTTGGCTTTAAATGTCAAAAGGGAAGGCTCTAAAGCCGTCTCCCTGAGTCAGCACCTTTCGTAGGAGGCCTCATAGTCACATTTATATTTTACATTCATATTTATATTTTATATTCTGTTCAGATGCAACTGATGTCTTCTCATGAAATGATAAAATAGCATGCATGGTTAAAGAGTTTTTGCTATGGAGTATAATTCTCCATGATTTCATCCTGATGGGGAGCTTTCCAAAGTAACCTCACTTTAGTTTCAACCACAAATACTTTCTAGAACCTACTATTTTTATAGAACTTTGTAGGATACCATGCAAAGAAATACAAAGCAAGCAAAGCCCTGACCTCAGAAAATGTGTGCTCATTGCTGTCTTCATTGCTACTAATAACTGTGATCTAACCGGGCAAGAAAGACATCACCGAGGAAGACAAAGAGAAAGTGCTGAATTACTGGTCCCCTGCAGCTCAGATCTCTAGACTCAGGAAAGGAAAACCCCAAGTGTGGGGAGCTGGTCTGAAAGACGCTGCCACTTGGAATATTCTCCGCCACCTCTGCTTTCAGCTCCATCCCCTTCCAATTCTCTCCTCCTGTAATCATAAATTGGCTTTCTAAAACTTCTCTAAGTACACCATTTCTCCTTCTCAAACACTCTCATGGTTTTCTGTGTCTGCAGACGCATGCCACTTAGCCTGACCTGCAAAGCCCTCCAGGTCTGGCCTCTGCCCCTGCATCTCCAAGGGACTTTGGTCATTCCACTTTACCCCCTCTGAGCTTCCACATTTCTACACATTCTCTTCCCTTGGCATGGCACAGCATTCTTCCCCACCCGGCTCCTCCTTATGAACTTCTACTTGTTCCTCAAGGCCTGGTAAGCATTCCCCCTCTCTGAAATCTCCCCTATCTTTCAAAAAGTAACACACTTCTTCTCCTGAGTCAGCACCATGGACACCCTCCCCATTTGAATTACACGTGTTGTGTCTGCCTCTCCTTCAAACCAACAGAGGGGTGCATGTGCATGTGCATGTGTGTTCCAGACATCTAGCACGGATGGGCACATAGTAGACGTTCTAGGTGTTCAAAACTGTTTCTTGAATGAATATTGGTCAGAGGAACCTGGACAAGTCCTTGAAAGATACAGAAAAGCTAAGACAAGGGAGGACATCCAATATACAAACCAGCCTGAGTGCTCAACACGGACTCCCTCCTGTGGCTGAGAGACCTGGGAAATAGGAGATGCTTAAAAAAACATGTTGAATTCAAATTCTGAAAAGGAAAGTCAAGTGAAGGAACAGGAACTTCGTTTGTACAAGATCTTCATTGAAGTTTGTAAACAAAGGCGTGGCTTGACAAATAGAGTATTAGAAAGATGAAACCAGTCATGATATCCCAGCGAATTGGAGTGGATGGGGCATAATTGCAACAGAGCCATCAGGAAGAGAGGTGGCAGAATCCACGATGAGAGATTGCAGGAAATCACAGCAGGACGCCTCAGCCTGGCTGTCAACAGGGTTTTGGTATGGCTTCTATACATCGAGGGCCCCCTTATCTTGGCCTTGGTGCAAGGTAGGTGACAAAGCCAACACACCGTGTGTTTTGAACAAAGGGGGAAAATGCATTTACGAGAAAATACAGATCTCGCCATTCCTGATTGTGACTCCCATTGCCAATTCAACATCAGACAGTTTAATTTTCTTTCCAGAGTTGTCAAAATCTTTCCTTATTTATTGGCTGGCTCTCTGGGTGTACTATCACAATGCACACATTTCCATATTAAACAATTTGATTTTGACAGGGATGATATTTGGATAGACGCTCTTTGTTTATGAAAAGATCCAATCAGCATGTGAGGGTGAAGGAGGGCAGGCATGGGTCCAGGGAGGCCGCGTTATAAACGAGCATAACACGCAGCTGCGTGTGCTTGGTGCTGACAAGGTGTTAGGAAGGCAATTTTCCAACCAAAGTAATCATGCTGAGCCTCTGGCTGGGTCCAGAAGGCTAAAATATAAACATCAAATTTACGGAGTGTATTTAGGGTCTTTCATAACAGAAATTATTTATGTGTCAGGTACCGTCTATCACAAGAGCACAGATTTTGAAAACTTTTAAAATGCATATTAGCTACCTGATAGACTGACTGCAATTGGTCTTTGGAAATTACTGTAGTCTATCATGTATAGATGGAGGTGTGGGGCTTTTGAAAAAAGAAAATGTATGTGATCTATCCGGTGGAGCAAAACAGCCTCTCAGAGTCTCCTTGGCCTTTATATTAGTGCCTGTAAATCAACATTTACTTAGCCTTAGCTCCTTCATAAGGCATTGAGACAGCAGCGGCATGAAAACGTGATAAAACAAAATGAATTAGGCCTTTGACGTGATAATTGGCCATGGTTCAATAGCGTTTCACTTTATGCTCCAAAGTTACTGTGACATTATCCTCACTTGCTGATTTAATCCTCCTCTTCGGAACGTCCCCTCCTCTGAGGGCACCTTACTTAAGTGGAAGAGCTCAGGCCCTGTTAACTTTGGCACTGTTTGCCTGGAAACACCAAAGGCCTTGGGAAGGATGTGAGGGAAATGGCAAGGACAGGGAGGTGCCCTCTCTGCAACCTGATCTTTAATGAGTGTCCTCCTGAGGGCTCTCTGTGTGTGCAGTGGCTTCAGGGAGGAGGGAAAGAGGAAGGAATTTGGGGCATTGTTTTGATTCATTCATTGGGCTTAGAATTTCT
Organism: Sapajus apella; assembly: GCF_009761245.1. Lineage (NCBI taxonomy): Eukaryota > Metazoa > Chordata > Mammalia > Primates > Cebidae > Sapajus > Sapajus apella. The sequence continues at coordinate 21,528,709 of NW_022436971.1, forward strand.
TAAGCCCAAGATTAAAAACTTGTGCATTACCTTATACTGAAATAAATTTTCTAGAGGTAGAAACTTATGTACAGATTTCTATATTCCTATTTGTATGGTTCAATATAAAGAAGAACGTTTTTTCAATTTTTTTTTGTTTGTTTTATGAAATCAAATTCCAACACTGCCTTTCTGAAGACCTGAGGAGAAAATTTAACTTTCTTTGATGGAATCTAGACAGTCTGGCTGTCATGTCTAGAGAGCGTTTGGGGTTGAAGTAACACTAGGAGTGCTGGTATCTCATTATCTTGTTAAAAGGAGCATTTTTGCCTTTGGCTTGCCCCATTAGGTCTTTCATGTTTCACAAGCTGACCCTGCTTTGTACATGCACACGTCCAGGATAAGTCAGCTACCGTGAACCTCAGTTCATGTTTCAGAGATCTGGGCGGCCAGCTGTGCAAGAGGTAGAATAGTGTAGCGCTTAAGGATGGGTGTGTTGGAGTCAGAATAATTTAGAGGCAAACTAACACCCTGTAGCTGCGTGTGTCTTTGGGGAAGTTACTTAATCACTCGGAGTCTAACTTGGATCATCCGCAAATCCAGGTAATTGTGCTACCTCAGAGGGCAGTGAGGACGAAGCGAGGAATCGCCCTCCAAGGGCTCACAGAGTGCACAGCAAGGGAGCTCAGCGAGTGTCCCCCACGGAGTCTCCTCTCCCCAGGTGCACACCAGCAACCACTGGGCTCACAGGAAACGCGGGGTAGGAACAGGTGGACCCTGGTCCGGGGGGCTTAGAGTACAGCAGAGATAGGAAAGCAAAAGTCTAGCTGTAATGTCGATGGCACCCAGAGAGGGAGTCTGGGGCACAAGAACTTCATTTGGTGTATTGGTGCAGGTCACACAGAGATTGGGCAGAGGGAAAAGTGGAATTGCGGCAATCCCAGGCACTGGCCACCCTCAGGGAGCTCTGCAGCGCCACTGTCTAGAACCCTGCATGTCCAGGGAGCCTAGGCTGAGTCCTGGCCCTCCAAGCAGGGCACGGCAGGGTGTGCCAGGCCAGGCGGCTCCAGTGCTGAGGCGTACCCGGGCCCTGCGGTCCGTGCGCCTACAGTGGGCAGCAGGCAGCGGGCAGCACAATCTCCAGGGCAGGAGCTGGAAGGCTCACTCAACGCCTGGCACAGAGACTGCCACCAAGGCCTGGGTGGACACGGAGAGCCTCAGAGATGGGAGGAGGGCAGCACCTTGGTCCTGGGCTCCTTGAGTTCACAGTGCCAGGACCCAGGGGGAGAGGACACAGCTGCAGCCTACAGGACAGGCCATCTGGGGACCTGGTGGAGGGGCTGACAGCTGGGGCAAGGGTTCTGTCCATGTCGGTGATTTCCGGGGCACCTGCTCGTTGCCACTGAGCGTCTATGATGTGCTGGGGCCTCTTCCAAGTACTTGGGATACATGAGTTTAAGAAACAAAATGTTCCTTTCCCTTGTGCTGCTGACACTCCAGAAGGGGCAGACCTAGCATTTTCTCACCTGAAGGACAAGAATAATCATCATTTTTACAGTCATTGTAGGGACTGCATCTGAATATCTCCACTGGCCACTTGGACGCTGATCTCAGCAGAGCAGGAACCCACTCTCCCCTGCAGCGCCAGCTCTCACTGGTGCCATGTCCTCCTTCAGCACACACGTCTGAGCTCCCACAGTGTGCCTGGCACCACACTAAAATACTGGAGAAGCACAATGAGCATGATGCCCACATGGCACTCATGGTGCAGAAGAAAGATGCCCAACGTCCTCAGCAGCGGCTCTATTCCAGCCACTCCCAAGTTGCATTGAACATTTTTCTCTTATTTTTTACAGAGGTGACCGAGTGATGCATGGAACATTTTTGAAGTCTTCACATGCACCAGACACTGTTTTAATATCTCAATAGTCCACATTTAATCTTGGCAACAATCCTGAGAGGAAAGAACTGTCATTACTTCCATTTACAGATGAGAGATGGGAGGATCAAATCTCTGGCCAGACCGCACAGCTAACAGGGCTGAAACTGAGATGTAAACCCAGGCAGGCCGGCTCCGAGACCCAGCACTAAACCGGCCACCATGCTCTCTCCTGCCTGGAACTTTACAGTTAGTTCCGATGCTCAGCATATGCCTGGAATACAGACAGTACTAAGAATGCCAAATGAAAGAAACGCTATTCACAGATACGTAGCCAAACCACACTACGTATGTGGAAATTAGGAGTGTGAAAAATAGTTTACATCCTGTATCTGTACCTCCAAGAGACGACCACCTCATCCGGCCGCACTGACATGCGTTTGCCCTCTCGGCTGGCCCGGAACGTTCCCAGGTGCACGTGTTTTAGTTGAATGTGCTCCTGCACAGCTATTTAAAGCCTTTCGTTTTCATCTTAGGGTAGCAATAGAACAACAAACTTGTGTTTGAAATGAAGCCAATAAAGACTTTCAGCTGAACGTAGGTGGATATTTGTATTTTGAGTATCATATTTTAATTCATCTGACATATGTGGTAGGATTTGCACTTTCAAGTTAATCATCTAATTTTTAAGTGAATATATTAAGTATATTTAGTATTTGACCAAAATAAATCAAAAGATTTAATGTCTGCATCTTCTACACTGAAAAATATTAAAGACAGGCTAATCTTAGAGAAGTGCTCACCGTGTTTTGCAGATAAGGACTGTACTCCAGAGAAGTCAAGCAAGCTGTCTAAAATCACACAGCTAGTTAGAGGCCGAGTTAGGGCCACCACCAAAACGTTTCCTACTCAACATGTATTTACTAGGCCTATGCTCTGAATCAAGGATTGTTCTAAATACTGAGTTTCTGTATTCTTTCTAGTACATTGCAAACACGTGCCTGTCAGAAATGTTAACAGCTACCTGGTAATGTTTGACTTGGTCAAGAATGATTTTTTTCATGGATTCAGCAAGGATTTTGCGATCATATTAGAGGTACTGAAAAGTAAATGGAGATGAAGTAAATGAGGATTTTGTCTATAAAGAGCTTCGGGTCTGGCGGGGCGGCCAGGCATGTGCGCGGGCTGCATCACTGATGGTTTCATGGGGGAGCAGAGGAGGTTTGGGAGTCAGAGGAGAAAGAGCTTTCTTTTACCAGGCCAACTCCAACATTGCTGGTCAAGACGAGGCAGCACCCGAATGCACAGCACCCAGAGACCACTGAAGTGTGGCAGCAGCCCTGCAGCCTGGCCCTGGGTGAGTCACAAAGCGGACGGCCGGGGAGGCATGCAGGCTGTGGGAGCCAGCCACAGTGAGGACAACGCAGTGGGGGTAGGACAGCAGCTCTTCCACCACATGAACTCATGCAAGTCACTTTCTAAGCCTCAGTTTCTCTAGCTGTAAAATGGGCCACATAATCAAATAAACTCTGAAGCACCATTATCCCAATGGAACAGTTGCTACTGATCTAGCAAATGCTAAACAAGACATTGTTAGTGTTACAGGAATGGAGGAAATTTTCATCCCCAAACCAAGTGAGCCCTATGTAGTATTTATAATGTATTCATGTATTACTGCTTCGGAGTTCATTCCTATCAGCATCCCCTTCAGCGTGGTGAGCCATGGGCTAAAAGCCCAGCTGCAGCAGAAGATTGGGCATTGTTCCTTCCATAACTGAGCACTGTGGATGCGGCTCCTGATTTAGAGGGTGTCCATGGAAGGAAGACTCACAGGCCAGAACATAGGGGTTACATTCTAGATTCTGGCTGTTTCCTTCCTGCCTGGCCTTGGGGAGTTGACAACCTCTCTGACCTTCAGTCTCTTCATCTGTAAAATGGAGCTGCTTCAGCTCCACCTTACATGGTAATTCTGAATAGAGAGCAAGACAGAATGTGTAAAGGACAGCACAGGGCCAGGTGTGCACCTGCTTTGCAGAGGCCGCTAAAGTGGAGGAAACACAAATGACCTAGACCCCTCTCCTGGTCAGACCACAAAAGCAGACACCCATGCAGAATAGCACCGATTAGGAAGAAGCACTTAAATGAGGATCAAAAAAAGTCCTGATCAGTTTACAATCAGCCGGCTCCCCGCTGTCCTCGTCATAATAACCTGCCTGTGATAGCCCTCTCAGCCATAGAGAGTTACTGGTAAACAGCCCACGTCCTGGAAAAGTTCTTCCTTATGTTAGCTCCCCCATGTGCTTTTAAATCATGGAGCTCCCAAATCCTGGCTAATTCCTTCCTCATTTTATAAGTCAAACAATCAAGCCAGGCAAGGCCGGGAAAGCTGAGATCCCACAGTGTCTGGCGGTGGAGCCTCTGGGCTTGCAGGCCTGCTTTCCTAAGCTTGTCACAGACTAACTGCTGAGGCAAAGCTGGAGCTGAAGCCCTGAGCCACTGTGCTTGGACTCCCAGTCCGGGAATAGCCCCAGAACTCAAGATAGTGCCACAGCAATGGGTGTGGGGAAATGGATGAGGAAGGGTCCTAGAGATGAAGGGCCCCGGATTAGCAGCCCCATAAGATTTGAGGACTCCTGCCACCTCCACGCCAAGTCACCCAGCAGCCCTGAGCTCTGTGAATGGGGCTCACTATTGAGTGGCATTAAGAGGGCATTATGGCAAATGCCCAGGAACTTCAAACAGATGAGCCTGGTATTAAGAACACCTCACGGAGTGTGACCTCCACCGTGCACCCCATCATGCTGCAAACCAAAGGAAAACTAGGAATACAACATTAGGGGTGAGGAGGATTAAAATGATTATTCCACCAAACATTATGAGATTTGATGGCGGCATGGCACACTGTCCTTAGCACTTTACTGACAGAGTCTCCACTGACTCCCACAGTAGCCATGACCGAGACTATCCCCCGTTCATCCCCCCTGCAGACGTGGGACCTAAGTGTGCGTGCCGCGTGCCGGGTGTGGTACCTGCTCCACCAGGTCTGTGGTGGAGTATTTCAGGAGGGTCATGGCCAAAGAGTGGTGAAAATTAAATGAGAAAACGTGCTCAGAGCAATGTCAGCACCGCGCCATAACGCGCTCTCCAGAGTGTCCACTATCACTTGGTGCTCATTTTAAGTCTGACTCTGAAGCAATCACCAGTAGGCCCTGATTCATTTCAAAATTATTCCCAGGTCCCACACTCTTGGTTTCTCAGATTATGATCCTTTTGTATTTACACGATTTCAAAATCAAATTTTCAAATTTTTAAATTATGTAAATACAAAAGGACCATAATTTGAGAAGCAAAGAAAGTGAGACCTGGGCAATTGAGAGACTTCTAATAGGTCAGACACGGTGAGGCCTTTCTTCAGCGCTCATTCAGGAGGGAGGGAGGAAGGAAATAACGAGACCATGAACGAGAAGGCCAGCAGACTTCTCCCGGCTGAGTGCTGAGCAGCCTCGGGGGCAGGGCCGCGTCTCTTGAGAGCACAGCTGGGCCTTCTCATCTTCCTGCACCCTGTGCCTGGGACACATCAAATGCCCCCAGGTATTGGACAGTAAAGAAAAAGCAGATAGTTTCAAATACCTCCTTTCTGTGAATGCCAGGAAGCTGCCAGAACTTCCCATCCACGATAACTACTCTAAAGCCCCAGGAAACAATCATACTCCGTTTCACCCAAAAACAATAGGAATTAAAAGGAAACTACTAGGGGACAGCAGTGGACAAGCGTTGCCAGAACTGATGCTGCGTAGTGACGGCTTTTCCAGCAGGTATTAACTGCAGGTTTTACCTACATTCAGAGGCCCATGGACGTTTCTATGTAAAATCTAGGCACCTAAGTGCCTACAAGGATAAGAATTAGGGAATGGGGGGAAAACAGCCTATTTTCTTCTCAGAATTATATCATTTGAGTACAAAGGCAACAGGGAAGCCTATCCAGAAATATATAAATAGAAACTATACATACCCATCACACCTACATGAGCTAATTAGGGAACAGAATTGCTACCGTGGGATATTTTCCTTTCCTTACCATTTCACTAATTGCCTTGGTAATTATGCATATAAGACTATAAGGTGCTAATGTGGAATAACATATTTAAATTACAATGGAAGTTCGAGACTGCGGGAACAGAATCAAGTACAATGAGCCACATTTCTGCAGAACCTCTTTCAGCCTTTTTTCCCACACCATTACAAACACAAGGAATTAAAATCTATAAAAATTTTTTAAACTAATTTTTCATACTGGTGTACAAAAAAAAAAAAAATCATACATGCTTGAATGTTGAGAAGTGGCTCATTTCACAGACATCTTTTTTGACTTTCCAGTCTCTGGAATGACGGACCCACGAAATGATTTCAGTGTTGAGTCACCTCAACCTTCCGATGCAGCACATGTCACAGGAAGCTCAGACCCTGATGACGATGCGTGATCTCATCCCCAAAAAGGCTAAAATCCAGCACTGCAGGTGCCTCATCATAACTCGATGGAAGCACACACCTGAACAAAATCAAATGTAAAAGCTGTTCTGAGGCTCCGCTTTAGACGCTCACGAGTGCCCACTCCTTGGAAGCAAAGCAAGGGCTGCATTTAGTGTCATGCTGCATTTATATGTGATTAACCTCCACAGTCCCAATTTATCTTTCTTAGAAGTAATAAATGGAGCTCCTTGATTTTTCTGGCATGCCTAGGCATGAGGATTTGCTGTTGTGTCCAACTGTCTTTACATTTGAGTGCACATAAATTCAGTCTTGATGGAGGTCTGACCCTTATTAATTCACTTGACCAGGCTGGAAAACTGCTGTTTAAGAAAGGATGCAAAAAAAAAAAAAAAAAAATCCCCTAGTTCACAAAGTAGGAATTAGCAATATAATATGTATCAGGAAAATCTGACAGGCCAAAGAAAAGAGGAGCTCAACACTGACCACACAATTAACATCCAGGCCTTCTCACGATTTCAATGTAATTGATAAAAAGTTCTTAAAATGCTTCTTTTAGGATAAAGTTTCTCTTTCCACTACAATTGAGAAATGCTGATAAAACCATGTGCTGGCATCTGCTATCTGATGCATCCTAAAGCTTGGGGTGGTCTTTATGTTTTGAAATTAAATGAGGACACTGAATTTCAAAGTGCTGGTGTAGGATGATGTGTTTTCCACAAAGACCCCAAAGAAATAAATATTCCAAGCCTTCTAGCCAAGGTTGACCTATCGATCCAGGAGGAAAGGGCATTCTAAAAGGCAAAGTGTTTTAAAAAATTAACACTACCCAGATGCACCTTAATGCTTTTAAGAAATGTCTTTGGCAGATGGAACATCAATCTTAAAGAATCAAAGGGAAAAAAGTCAGCTTACAGCAGGGAAAAAAAAAGATGCTATTTAGAAAGCATAGCATACCTTCCTATAAGAAGATCCCACCTCAAAGGGAAGGGAAAACGTAAAGAAAAGAAAGAAGGAACGAGGCTTTCTTTAAGGATGACAGAATCACATGCTTCAGTGGGCACGGACCCCCACAGTGCTCCTCACGCTAGAATGAGAGGGGAAGGCAAAGGTCGCGTGGTCTGCCAGGAGGTCTCGGCCTTCGGAAGCACTAACTCCATTCATAAACACCCAAGGCATGGAATGAAAAGAATGGAAACTCATTTATGTTTTGGAAAATATAATTGGGCCTGTATAGTCTAAGCAGAAGGCCACAGGAAGATGAGAAGAGGCTGACCACCGAAGCTAACAAGGGCCAGACGCCCTACACAGGGCGGAAGTCTCCTTTGCAGAGCCGGGCAGCAAGGACAGAGGGAGGGCCTGCGAGCCTTCGCACTCTCATAGAGCCACGATTTGAGAACACCTAAGTGCTGCCATGCCCTCCCCAGAATCCAAACAAGGTGTGCTCAAAGGTCAGGTCTGTTCTAAGGCTCGACTCTTGCTTTATGATCTAGGTTTCCACACTAAAGAGCAAGTCTGTGCTGTGAAAGGCAGGCTTGAAAAGAAGGCTCCAGTCTTGTACCCCATCTGTGGTTCGTTCCCCCCAATCAACCTTGCTTACTGGTGCCTGAGATCTCATGCCTGTGGTTTGCAATATGAGGCAGGGACTTACGGACAGCTGTCCCTCAGCCAGGGACATCATGCTCAGGTTAACCCAGCAAGAAAAGTCACTAAGATCAGTGCATCAAATGTCACATTGAAAGCTGCTGGTGTCTATTCTGCACCACCATGTAAGTGGCATCCCATAACCGCAAGATAGCTCCCCTGTCACCCCCTGAAAAGTTAAGACCAAAAGAAATGTATGGCCGGGTGTGGTGGCTCACACCTGTAATCCTAGCTCTTTGGGAGGCTGAGTCAGATGGATCACCTGAGGTCAGGAGCTCGAGACCAACCTGGCCAATATGGCAAAACCCTGTCTCTACTAAAAATTCAAGTTAGCCAGGCATGGTGGTGGTCACCTGTAATCCCAGCACTTGGGAGGCTGACACAGGAGAATCACTTAAGCCCGGGAGTTGGAGGTTGCCTCCCAAGTAACTGGGATTACAGGCATGCACCACCACGCCCAGCTAATGTTTTGTATTTTTAGTAGAGATGGGGTTTCACCATGTTGGCCAGACTGGTCTCAAACTCCTGACCTCAGATGATCCACCCACCTTGGCCTCCCAAAGTGCTGGGATTACAGGTGTGAGCCACAGTGCCCGCCCCCACCTTTTTGACTCCGAGCGCCACACATGCAGCCTACGGACAAATTCTGATGGACAAAGGATGTCTCTGGAACACCCAGCCGTGAGGAATCAGGAAAGAAGTCTTAACCTCAGCACAAGCGGAGGCAGCTCTGCACGCTTGGCTTTGAAAGTAGATGTTGAAGATGAAATGTGACAACAAGATCCTGAGTTACTGCTCTGATCAGCAGGTACACGGCGGCTGGCTTCCCTTCAGCCTGGAAGCCTGATCCATGGAGGAGACCTGGTGCTTTCTTTTTTAATTAAATGATTCTAACTGAGAAAGAGGAAGGGAAGAAGAGTAGCCTTTGTTTTGGTACTCTGAAAATGATACTACAGAAGTTGTTTTCCGTTATATTTAAGCAAGGTCTTACATTTAAGAAATATATCTGAAAGAACTCAATGTCTGCTGTTCCCAGCTCTTTTATGTAATAAGCTAAAAACTTAAGTTTACTTTTCTCCTAGGTCGAGAGTAAGCAGCACCGTGCCACTTACAAGAGAGATTTCTCTCACTAGATAATGAGAATTGAGTCAGAACGGGCGTCTGCAGCTGTGTCCTAGCCCATTAACTATAATCAGCTTCTCTCAGCAGGAAAATCCACCTTCAGAAGCCAGAAGCCAGAGTCATGAAGGTCATTATCAATGACACAGTCCACACTGTGTTTACATAGACAAGACCCGTTTCATACATATTTTGTTTCTTCTGTTGTAATGCTATCAACCCACTATTTTTATATGGTAGGTCTCTGGGAATACAATTTAAACACTTCTCAAAAAAATCAGGCCTATAGTTCAGTGACACACTGTCTCTTTTCATGTAATATTCATTGAACAAACTTCTATAAGCCCTGGCCCGAGATGCCTGGCACACCGTCCATGATGGGTCTCCTCTGGAACACACCCACTACTGGGCACTGGACATGTTCTAGAAGCCTCTCCATCACCATGGGAACAAATCTTTCACTTGAATCCACTCGTGTTTTCCTATTCTGTCTGTTCTCACTGCATTATGGCATGCACCGAATGGGGAAAGTGGAGAGCAGCTCTTCCAGGCCGTGTTACGTCATAGGCCACATGGGTTTGCTGTTGTCATTTGCTTCATTTTTAGGGCTAGGTTAGGCCAAAGTTGGGTTTTCAGCAACAAAAGATTGCCAGTTAAAGCCTGTCTACTAGGGCGCACCATTATCTCTGGGTCTGTTTCTTTGTTTAAAACTGCTATTTATCCAACATCTTTTCCTATAGGGAAGGTGCCATTCTGGGTTGTGGGGGCAGGGGCACCTGTTTTAAGTACACACTTTATAATAAACCATGTGATTCACAGTCCCCCCGTAAGCACTTCAATACGACCTCCACCTTCAAAACCAAGCAGGCTGTTTTCGAAGTGGTCACTTTGTAGAATGCCATGTAGTAAGTCACCTAGTAAACAAGCTCCTAAAATGTCCATGACAAAGGGCCCAAAGGTGCAGCTTCGTGCTGCAGACCTGCCCTCCCTCCTGGGTACACCACTTGCTGCTGCTCACAGAGAACCTGGCTCTGTCCTCTCTGCTGAGTGCCCCATTGGCCAACTGTCCCTCCTGTTCTTCTTGGCGGAAAATGAAGACAACCTTCCCTAGCGCTGGGAGCAACTTAAATATCAGAGTGAGAACTCCAGCATGAAGAACAAATCAGCTTTGTGCGCAACTAGAGAAACAGCAGAAACCTAGGCATGAGGAGAACTCGAAGAACAGACATTTAGGAGGAGAGGATGGGTTGAGTGTGCATCCTAGTAAGAAAATACTCTTCATCTGAGAGAACACTCTCTGGGAGTGAGGAGAAATTATGGGACATGAATGAGCTTAGGTGATTCATCCAACCTATAAATTAAACATGTAGTGTTTGTTTGAAGATTTGCCCCCTTTATTCCAATAAAACACCCTCCTGATGTATTATAGAGTGTTTACAGTTGAGGGACCCTGAACTACATCATATTCTCCTCCGGATTTCTCAGCAGGGGCTTTCATAAAAAGGAATATGAATGCCAGGCAACCCCAAGAATGTAGTTCAGGCATTTTTGCTGATGTTTGAGCCCCCAAATTATCTTTACTTGTGCTCATTTGAATAACTAACTAGTTAAAAGACATAGTCTTTTAACTCCTGAGTGTTCCTGGCCAAAGGTAGCAGGAGAGATGTGGGGATGGGCTGTGGAAGCAAAGGGGCTTATTCCGCCCCCAGAGGGCAGGGGGGCAACTCCAGGAGTCACCTCTGGGAAGGGTGTCATTGTCAATGCTGGGGAAGGGACCCCAAGCAAGGCCCTCAATCAGTAGGCATGAAGGACAGAAGTGAGCAGAGGGCAGATCACAAACCTAGAAAAGCCCAGGATGTCACAGCATAAACGGTACAGATGAGAGACCAGGGGTCATCACTTTTCCTGAACCCTCCACACCAATTTGTCAGATAACTCATTTAAAGGTGTCAGGTCAGCATGGCCATCAAACCTGCATGATGTTTCAAGAACAGTGTTATCTTCAGAGCAGAATATTCACAAATAGACCAACGAGCTGAGAATGTTTATTTCCAGGAAGTCAGAAATGTCGAAAACTAATTATGTGATGGTGCTTTTTCTAATCTATACTGTTTATCAATGTGACAGGCTGAATGTTGATGTCCCCCTGAATTCAGTTTGAAATCCTAACACCCAAGGGTTAGGGGCTTGTGAACATGTGTTAACAGTGGCCTCAGGAAGTTAAGCCACTGGCTTTCCAGCTTTGAAGGCTGAGTCTTCCTCTCGTGGTTCCTTCTGAGCCACACTGAAGCATTGTGTGCAGTGCTCGCCACTGTGTTTATAGCTACTAGTCTGGAGGTGCAATATTAGATGTGGCTCTTATTGCTTTCCCAGAATCATACTGGACTTTCAGCAAAGATTTTGGTATTTGAAGACTTCATCAATCAATCACATATTTTATCAAATGTTCCAAAAACTGCTCAAAGCACAGCTGACACTGGATGTGGGAGGAGGCCAGCGGTGCCTCTTTCACATCACATAGGGAGTGTTTGCCTTTCCACATCTGCAGTAGAATATCAGCTTCCTAAAGGTACTGTGAGATTGTAGTTGCTGTTTAATTCCCAGATGGATGCTGGGAAGACACTGGCTGACAATTCACAGGCCCCATCTATGCTTATGAACTTAGAGTTTAGCAAAAAGCCTTTTTTTATATATTATCTGATCTGTGTGATGGGTTCATATTAATAAATCCTCAATAAATCTTTACTGAATAAATAGAAATGTTCAAGATGAGAAACTCACTTCAATGAATGCCTAAAGCACCTGCAGAAGTTCATTGCGCATACAGGACGCTTTGTGCAGGGTGCCTGCAATACCCCGTGGCTTCTGCTCTCAGCCACAGATGTGCAAACATCTCAGGGAGTGGACCCCTCAGAGCCTCAGCCCGAAGTAGTGCCTGGTGACGGGGTAGAAAATGGGATAAAGCAATGTAGCACTAGTAGGTTATATGGTGCCAATCCTCCTTGAAGAAAAAAACAAAAGTCCTAAAAAAAATGTTGATAAAGAATCCATATTCTAAGTGAATCAGCTGCACCTAGGTGGGAGGTGGAGATTGGTTTCATATAGATGACTTGAGGAACGCGGTTCTGGGAAGGAAAGATGCCCCAAGTACTTTTGAGTAACAGTGGTACTAGAGGAAAACAGGAACCTGGCTCCTCACCACGTAGGAAGGAAGTTAACCACACAAACATGAGCAAAACAGGAATGGCCCTGCGGTGTTGAAGGAAATTAGAGGTGCGGTGTGAATCCTGGTTTTTAATCTGCACATGTAGAGATAATTCTAGAACGTGTAACACATAGAGGTACCCGCAAGTGCTCAGTCTCTGCAAATGTCCTGATTGGACTGTGCTGGCTGTTGAGAGTGAACACAGTTGAAACCTGTGGAGACAACACGACAGAGCTCCGCTCAAGCAGGTACAGGCAAAACCAGACCCCATTTGTCCCATTCTTGCAGCTTCTCTATGAGCTGGAAATTAGTTGTTTAATTCATATTGATGTGAAAACATTCCACAGACAGAACTATTTGGTTGGAGTTGGGCTTCTTCTGGACATCATTTGAGTAGCTCCAGTTTCTGTAACTGGTGCCTGCTGCAACCGTGGACTGCTGTGTTCACGCCAGCCCCTCATGGAGGCGTTGCCAGGCTGGTGTGTGCTCCAGCCCCAGCTCATCAAGGCCTGTCTGATTGGGGTCCTGAGTGAGCTATAGCACTGCACCACCCCTGACAAATGACTGGCTGTGAGCATAGTGCCCACAGCAAGGTTTGAAAGGGGATACACAGAACTTGGACCACAGGCACGCCAGCAGGTCCTCTGCCCTGCTTGGCAGGAAGCCACAGGCAGGAAAGGACTCAAGTTCTAAAAGTCCTACCTGGGCCATTCTCACCTCGACCTGCCCATGAGGACAATCACACAGTACCAACAATAACTCAATGCTCTGTGGCCCTTGACCCCCACTTCCCACAAACATCAGTCTTTCCTAGGACCCATAGAACTGTGCTAAGACAGATCTCCGCCACTCTAACAGAAGTGGTTAGTCCCTGTGAAAACTGAGCCAGCATGGAGGTGCCTACACCAGGCACATCCCCAGGTCGATGTGCAAAATGCATCCTTAGACCTGCCCTTCCTGGGGCTGCGTGGGTGGCGGTGACCTCTCAAGGAATCTCTTGGGACCACAGAATGAAAGAAGCAATGACTCCTCTCTGGCTGGCACAGTTTCTGCAGTAGACTTGCCTAGAAATCTACAATGTGTGGTGCCTGCCCTGGCTCAGGCTCCATTGATTTCAATGCAGTGATTTCAGGCAGGGCTAACCTCAGAGTCTCTTTGTACCAACAGGAAACTGTCTTCTGAAAGCTAGTTTTCTCTTCCCAGATTTTAAAGGTTGTCCCCTACTGGTCCAATGGTTACAGAAATTTGCTAATTTATACAAAACATCGCCAATTTCTCTCTGATTCCATCCTGAATTACCATCAACTTCTGGATGGATTTACATAATAGCCCACTTTCAATGCAGTATCTGGAATTCTGTGTTTCCTAACTTTAGACAATGCTAAATTTTTCCTGGGGTCAAGAACAGATTCAAACCCACTTACCTCCTTCGTACATAGTTCACACAGAAGAGGGAGAAATACTTACTATGAATTGCTTCATGTATATGTGATTTCAATTCCACAAGACCATGGGAAATATGAGAAAACCAGAGGGGCCAAGATAGCTGATGAGAAGCAGCTGTGGTTTGCAGCACTCACAAAAAGGAATGAAAGGAGTGAGTGAAATCAGCACCTTCAGCTAAAATATCCAAGTTCTCGAATGGGGACTGATGAGGCAAACAACTCAAGCCCCAGAAAATGAAGAAAGGCAGGGTGGGGCAGCAGCCCACCGGGAGTGGCACAGAGCCAGAGGAACCCCCACCCCCAGCTAAGGGAAGTGGTAAGTGATTGTGCGACCCTGCCCAGGAAACCGCACTTCTCCCACAGATCCTTGCAACCCACAGAGCAGGAAATTCCCTTGTGGGCCCACACAACCAGGGCCTTGTGTCCAGTACGCAGAGCTGTGTGGTCTGCAGAGCGGCCGCTCAGGCACACACACAGACCCAGGAGTTTTACATACCCTGGCCCCAGGAACCCCAGCAAGGTGGGAAATTTGTCTGTGCAAATTCCTAGGAAGGGTGCTGAATCAAGGGAGACGAGCAGCATTGCTCTACAGGCCCTGCTTCCATAGCACCTCACAAGTTAAGAACCACTGGCTTGGAATTCCAGCCAGCCATGACAACAGGCTGGAGTCTTCCTGAGAAAGGACTAAGTTCCCAGGGGAAGGGGCAGCCACCAACTCTGCAGTTTGGTAGACTCAGCAATTCCAGACTGCTGGCTTTGGAGAATACAAATGGTCCAGATGAAGAAGGATCCCCCACGACAAGCACAGCTGCCTTAGCAGATCACGGCCAGATTGCATCTTAAAGCAAAACCCCGATCCATTTCTCCTCACCAGGCAGGACCTACCCATAGAGGCTTCAGTCTCTCCAGCAAGGATTCCATGGACAGAGCTCTGATCTTTCCTTTGGACAGAGCTCCCAGAGATGGGGCCACCCTCTCTGGTTCAGTAGACTCAGCCATTTTAGCCTATCAGCTTTGGAGAATACAGATGGCCTGGAAGAAGAAGCATACATGCTCTACCAAAAAGCAGCTAGACTGATTCTTTAAGTGGGTCCCAAATCTCATTTCTCCCGACAGGTTGAGACCTCCCAACAGGGGTCTCCAGCCACCTCCTACAGGCAGGTTCGGGCCAGCAACAGGTCAGTACCCACCTGGGACAGGGCTTCCAGAGGAAGAAGCAGGCTGCCATTTTTGCTGTTTTTCAGCCTTCACTGGTGATACTTCCAGGTACAAGAAAAACAGAGCAACTAGGGTCTGGAGCAAACCCCCAGCAAATCATAGCAGCCCTACAGAAGAGTAGCCTGACTGTTAAAAGAAAAACAAACAAACAGGAAACAACAACATCATCAACAAAAAGGACCCCACAAAATCCCCATTCAAAGGTCAGCGACCTCAAAGATTGAAGATAGATAAGCTCACAAAGATTAGAAAAATCAATGCAAAATTGCTAAAAACTCAAAAATCCAGAGTAATTCTCCTCCAAATGATGGCAACACCTCTCCAGCAAGGGCACAGAACTACACTGAGGCTGAGATGGCTGAATTGACAGAATTAGGCTGCAGAAGGTGGGTAATAACAGATTTCACTGAGCTAAAGGAGCAAGTTATAAACCAATGCAAAGAAGCTAAGAAGAATTTCTCTGATGACCAGTGATGATGAGCATTTTTTCATATGTTTGTTGGCCTCATGTATGTTTTCTTTTGTAAAGTATCTGTTCATATCCTTTGCCCACTTTTGAATGGGCTTGTTTGTTTTTTTCTTGTAAATCTGTTTTAGTTCTTTGTAAATTCTGGATATCAGCCCTTTGTCAGATGGGTAGACTGCAAAAATTTTTTCCTATTCTGTTGGTTGCTGACTCACATCATTCTCAGCAAACTGACACAAGAGCAGAAAATCAAACACCTCATGTTCTCACTCATAGGCGGGTGTTGAACAATGAGAACATATGGATACAGGGAGGGGAGCACTACGCACTGGGGTCAGTTGGGGGAAAATAGGGGAGGGACAGTGTGGGGTGGAGAGTTGGGGAGAGATAGCATGGGGAGAAAAGCCAGATATAGGTGATGGGGAGGAAGGCAGCAAATCACACTGTCACGTGTGTACCTATGCAACAATCTTGCATGTTCTTCACATGTACCCCAAAACCTAAAATGCAATAAAAACATAACAAAACAAACAAAGAAAAAAGAAGCTAAGAAGCATGATAAAACAACACAGGAGCTGATAGCAAGAGTACCCTATTTAGACAGGAACATAACTGACCCGATGGAGCTGAAAAATACAACACAACAACTTCACAATGTAATCACAAGTACCAATAGCAGAATAGACCAAGCGAAGGAAAGAATCTGAACTTGAAGACTATCTTTCCAACATAAGATAGGTAGATACGAATAGAGAAAAAAGAATAAAAAGAAATGAACAAAACCTCTAGAAATATGGAATTATGCAGAGACCAAAGTTATGACCGTACCTGAAAGAGACAAGGAGAATAGAACAAACTTGGAAAACATACTTCAGGATATCATCCAGAAGAACTTCCCCAACATAGAAAGACAGGCCAACATTCAAATTCAGGAAATTCAGAGAATTTCAGAAAGATACTCCATGAGAAGACCAACCCCAAGATACATAATCATCAGATTCTCCAAGGTTGACATGGATAAAAAGATGTTAAGAGCAGCCAGAGATAAAGGCTAGGTCACCTACAAAGGGAAGCCCATGAGACTAACACTGGACTGCTCAGCAGAAACCCTACAAGCCAGAAGATATTGGAAGCCAATATTTAACATTCTTAAAGAAAAAACTTTCCAACCCAGAATTTCATATCCAGTCAAACTAAGCTTTATAAGTGAATGAGAAATAAGATCCTTTTCAGACAAGCAAATGCTGACTGAATTCATTACCACCAGGCCTGCCTTGCAAGAGCTCCTGAAGGAAGCACTAAATATGGAAAGGAAAAAGCATTACCAGCCACTACAAAAACAAACTAAAGTACACAGACCAGTGACACTATGAAGCAACCACATAAATAACTCTGAAAAATAACCAGCTAGCATCATGATGACAGGATCAAATTCATACATAACGATAATAACCTTAAATGCAAATGGACTAAATACCCCAATTAAAAGACACAGAATGGTAAGCTGTATAAAGAGCCAAGACCCATAAGTATACTATCTTCAAGAGACCCATCTCATGTGCAAAGACACACATGGGCTCAAAATAAAGGGATGGAGGAAAACTTACCAAGCAAATGGAAAATAGAAAAAAGCAGGGGTTGAAATTCTACTTTCTGACCAAACAGATTTTAACCCAAATATCAAAAAAAGACAAGGAAAGGCATTACATAATAGTAAATGGTTCAATTCAACCAAAAAGATCTAACTATCATAAATATATATGCATCCATTACAGGAGCTCGAAGATTCATAAAGCAAGTTCTTGGAGACCTACAAAAAGATTTAGACTCCCACACAATAATAGTGGGAGACTTTAACACCCTACTGACAACATTAGAAAGATCATTGAGACAGAAAATTAACAAAGATATTCAGGACCTGAGCTCAGCTCTCAATCAAGTGGACCTGACTTGATATCTACAGCACTCTCCACCCAAAAACAATAAAATATACATTCTTATCACCACATGGCACTTACTCTAAAATTGATCACACAGTTGGAAGCAGAACACCCCTCAGCAAGTGCAAAGGAACTGAAATCATAACAAACAGTCTCTCAGACCACAACATAATAGGATTAATAAATTCACTGAAAAACACACAACTACATTGAAATTGGAATGACTCTCGAGTAAGTAACAAAATTGAGGCAAAAATTAAGTTCTTTGAAACTAATGAGAACAAAGATACAATGTACAAGAATCTCTTTGATGCAGTTAAAGCAGTGTTAAGAGTGAAATTTACAGCACTAAATGCTCATATCAAAAAGCTAGAAAGATTTCAAGTTAGCAACCTAACATCTAAAATAAAAGAACTAGAGAATCAAGAGCAAACGGACCCCAACGCTAGCAGAAGACAAGAAAGAACCAAGATCAAAGCTGAACTGAAGGAGGTAGAGACATGAAAAACCCTTTTAAAAAAACAATAAATCCAGAAGCTGGATTTTTTTTAAAAAATTGATAAAATAGATAGATTACTAGCTAGACTAATAAAGAAGAAAAGAGAAGAATCAAAAAACACAACCAGAAATGATAAGGGGGATATTACCACTGACCCCATAGAAATATAACCAACCATCAGAAAATACTCTAGACACCTCTATGCACCTAAACTAGAAAATCTAGAAGAAATTGATCAATTCCTGGACACATACACCCCCCAAGACTAAACCAGGAAGAAGTCCAATCCCTGAATATACCAATAGTAAGTTCTGAAATTGAGGCAGTTAATAAATAGCCTACCAACCAAAAAAAGAAAGAAAGAAAAAGCCAGGGCCAGACAGATTCACCACTGAATTCTACCAGAGGTAAAAGCTGGTATCATTTCTACCAAAACTGTTCTAAACAATTAAAAAGGAAGGACTCCTTCCTAACTCATTCTATGTGGCCAGCATCATTCTGATTCCAAAATCTGGCAGAGATACAACAAGAAAAAAGAAAAGTTCAGGGGCAATATCTTCGATGAACATCGATGCAAAAATCCTCAATAAAATACTGGTAAATGGAATCTAGCAGCACCTCAAAAAGCTTGTCAAACTTCTGGGGAAAATGGCAGGTAGGAAACAGGACTAACTTGCAGCTCCCACGCAAATGGACAGCAGCAGGTGGAGACCTACATTGCAAACTTTTGCTCCAAGAACTGCTGGAGGAACATACCAGGAAAGCCAAGAGAATCCACAGACCCTTTAAAGGAGGTAGATTGCTGCTGCAGTCTCTGAGGGACAGCTAAGGAACTGTGAGTCTTCTTGAATTTCTCAGCTGGGAGGCTGGTAGCCTGGAACAAGTTCTCCGCCCCATTCACTGGCTGCCTGGAAATAAATTAGGTGCTATTGGCTGGGCACAGTGGGAGTGATACTGGCCTTTCAGGCTGCAGGCTGCACGGGAGCTGGGTGAGGCCAGTGGCTTCCAGTTTTCCCACACTTCCCTGACAGCCTGTGTGATGCAGTAGAGGCAGCCATCATCACCTGGGAAACAACTCCGTTGGCCTGAGAACCACACCCCCATCTTCCCACAGCAGCTGTGGCAAGTCCCACCCAAAAAGTATCTGAGCTCAGACATGCCTAACCCTGCCCCCACCTGATGGTCTTTTCTCTACCCCTCCTGGGTAGCTAAAGACAAAAAACATAATTCCTTGGGAGCTCTATGGCCCTGCTCACCATCTGAGAAACCTGAATACTTACCAAAGGCAAATCTCTGGTAAACTTGTTTCCTCCCTATGCAACCCCAGCTGATACTCTCTTGAAAATGCCACCTCCTGGCTGGAAGCCAATCAATACAAATCCAGTGCACTTAACAAAACTACAACCAAAGATCTTCACAGAGTCCAGTTCACCCCCCGCTACCTCCACTGGAGCAGGTGCTGGTATCTGCAGCTGAGAGACTTGAAGACAGATCATATCAGAAGACTCTTTGCAGACACTCCCCAGTACCAGCCCAGAGCTCAGTAGCTCTGCTAGGTGACTAGATCCAGAAAAGAAATAACAATCACTACAGTTTAGCTCTCAACAAGCCCCATCACTAGGGGAAAGGGAAAAGCACCACATCAAAGGAGGGCCCCATGGGACAAAATAATCTGAACAGCAGCCCTTGAGTCTCAAATCCCTCTAACAGAGTCTACCCAAATGAAAAGGAAGCAGAAAAACAATTCTGGTAATATGATAAAACAAGGCTCTTTAACTCCCCAAAAAACTCACACTAGCTCACCAGCAATGGATCCAAACCAATACAAAATCTCTGAATGACTAGAAAGAGAACTCAGAAGTTCAACTATTAAGCTAATCAAGCAAGTGCCAGAGAAAGGTGAAGTCCAACTTGAAGACACCAAGAAAATTATACAAGATATGAATGGAAAAATCTCCAGTAAAAAAAAACATAAATAAAAAACAATTACAACTTCTGGAAATGAAGGACACATGCAGAGAACTGCAAAGTGCACTGGAAAGTCAGCAACAGAATCGAACAAGCAGAAGAAAGAACTTCAGAGTGTGAAGACAAGGCTTTCAATGTAACCCAGTTTGACAAAGACAAGGGAAAAAAAATCAAAAATAATGAACAAATCCTTCAAGAAGTTATGGATTATATTAAACAACCAAACCTAAGAATAACTAGTATGCCTGAGAAACAAGAGAAATCTAAAAGCTTGAAAAACATATTTAAGGGAATAATTGAGGAAAACGTACCTGGCCTTGCTAGAGATCTAGATATCCAAATACAAGAAGCTCAAAGAACACCTGGGAAATTCATCACAAAAAGATCATCACCTAGGCACATAGTCATCAGGTTATCTAAAGTCAAGATGAAGGAAAGAATCTTAAGAGCCATGAGGCAAAAGCATCAGGTAATCTATAAAGGAAAAGTTATCCAATTAGCAGCAGATTTCTCAGCAGAAACCCTACAAGCTAGAAGAGATTTGAGTTCTATCTTTAGCCTCCTTAAAAAAAACAAGTATCAGCCAAGAATTTTGTACCCAGCAAAACTAAGCTTCATAAATGAAAGAAAGATACAGTCTTTTTCAGATAAATGAATGCTGAGAGAATTTGCTACTCCAAGCCAGCACTACAAGAACTGCTAAAAGGAGCTCTAAATCTTGAAAAAAAAACCCTTGAAATACAAAAAAAAAAAACTCTTCAAAATATAAACATCACAAGACCTATAAAACAACAAAATGGAAAAAAAAAAAGATATTCAGGCAACAAGTAATACAATGAATAGGATAGTACCTTACATCTCAATACCAACATCAAATGTAAATGGCCTAAATGCTTCCACTTAAAAGATACAGAATGGCAAAATGGATAATAATTCACCAATAAGTACCTGCTGTCTTCAAGAGACTCACCTGACACATAGGATTCACATAAACATAAGGTAATGAAGTGGAAGGAGATATTCCATGCAAATGGACACCAAAAGCAAGCAGGAGTAACTATTCTTCTGTCAGTCAAAACAAACTTTAAAGCCATAGCAGCTAAAAAAGACAAAGACAGACATTATATAATGATAAACGGATTAGTCCAACAGGAAAATATAATAAAAAGGACTATAGGAGGCAGAGATAGATACAGGAAGCACCACACTGCCCTATTGACACAGCCTGGATCCAGAGTTCAGCAAACCTTGAGACAATGAAAATAAACTTGTTTATAATAATTTAAAAAAAAAAATCAAGATGGAAATTTAAAAATTCTTTGGGCTGGGTGCAGTGGCTCACGCCTGTAATCCCAGCACTTTGGGAGGCTGAGGTGGGTGGATCACGAGGTCAAGAGATCAAGACCAGCCTGGCCAACATGGTGAAACCCCATCTCTACTAAAAATACAAAAATTAGCTGGGCATGGTGGCAGGTGCCAGTAGTCCCAGCTACTCGGGAGGCTGAGGCAGGAGAATCACTTGAACTAAGGGGGCAGAGGTTGCAGTGAGCCAAGATCGTGCCACTGTACTCTAGCCTGGGTGACACTGGGTGACAGAGTGAGACTCCATCTAAAAAAAAAAAAAAAAAAAACTCTTTGACCTGAATGATGATAGTAACACAACCTATCAAAACCTCTGGAATACAGAAAAAGTGGTTCTAAGAGTAAAGTTTATAGCATTGACTGTATCAAAAAGTCTGAAAGATCACAAATAGAAAATCTAAGTATACACCTCAAGGAGTTAGGGAAACAAGAACAAATCAAACCCACACTCAGCAGAAGAAAGTAAATAACCAAGATGAGAGCAGAACTAAATGAAATTGAAACAAACAAAAAAAATACAAAAGATAAATAAAATGATAAAGCTTGTTCTTGAAAAGATAAATAAAATGGATAGACCCATAGTAGGGTTAATCAATAAAATAACAGAGAAGATCCAAATAAGCTCAATTAGAAATAAAATGGGAGGTATTTTTGAACCACAGAAATACAAAAGGCCATTCAAGGCTACTGGTATAAAAATGGGCAGATAGACTAATGGAACAGAATAAAGAACTCAGAAATAAAGCCAAATACTTACAGCCAACTGATCTTTAACAAAGCAAACAAAAACATAAAGTGGGGAAAGGATACACTATTCAACAAATGGTGCTGGGATAATTGGCAAGTCACATGTAGAAGAATGAATCTGGATCCTCATCTCTTACCTTATACAAAATCAACTCAAGATGGATCAAAGACTTAAATCAAAGACCTGAAGCCATTAAAATTCTGGAAAATAATATTGGAAAACCCCTTCTAAATACTGGCTTAGGCAAAGACTTCTTGACCAAGAACCCAAAAGCAAATGCAACGAAAACAAAGAAAATAGATGTGACTTAATTAAACTAAAATGCTTCTGCACAGCAAAAGGAATATTTGGCAGAGTAAACAGACAACCCACAGAGTGGGAGAAAATCTTTGCAATCTATACACCTGACAAAGGACTAATAGCCAGACTCTACGAAAAGAAATCAGCAAGAAAAAACAACAAACAATCCCATCGAAAAGTGGGCTAACGACATGAATAAGCAAATCTCAAAAGAAGATATACAAGTGGCCAATAAACATATGAAAAATGCTCAACATCACTAATTATCAGGGAAATGCAAATCAAAACACAATGCGATACCATCCTACTCTGGCAAGAAGGGCCATAATCAACAACATCAATAAATAATAGATGGTGTGGATGTGGTGAAAAGGGGACACTTCTACACTGCTGGGGGGAATGTACATTAGTGCAACCGCTATGAAAAAACAGTGTGGAGATTCCTTAAAGAACTAAAAGTAGATCTACCATTTGATCCAGCAATCCCTCTACTGGGTATCTACCCATAACAAAAGAAGTCATTATATGAAAAAAATATTTGAACATGCATGTTTATAGCAGCACAACTTGCAATTGCAAAAATATGGAACCAGGCCAAAGGCCCACCAACAAGTGGATAAAGCAAATGGAATACTACTCAGCCATAAAAAAGAATAAAATAATGTCATTTGCAGCAACCTAGGTAGAATCAGAGACCATTATTCTAAGTGAAGTAACTCGGGAATGGAAAACCAAAGATCACATGTTCTCACTCATAAGTGAGAGCTAAGCTATGAGGACATAAAAGCCTAAGAACAATACAACAGCCTGGGGACTCTGGGAGAGGCATGGGAGTGGTGTGAGGGATAAAAGACTACACATTGGGTACAGTTTACACTACTTGGGTGATGGATGCACCAAAATCTCAGAAATCACCACTAAAAAACTTATTCATGTAACCAAATACCACCGGTTCCCCAAAAACCTATTGAAGTAAAAACATAGATTAAAGACTTAAATATAAGACCTCAGGCTACAAAACTGCTACAAGAAAACATTAGAGGAACTCTCCATCCAGGACACTGGTCTGAGCAAAAATTTCCTGAGTAGAACCCAATAAGCATAGGCAATGAAAGCAAAAATGGACAAATGGGGTCACATCAAGGAAAAAGCTTCTGTACAGCAAAGGATACAATCAGCAAAGTGAAGAGACAATCCACAGAATGGTAGAAAGTATTTGCAAACTACTCATCTGATGAGATATTAATAACAAGAATATAGAAGAAGCTCAAACAATGCTATAAAAAAACCTAATAATCCAATTTAAAAATGAGCAAAAGATCTGAATAGACATTTTTAAAAGACGATGTACAAATGGCAGACATATAAAAAGGTGCTGAACTTCATTGATCATCAGAGAAATACAAGTCAAATGACAATGAGATATCATCTGACCCCAGTGAAAATGGCTTACATGCAAAAGACGAACAGTAACAAACACTGGCAAGGATGTGGAGAAAAGGGAACCCTCATACAGTGTTGGTGGGAATGTAAATTAGTACAGCTACAATGGAGAATAGTTTGGAGGTTCCTCAAAAAACTAAAAATAGAGCTACCATATGATCCAGAAATCTCCCTACTGGGTTCAAACTCAAAAGAAAAGAAATCAGTATATCAAAGAGATATCTTTACTCCCATCTTTGTTGCAGCACTGTTCACAATAGCCAAGATTTGGAAGCAACCTAAGTGTCCATCAGCAGATGAATGGATAAAGAAAATGAGTTACATATTCACAATGGAGTACTATTCAGCCATAATAAAAGAATGAGATCCTGTCATTTTCAACAACACAGATGGAACTGGGAGTCATTATGCTAAATGAAATAAGCCAGGGACAGAAAGACAAGCATTACATATTCTCACTTATTTGTGGGACCTAAAAATCAAAACAGTTGAACTCATGGACATAGAGAATAGAAGAATAATTATCAGAAGCTAGGAAAGGTATTGGGGGGTGGAGGAGAAGTGGGGATTTTTAATGGGTACCAAAAAATTGCTAGAAGGAATGAATAAAACCTACTATTTGATAGCACAGCAGGGTGAGTACAGTCAATAATAACTGTACATTTTAAAATAACTAAAAATGTATGATTGTATTGTTTATTACACAAAGGATAAATCCTTGAGGGGATGGATACCCCATTCTCCATGATGTGATTATTATGAATTGCATACCTGTATCAAAACATTTCATGTACCGTACAAATATATATACCTACTATATATGCACAATTGAAAATAAAATATTTTTAAAAGAAAATGTGATATATATACACACATATATATAACATGGAATACTACTCTCCCATAAAAAGGAATGAAATCATGGCATTCACAGCAACCTGGATGGAATTGAAGACCATCATTCTAAGTGAAGTAACTCAGGAATGAAAAACAAACATCATATGTTCTCACTCATAAGTGGGAGGTAAGCTATGAGGATGCAAAGGCATAAGAATGATGCAGTGGGCTTTGAGGACTCTAGAGGGAAGCATGGGAGGGGCATGAGCGATAAAAGACTACACATGGGGTACAGTGTACACTGCTCAGGCAATGGGTGCACCAAAGTCTCAGAAATCACTGTGAAAGAACGTATTAATGTGACCAAATGCCCCCTGTTCCCCAAAAATGTATTGAAAAAAAAAAAAAAAAAAAAAAACTTATCTAGTACAATCAAGTTGGCTTCATCCCTGGGATGCAAGGTTGGTTCAATACATGCAACTCAATAAATGTGATTCATCACATAAAGAGAACTAAGACAAAAACCACATGATTCTCTCAACAGTTGCAGAAAAGGCCTTTGGTATAATTCAACACCTCTTCATGTTAAAAACTCTCAATAAACTAGGTATTGAAGGAACACATCTCAAAATAATAAGAACTATATATGACAAACCCACAGCCAATATCATACTATATGGGCAAAAGCTAGAAGCATTCACCTTGAAAACAGTCACAAGACAAGGGTGCCGTCTCTCACCACTCCTATTCAACATAGTATCAGAAGTTCTGGCCAGGGCAATCAGGCAACAGAAAGAAAAAAAGCATATTCAAATAGGAAAAGAGGAAGCCAAACTATCTTTGTTTGGAGATGACAGGACCCTATATCTATTATTGAAAACCCCATCATCTCAACCCAAAAGCTTCTTAAGCTAATAAGCAACTTCAGCAAAGTCTCAAGATACAAAGTCAATGTGCAAAAATCACAAGCATTCCTGTACACCAACAAGAGGCAAGCCAAGAGCCTAATCCTAAATGAACTCTCATTCACAATTGCCACAAAAATAATTAAATACCTAGGAATACAGCTAACAAAGGATGTGAAGGACCTCTTCAAGGAGAACTGCAAACCACTGCTCAAGGAAATAAGAGAGAACATAAACAAATGAAAAGCATTCCATGCTCATGGATAGGAAGAATCAATATTGTGAAAATGGCCACACTGCCCAAAGTAATTTATAAATTCAATGCTATTCCCATTAAAGTATCATTGACATTCTTCACATAATTAGAAAAAAATTTTTTTTAATTTATACGATATCAAAAAAGAGCCTGAATAGCCAAGACAATCCTAAGCTAAAAGAACAAAGCCAGAGGCATGATGCTACCTGACTTCAAGTTATGCTACAGGGCTACCATAAACAAAACAGTGTGGTTTTGGTATGAGAACAGACATATAGACCAATAAAACAGAATAGAGAACTCAGAAATAAGACCACACACTTACAACCATCTGATCTTCAACAAACCTGACAAAAACAAGCAATGGGGAAAGGATTCCTAATTGATAAATGGTGCTGGGAGAGCTGGCTAGCCATACGCAGAAAACAGAAACTGGATCCCTTCCTTACACCTTATACACAGATTAACTCAAGATGGATTAAAGACTTAAACGTCAAACTCAAAACCATAAAAACCCACAATGGTATTGCCTAGTAGAAAATCTAGGCAATACCATTCAGGACATAGGCACAGGCAAAGATTTCATGACAAAAATGCCAAAAGCAATTGCAACAAAAGTTAAAATTGACAAATGGGATCTAATTAAAGAGCTTCTGCACAGAAAAAGAAACTATCATCAGAGTGAACAGACAATCTACAGAATGGGAGAAAAATTTTGCAATCTATGCATCTGACAAAGGTCTAATATCCAGAGTTGACAAGAAACTTAAATGAATGTATGAGAAAAAAGAACAACCCTATCAAAAAGTGAGCAAAGACATGAACAGACACTTCTCCAAAGAAGACGTGCATAAGGTCAACAAACATATGAGAAAAAAGCTCAACATCAGGCTTTAAAGAAATGCAAATCAAAACCACAATGAGATACCACCTCACTCCAGTCAGAATGGCTATTATTAAAAAGCCAAAAAAACAACAGATGCTGGTGAGGTTGTGAGAAAAAAAGAAATACTTTTACACTGTTGGCAAGAGTGTAAATTAGTTCAACCATTGTGGAAGACGGTGGTGATTCCTCAAAGACCTAGAAACAGAAGTACATTTGACCTAGCAATCCCATTACTGGGTATATGCCCAAAGGAATATAGGTCATTGTATTATAAAGATACATGCACATGTATGTCTATTGCAGCACTGTTCACAATAGCAAAGACATGGAATCAACTTAAATGCCCATCAATGGTAGACTGGATAAAGAAAGTGTAGTACATATACACCATGAAATACTATGCAGCCATAAAAAGGAAAGAGATTATGTTCTTTGCAGGGACATGGATGGAGCTGGCAGCTGTTATCCTCAGCAAACTAACACATGAACAGAAAAACAAACACTGTACGTTCTTACTTATAAGTGGGAGCTGAATGATGAGAACACATGAACACATGGGGGTGAACAACACACATTGGGCCCTGTTGGAGGGGGAGTATGAGGGGAGGGAGGGCATCAGGAAGCGTAGCTAATGGATGCTGGGCTTAATACCTAGGTGATGGGATGATGTGTGCCACAAACCATCATGGCACACGGTTACCTATGTGACAAACCACACATCCTGCACATGTACCCCTGAACTTAAAATGAAAGTTGAAGAAAAAAATTAGAAAACCACAGATTGTCATCTCAAACTTTTCATTTTTCTGAATATGATGTGTATTTATACCTTATAAAAGAAATCATACTGAGATTTTTTAATTGCTATTGTATGCTACACATACCAGGGAAATAGTTGATAAAGCTTCAAAAGAAGATAAAATCCAAAGCGTTTTTATATTGTATTATTACCTGGTTATTATACCTATTATGCTTCCATATCTTTCCTTTTCACATTTTTTTCCCAAATAACCAAAATAACCTTAGAACATTTTTTAGGTAATAGCCCTCCTTCCATGTGATCTTACTCATTTTGGGCCATTTAATGAGAAAATATTCTTTCCTTTGAGGATATTATCTCCAGTTGGGTAAAAAAAAAAAATATAACACTAAACATGCTTCAAAAATAATAAGATCCCCTGGGCAAAGTTCTGCCATGAGATGTATGATGGTAACCTTTGCTAAAACAAACAGGAGTGCCATGTCTGTCTGCAAGCATAAAATTTAGCCCAGTGAATTGTACTCCAAGTTGGACACACCCAATTGCTGTACAGTTGACTTTATACTAAATTGCAACAATTAATCTATGGCAATCTGGTTGGCTTGACTATACAAAACAGAACATCCCTTGTTTTTTTTGCCACTCCTGTATTTAATCCATAACCATTCTTCATTTAGTCTACAAACAAAAGATATTTGAAGGGCTTTAAAAATAGAATCAGCTACCAGTCGCTTATGCCTCGGGTTTTAAATGAATGGTCAACCTGTTCTGTCTTAACAATTTTCCCAGAAAATGAGACTCTGGAAAGGGAAGATGGGTGTGCATGTCGGTGCCTCTAACAAGCACTGGGCGTGCTAGGCCCCACGTCTAGTCACACAGGGATGAGGAAGCCCCACATCCACAGGAGTCGTAGCCTGGGTATCGCTCCGATCCTGTTTCTAATGAGCCAGGATAGAAATAAAAAATAATAAATAAAGAGTTCAGGAGCAGGACATAGGCACATTCCTAGTGAGACAGGCTCTGTCTGGTGAAAACCTGGTTGAAATACGAACAACATTGTCCAGAAACACACAACTGGCCCAAAGGAGACCGGTTCTGAGGCAGCCTCAAAGGGCAAATTGGTTTTGATCAGTCAAAGGAGCGGGGGAAAAGGCTTCTTAATAGAACAGCATGAGCAAAGGTAGGGGATATGAAAACACAGGGCACGTTCAGGGAACAGCGAGACGGCAGCTATTAATTCCAGATCTTTGAGAAAGGAGTCGCACAGCACACTCACACAGCACACTCGCACACTGAGTCGGACGCGCCTCACTCCAGCCCTGATCCCATTAATTCTAAGAAGCTCAGCATCCAACTTCCTTATTCTCATCTCATTAGGCAAAAATGACAGAACCTGCATGGTTAGGAAGAACGTTTTTCACTCCAGCTACAACGGTTATTAGTCCAAAATTGCTATACTTTCTCCACGGTTTCACATCCACTTTCAACATCATTAGCTTGTACTATGCCTCAGCCTCTACATTAATTTACAGTCATCAGCTGAACACAGTGACTCTGAAATAGTATGAGGAATGGCTGCTGTAGTCTAGGATCTGTAAGCAGAAAAACAAAAAATGACTTTTTATTTACTTCAAGGGCTGTGGTCCAGTTCAGCCAAGGGATCATCTTTGACAACTTTTATGAGAAAAATTAAGAAAAGTCACATGGGTAAAACGCATGATTATCTAATTATAGGAGTGCAGTAGATAGAGATTTCTTACAGTTCCTGAAATTATCTGAATGGATATTGCTATGAAGAAGTGGAAGGAGGAAGGGTGAAAATGGTGTGCCAGCAGGCCTCATTGTGGAAGCCACCACCCAGCTTAACATCAGCGTGTGTACAGACCGGGAAAAGGGGTTTAACTCTGAAGACTTTAAACAATGTACACTAACAATTTCCACACTACTTATGGCAGAATATACGTACACATGCGGATATTTTGGTGTATATTATGTATATACATAAATCCTCCCAAAACAACAAAGAATTAAAGTGCACAGAGCTGCTTAGAAAATACAAAATGATGCCTCCTACTCAGAAACATCTTTAGCTTATCAATGAGCAGAATTATCAGGAGGCAAAAAAAAAAAGCAACAGATTTTGCTTTAGGAGAATATGAAAATTCTGCAGATAAGTCCTACCCACAAACAATCCTGCCATAAAATACCTTTGCTTGAGGACATCTGGTAAAACTCATCCAGCTAGAAGGGCGGGTAAAAGTGTGTGTTCTAAACACTGGGCAGTTTTCATTACGAAATAATCCGTAAGAATGATTATTCTTTACCTCTATCCACAAAACAAACTTTTTCCTCTAATTTTCTGCATCTTTCATTGAACTAAATGACCCCCTTAACAAGGTAGGAGAGCTACCTCAGCACTGGAATTTCTCCTGGTTCTCCCCATGCCTGCAAAGTGCATCCAATTCTCAAAGGAGAAAAGCTCTGGTGTGTGCCAGGTCTGATGAGGACAATGGGTAGGCCCTAAGCACCTTGTGAAAGTCAGACACCTCTGCTTTGTGTGTGCGTGTGTAACCTCATGGGATCCTAAGGAAGCCCTGGGGTGGGCCACTTAAAATTTTTAAAAAATAATATAGAGTTATTTTTATAGCTGAGAAGGCCACCCCCCTCTGTAGCCCTAAAATGTCCTCAATGTCTTGAAAAATGGCCATGATACACCAGCCTAAGACAGATTTTTTTTCTTTTTTTAGAGACAGGGTCTCACTCGGTTGCCCAAGCTAGAGTTACAGTGGCAAGATCAGGGCTGACTGCAACCTCCAAAGCACCTGTGCTATGGTTTGGCTGTCCCCACCCAAATCTCATCTTGAATTCCCATGTGTTGTGGGAGACACCTGTTGCAAGGTAACTGAACCATGGGGGCAAGTTTTTCCCATGCTTTTTTCATGATATAGAATAAGTCTCATAAGATCTGATGGTTTTAAAAAGAAGCATTGCCCTGCACAAACTCTCCCATGTTTTGCCTGCCGCCATCCATATAAGATGTGACTTGCTCCTCCTTGCTCCTCACCATGATTGTGAGGCTTCCCCAGCCAAGTGGAACTGTAAGTCCAATTAAACTTCTTTCTTTTGCAAAGTGCTCAGACTCAGGTGTGTCTTTATCAGCACCATGAAAATGGAGTAATATAACCTGGAACAATAGGTGTGTGCCACCCTGCCCAGCTAATTTAAAAAAATCTGTAGAGACAGGGTCTTGGCATGTTGCCCAAGCTATTCCCAAACCCCTGATTTCAGGCAATCCTCCTGCCTCGGCATCCCAAAGTACTGGGATTACCGGTGTGAGCCACCACACCTGGCCATGAAAGGATTTTTCTTAAATGCCTTATTCTCACAGAAACGTGCTGCTTTAAAGTGCACTAACTACCTGGCCTCAAGCTGCACACACACCATGGGGAGGGTGCGCCAGCCGGTGGGTCAGGCTGAGTCAGGACCTGTGCCCACACATTCTCCTCCATGTGCCTCCTGCAAAATCTCAAGGAGACAAACTATGAGAGCAGGAAAGAATCAACCAACAAGCTAATAACAACAGCTAACATGCAGCGGACCCTTGGGATGGACCAGGCAGGGCCCTGCCTCTTTGTTTACTGAGCAATGCCAAGACTCCCCTCACTCTACGCAATGGTTGGTAACAGGTGTCAACCTGACACTGAGGGATGCCCAGACATCCCTGGTAAAGCTCTGCTTCTGGGTGTGTCTGTAAGGGTGTTTCCAGCAAGGGCTGAGCATGTGCCTGTGGACTGCAGGAGGAGGACCTGCCTTCAATGTGGGCAGCACCGTCCTGTGGGCTGGGGGCCAAGCTCGGACAAAGCAGGAGTAAAGGGGAAGTGCTCAGCCAGCTCCCTGGCAGGATGTCCTTTTCTCCTCCTGCCGTTGGACATCAGACTCCAGGTTCCTTGGCTTTTGGACTCTGGGATTTGCACCAGCAGCTTCCTGGGGCCTCTCAGGCCTTTGACCTTGGACTAGGGGCTGCACTGCTGCCAGGCCTCTCTGGTTCAGAGGTTTCTGGACTTGGACTGAGCCATGCCACCAGCCTCCCCAGGAATGGCACTAGGGAGCCAGAGAGACAGCCTGCAGGTATCCTGTGGTGGGTGTATTAGTCAGGACTCTCTAGAGGGACAGAATAGGATAGATAGAGAGATAATGGGGAATTTATTAAGGAGTATTAAACTCACAGGATCACAAGGTCCCACAATAAGCAGTCTGCAAGCTGAGGAGCGAGGAAGCCAGTCTGAGTCCCAGAGCTGAAGAACTTGGAGTCCGACATTTGAGGGCAGGAAGCATCCAGGATGGGAGAAAGATGTGCGCTGGCAGGCTAGGCCAGTCTAGTCTTTTCACATTCTTCTACCTGCTCTTATCCTAGCCAAGCTGGCAGCTGATTAGATGGTGCCCACCCAGATTAAGGGTGTGTCTGCCTATCCCAGTCCAGTGACCCAAATGTTAATCTCCTTTGGCAACACCCTCACAGACACACCCAGGATCAGTACTTTGCACCCTTCAATCCAATCAAGTTGACACAAGTCACAAGTGGGACTTCACCTTTCTGAACATGTGAGTCAATCCCCGCTAATAAATCCCCCCTCCTGTATGTACACATATCTCCTATTGGTTCTGTCCCTCTAGAGACCCCTGGCTAACACGCCCCAGCTCCTGCCCAGCTAGGAGTCAAGGCTCGGCAGGCTGGTCCATGCCTTGGCTCCTCACCCTGGGCTGGACAGCATGTCCTGCCGAGGCCTCAGAAGCAGCTGCTGAGGGATGCAGGTCTTGTTTCCTTTCTCTGCCATCCAGACACGCCACCTTCCTGTTCATGAGGATGTTGGAGCAGACAGCTCTGCACACATATTGTGGCTGTAAACGTCAGATCTCCTGCAGGCCCAGACCGACGATCCGCCTCAGCAAACTCTTGTCTTTTTGATTCCCTTTACAAGTGGAGCCTCCAGACTCTTTACCCAAGGAGATTACATCAAAACGATAATGCCGTCAACTCTGGGTGCTGGGATTAGAGGGATTATTTTAAAGTGTTATGCTTTCATAAGTAATTTACACAATCAGCATGCATAATTTTTGTTTTCAGAGAAAAAGAGGACTCCGTTTTCTTGAAAAGAATAATGACTTTAGCACTTTCTTTTTCTTCTATAGGTTTACTGATTAGATTATGTGATTTGTGAGTTCATCGATAACTTTTATACTTGGGTAATCTTCAATGAATCCTAAATACAAAGATTCTTTGTGAAATTTATTGCCAGTGGAAAAGTCTATATTTACATGGATACAAACGAAACTTCTCATATATTCAAAAGACAAGGTCAGGATGGGCAGAGGTAGCCCAATCAAATTCAGCCAAGCACATCCACAATATTTACTGAAACAATATTGAATACAAAGCATAGGCTAAATCCTTTAAGATCTTTATCCTTTAAATGTTAGAGAACCACTAAAAGTCAGCTGCTTTTAGTGTGGAAATCTCAAGCCTCAGCTTGACATATTGCAACCTTTGTAATAACGTCTCCATCACGTTTTTCAGCCTCAACTCCTAATGTGCCTATCCCTGGACTACACCTCACCCGCCTCACACTAGGTCCCAATGCCCAGATACACCATGCAGTGTCTCACTTTCTAGCCTCTGCTGAGATTTCTCCTTCTACGCAAAGGAAGCTTTGTGTCTCCTCTAAAGGCCAAATCCTCTCTCTGCATTCTGGACCCTGCCTAGAGCCATTGGATGTGAAATCTGACCAGCCCCGGCCCTATTGCAACTTCCTCGGACTGTCAAGAGCATCTGGCGCTACTGATCCCACCTCCCCATCTCCTGGTACTTTACACCCTCCTTGTGTTTTCCCTTCCTCTCTGGAAGCTCCTTCTCAACTCCCCTGTTAAGTTCCTGTTCCTCAACCCAAGTCTTAGAGGGTGATGCTCCTCCACAAGCTAGTGTGGCTTCCGACTCCACTTTCACTTTCTGAGTGACCTCAACGAATCCAAAGACTGCACCTCCAGCTGACCTTGTTATGAGTCAAATTGTGTCTTAGTTTATTCCTGCTGGTACAATAAAATACCTTAGACTAGGTAATTTAGAAACAAGGAAGATGTATTGCTCACATTTCTGCAGGCTGGAAAGTCCAAGATCAAGCTGCCAGCAGATTGTGTCTGATGAGGGGTGGCTCTCTCTGGCTTCAAAAATGGTCCGCACGTGGTGGAAGGTGCAAACAGATCCCTTCCTCGTCTTTTCTAAGGGCACTACTCCCAATAAGAGCTCCGTCCTCATAACCTGATTCCTTCTTAAAGGTTCCACTTCTTATTACTATTGCTTTTGCATTTGGACATCAATATATAAATCTGGGGTGGGGGGGACACAGATATTCATACCACAGCAGATCAGGTTCTTCCAAAATTCAGATGCTGAAGTTCTAACCCTCAGCACCTCAGAATGTGACCTTATATTGAAATAGGGTCATTGCAAATGCAATTAGCTAAGATGAGGTCATACTAAAGTAGGGTGGCCCTGACCCAGTACGTCTGGTGTCCTTATGAAAAGGGAAAATTTGGAGACAGACACACACAGGGAGACCACCATGTGAACATGAAGGCAGTGACCTGTAAGCCAGGGAATGCCACAGGTTTTCAGCAAACCTCCAGAAGCAAGGAGAGAGAATAGAATGACCTCCCTCCTGCCCTCAGAAGGAACCAGCATGCCAACACCTGGATCTCAGACTTCCAGCCTCCAGAACTGTGAGGACATAAATGTCACTGCCTAAGCCCCTCAGTTTGTGGTACTTTGTTATAGACGCCCTGGCAAACTAATACAGCAATTCTATGTTCAGCTGTCCCCTAGTCACCTCCACAGGCTCTCCCAGTAGGCATATCCAAAAATAACTCCTTGTTCTCAGGCCCAGCCAGCTCCTGCTCCCATACTGCCAGGGTTGGTGGGTGACTTAATTGTTCCAGATGTTGCCCAAGCCAGGAACCTGGCGGGACCCCTGACTGACTCCCCCTCTACCTCAGCTCCCATGTCCACCAATGCCACCAATGCCACCAATGCCACGTTCTCCAGCTTTTATCGACGGGTGACTCCTGCGCATCTTGAGTCCACCCATGGTTCTCTGTTGCCACAGCCTTAATCCTCATCCAAAGCTTTATCCCACCTGGACTACTCCACAGCCTCCAAAAACCTATAAACAGCCCCAAAGCTGCCCCACCCCTCCAATCTGTATTCCACTGTAGAGTCAAAACAGCCTCATAGAACACAGAGCTGACTCTCATCGCCCCGTCTAGTCCACTTCAACGGCTTTCTGTTGCTTTTAGGATAAAGCTCAAACGCTGCACGCGCCTGCAGAGTCCTGGATGACTTACCCAGCTTCCCTCTGCAGACTCAGCCCTCATCGCCCCGAGAAGCCGCACTAAACTCCCACATATTCCTTCATATTCCCTTTTCAAACTTTGTTTCTGCCCCCAGGAAATCTCCTCCTCTTTGGACACACTGATAGACAAACTCCAGCCCAGAAATGCCCTTCTGACACTTGCTCGTTGACTGAAATATGCTAGGCTCTTCCTGTGATTTTATTAAATTGCATTTGCGTCTTCCAGTGGTGAAACTAGACTGTGAGTTCTCTGAGAGTAGGGTCTAGGTCTGTCGTCCTCTTTGTGGAGTGCCTGGCATAAGACCTTGAACATATTAGGTATCAATACTTTCTTGGCTGAACTCAGTCGCGAGTGTACTTTCCCTGCCAAAGGCTGCACTGCATTCTGAGGACCCCATACACAGGACGCCACTCCTACTCTCGAGGCTACTCCAGTCCAGTGGGAGAAACACATATAAAGAGAAAAATATGTAAAATAACATAGATAGGGAGTGTCTGACCTGATCTCAGATGATTAGAGATGCTTTTCTGGCTATTTGGAATCGGGACCAAGAGCCTCCATGTGCCTGTGATTTGTTCATGGAAGAGATGGAGCCCCGGGAGCTGAGATGGAAAAAGACTGAGGTAGCCACCAGCCACAGGTGGCTATTTAAAGTTGTTAAATTAAATGAAATCAAACACTTAGCTTCCCTGTCAACCCTCAACTTCCAGAACGAGGTGAAAGCAGGGAAAGAGAAGTGTGGCTGTAGATCATTCAGAAGGTATTGACACAGGAACCAGAGAGACAGCCTCAACTCCATCCACAAAGCGGGTCTGAACAGTCAGTCAGGGGCAGGGGAGAAGCGGCCCCTCCGGGGAGGGGCAGGGTTCCCAGTGACTGCCGTCCTTGCCGAGGAAGCTTCGATGTGGCTCTGAGCCTTCCTTCTCTCATCTGGAAAGTGGAGACATAACACAGCACAAAGCAGTTACAAGAATAAAACCTTGGCCACGCACCATGGCTCACACCTGTCATCTCAGCACTGTGGGAGGCCAAGGAGGGAGGATGGATTGAGGCCAGGAGTTCGAGACCAGCCCTGGTAATATAGTGACAACTAGTGAGAACCTGTGTCTATAAAAATCTTTTAAAAAATTAGCTGGGCATGGTAGCACGTGCCTGTAGTCCCAGATACCTGAGAGGGTAAGGTAGGAACACCGTTTGAGCCCAGGAGTTTGAGGCTGTAGTGAGCTGTGATCGTGCCACTGCACTGCAGCCTGGATGATGGAGCAAAACTGTGTCTCAAAAAAAAGAAAATGTTATAATGTGTCTGGAAGTGCATTGTCACATACAAACACCTATGCAGACTTCACCTTCACTCTTTTTACCTGTTACTTTTACCCTGAGACTGTTGGGTCTAAAAGCACGTTATTTGTTTGTATGTGTTCCAGCCTATTAAAATAAACTCTCTTAAAGATGAGGACTCTGACTCAGGTCCGATTCACTAAAACCCCGCACGAGCCTGGCACCTGGGGAGCGTTTAATTCATGTGGCAGAATGAATGAATGAATATTGCTTTTGTTAGTCAGTGGGAAAGTGGTGCCTTTTCAAAATAAGCTACTGATGTGTCTGATTAAATTTTTAAACCAGACTAAAGTAAATGGTGAAATATAGTTCCTCAGACTGCATTCTCTGCATGTTTGCTTTCTGAAGCTTTCCATTTTCAGGCTCAGGGATGTGTCCCTGAAGATGTGCTGTGGCACCTAATTCTTCAAAACTACCCACCCACTATGTCACCAGAGCTTTGGCATCAGGGGAATTAAGTTCCAACTGTGTTCTGAGCTTTTTCAGCAATTGGAAAAGCAAATAAAATGTATCTGCAAGTGAGCTGAGGAATGTTTTATATGCTGAATGCTGAGATGAAACTGACAGGAATACAGCTCATCGTGTTGAAACAACTGAGAAAAACACGTTGAAAAGAAGTAAAACAATATAAAACATAGCTAGAGCTCACAAATGATAATTTGTTTTCCTCTCACACCATATTGGATCACAGAGGAGAGTGATGTCATTATTTTATTATTTATAACAACTGGGACTTAGCCATATGATACTTGGCTGAAGTATCTGGATTTCAAACCATTTGTTTTCTTCTTTTATCATTAATCATTCCTCCAGCCAAACACTGAAGCTATGGAAATGCAGAGAGCCCAAACTCACAGCTGTTGTGAGCGTTGAAGACTGGCTGCCAAATAGCATGTTTGCACGTGCACCGTTTGGGCCAAAGATGGTGCAGACAGAGAACTCCAGGCAGTGCTGGCAGCAGAAGGGCCGTGAGAGGTCATCCGGTCCTATCGCTGATCTTCCTTGTGGCAAGAGGGCAGACGAGGTGTGTGAGGACCCATTTTGCAGTAAGGACATGAGCCTCCGTCCTGACTCTACCACTTCCTAATGAATGCCTTCGGGCAAGCAAAACAAATGCTCCCGGTCTATTTTCCCACTTGCCAAAGCATCCTCCTCCCCCTCACGCCCCTCCTCCTCATCATGACACCCCTTTCCGACAGGTGCACTGCAAAGACAGAGATGGCTTGTATGAAACATTCTGCAAACTGTGCATTGCTCCGTAGAGACCGGCTCAGCCAATGGGCTCCAATCATTGGGGATCTGGCCACTGATGTTTAAATGGCACAAGTCACTCATCTCAAAAGGACGCCCCCCCCCAGTGCTGCCCCCCAACACACATTGCCCAATATGGCAGCCACTGGCCAGGTGAGGCTACTGAGCACCACATTGAGATGTGCTGTAAATGTGAAATACACACAAGATTTGAAGGCTTACTACAAAAGGGAGGATGTCAAATGGCTCATTCATATTTTTATACTGATTACACATGGAAATGACAATTTTTAGGAAAATCGAGTTGGAGAAATTATATCATTAAAACCGATTGTGCCTATTTTATTCCATTTCTTTCAATATGGCAACTAGATTTGAAATTGCATCTGTGCCCACACTCATGCCCTTCCAGATACCCAACCTCTCTGTGACACTGCATTTTCTCTCTCAGTGGCACACACTGTAAGACGGCAGGCCGCTGGGATGATGTGTGGGGCTGCACGAGGCAGTCAAACCCTTGGCGTCTTCCCGTTACTGGAGTCTTGCCCAGTAGCAAGAACTCATCCTACCACATGCTTTCTTGCCTTTTGTCCTGGAAACTGTTGCTGGCGATTTTTGGGCTTTCCATGGGGGTATCATTTAAAACAAGCATCCCAGAGATATTTAGCATCCTGAACGTATGACAGAACTGGGTGCTATAAGTTGAATTGTGTCCCCAAAAAAGACGTGCTTAAGTTCACTTCTGTCATGTGTGCATGAGACCTTATTTGGAAAAAAGGGTCTTTGCAGATGTAATTAGCAAAGATGAGGTCAGATCAGTTATGGGAGGCCCTAAATCCAACAAACTGGTGTCCTTAGCAGGAGGGGAAATACCACACAGAGACAGAGACAGCAAGGGCAGAGCTTGGAGGAACCGGAGAGACTGCCAAGGAATGCCGTGAACGGAGAGCTAACATCAGCAGCTGGAAGAGGCAAGGACGCGTTCTGCCCAGTGTCCCAGAGGGAGCACGGCCCTGCCAACACCTCAATTTGGGAATTCTGGCCTTCACATCTGTGAAAGAATAAATTTCTATTGTTCAAAGACACTCAACCTGAGGTGCTTCCTTTAGCAGCCCATGAAACATGAAACATGAGGACTGGGGGCAGAACTGCAGGCATAGTCCAATGTGCGCTCCCCTATGATGGAAAGAATTCATTTTGCAGATTCACACCCAAATAACAGTGTTTCTGGAAAAAAAAATACATATTGTATCAGCAATTGCAAAATGCCAAAATTGACAAAACATAAAGAGGACATCCTGTAGAATTCCACTTATGAATATGAAACTGAGTGACAGACAGCTGACTGGGTCTCCCTGAGGCCAAGGATAGAGCAAGGAATGAATAACAAGGGAACAGGAGGAACATCTGGGGATGGGGAAAATGTCCTGCACTTTGACATTTGTGGCAGGTTCATGAGTGTATATATTTTTCAAAATTCTTCAATTACACTTTCAAATAAATATAGTTGTCAATTACGTTGATAAAAATCTAAACATGGCATTACAATAAACTTTGATATTATACTACACATTTTAAATAAACACTAAGCTAACAGAATAATCAGCATCATGATTTGACATTAACAAAGGCACTGATAAGGTGTATAACTTCCGTGTATTTAGCTTCTAGAGCAAGTGTCCATGCTGAGTAGTGAACACCATTAAACCTTGAGTTGCAGTACTCATGGCATAGTTTTACATTATTTTCAATTTAAGGAGAGATTTTTATGATGAACATAATATGAAAGAAATTGGAAAATTGCTAATAAAGAACACACTTTTAAAATTGCATTCAGGTAATAATTTTTTATAATAACATTTTAATATATTTGTAAATAGTTACTTTTTCACTGTTTAAATGTTTCACACAATGTATGGTATAATTCTGGTAGGTCACTTAACATTTCATTTACACTTTCTGAACCTTTTTTCACAATTGATCTTTTAATACATTGAAATAACAAGTGGAAATAAGCAATGCAAATAAATCATCAAGTATATTCATCTTTAAATCTCGTGCCTAGACAGATCATATTTAAGTCACATTATGAAAAATGACAAAACACGAATACTTCATCTTTAAAAACTGCTAAAACTCAGAGGTTAGTTATAAATGTTCTCAGCTTATCAACAGAGTAAATAAATGATGCAAAATAAAGATTTTAAATAAAATCAGATTTCAATAAAATTTTGGCTATTTAAAGGAGTTTTTCAAAGTGAGACACACACATCCCATTCCCCTAGCTTTGCAACAAGGACACTGTCCACCATTAGTATAAGATCTCAAGAAGATTCCTACACCCTTTCAGCCAAACAGTGACCCCATCCAAAGGACTAACCAGTTAGGATGATGAGCCTTTATTGTTGCCAATGCTTCCAGAAGAGCTATGGCACATTTCAGGAATGAAAAGAAGGAAAAAAAAAAAAAGCTGTAGAAGGTCAGCACTGATAAAATCTCCCTGCCCATTATCATAATCCGGAAATTCCAATGAGCACAGTTAAAAATACCTTAAAGATTTTTTTTTTGAAAAAACAAATCTGGATGTAAGAGGATATATTTGACAAACATCATGAGCTACAATGATATTTTTTACATGCTTCTGTTTTTTCTTCCATGCTACACAATTTCATCTTGCACCTGCTTAGCCAGTTAGAACGTGGGACTTGGATATGACTTGGTAACTGACAGAATGACTGCTCCATAAATGGTCAAAATTATACATGATGCACTTCATTGTCTATGGAATTTCACCCACTCTATTGTTACACAAGCCCGATGCTAAATTAAAATGTGCACATCAGCATTATATTACTATGGTCAGGTTTTTAAGAGAATTCACAAAAGGCAGAATTCTTTTAAGTAAAATTATTTGTTAGCAATATCATACTGGATATTTAAAACGCATTAATTTTTCAATGGCCACGAAACCAACACCACTGAAACTTTCAAAGCACCCCAGACCCTAGAACACGGGGCACGGCTGGCCAGGACCTCCTAGGTTTGCTTGCCTGAGTACCTAAAACCAACCTAACCAGCTTTGACTCTAATAAATTGAGCTTGTCATTAACAGATAGGTCCCTCCTTTACCTTGTGAATCACAGGAGTTTTACTCAAATGAGTAAGACTCTGCCCAAAATTGTGTCTCTGCTGACATTTATTTCATAGGCTTCTGAGTACAGCTGTAGCTGCTCACCTAACATCTTTAGAAATTCTCACAGCTAGCTGCAGTTCTTTCAGCATCTAAACAAAAGGAAATTCTTGGGCCAAACACAGCTGATCTGATCATTTTATCTTTACCCTCCAAAGCAAGAAAATGACTCAAGTTCAGCAGCAGCACTATCCTTCGTCATGTTGACAGCCTGGCCGTGAGGAATTCTCCATGGTCACACCACCCACAGGGGCTATCCTGATTCTCAGACACTGTGTCATTTTAGGATGCCTCTAACATCTTTTTAAATGAAAAACAAACAAGATTACAACCTGAATGGTGACAGGAAAGTTCATCGTTTCCATGTTTGGCAGGGAGGAAGCTAAGCTGAGTCTTGATCACAGTTAACAACTGCGAAACGGAGGCTCTTCCTTTTATTGTTAGCTCACCATACCGGGAAAATACAGGGCAACCGTGACCTTGTCAGAAACTGGTTGGAATGAAATATAATTGGGAAGAAATATGTGTCTCTACCCTATCTAGGAAAGTCAGACAACAAAGGCTATTCTTGTGAGTGGGGCAGGAAAACAGGCTGGGGCCCCAATTAAAGTGCACTTAGAAGGAAGCTCAGTCTGTCAAGTGACCGTCATAAGCAGACCAATCGGCCTGCTGTGCTTGTCTTGTAGAAGAGCACTGCACACACATAACAGGGAGTGAACCCCGTTTTCGTGTTTAAATTGCAAAGGAGTGCCGTTTCCAAGACTTCGCAATGCCTCCACGTGCTGGTTAATCAGGAACACCTGGATCAGTCCACATATAAATCACCCCATTTTTGAGCATTATGAAAAACAGAGATTAATTCCAAATGAGCTGCTGATCAAGAGCTCTGGCAGCAAGATTCTTGTAGCTCTTCTTCATCCTGAATTAATATGTACTCAGGAAACAAAGACTACAAAACAGAATAGAGCTAGCTTTGGTCACAGAATTGAGATGTCGTCAGCAGGGACTCATGCAATAAATATTTATTGAGTGCTAATTATGTGCTAGACATAGTTCTGGATGCTGAACATACACAGGAACAAAACAGACCAACATCCCTGCGCTCCAGGAACTGACCGAAGGGTGCCGTGTCTGAGAACATGGATGCATCTAGTAGGCCCTGGGTCTAGATCGTGTTAGACATAGATTCAAAATTCAAGGCTATGCACTGAGTACCTTCTGAATGCCTGGTGCTAAGAAAAAGACACCTTTGTAAAAAGCTTATTACGCTCCATTAAATAGCCACCATTTACTGAGCAGCAACTATAAACTCTGCTAGGCACTTTGCAGTTTATCATTTAATAACTCTGTTACATAGGTTTTCTTATCCCCACTCAAACCTAGAGAGGTTAGTCTGCTTGCCAAAATGTCCAGGAGTGGCTGGACTACAAGAAAAGAGCAAGTGCAGACCTTATGTCAGAGCCTGTACTCTTCTCTCACGACCGCTGCCTTCTGCCCCAGGAGTCCCCAAGCCCAGGCCATGGACTGGGACCAGTCCCTGGCCTGTTAGGAACCTGGCCGCACAGCAGGAGGTGAACAGGGGGCGAGCGAGTGAAGCTTCATCTGTATTTACAGCCACCCCCCATGATTCACATTATCCCCAGAGCTCCTCCTCCCATCAGATCAGCCCGGGTATTACAGTCTCATAGCATGAACTGCGCTTGCGAGGGATCTGGGTTGCACGCTCCTTACGAGACTCTAATGCCTGATGATCTGCCACTGTCTCCCATCACCCCCAGATAGGACCATCTAGTTGCAGGAAAACAAGCTCAGGACTCCCACTGATTCTGCATTATGGTGAGTTGTATAATTATTTCATTATATATTACAATGTAGTAATAATAGAAATAAAGTGCACAGTAAATGTAATGTGGTTGAATCATTCCAAAACTATTCCCATCCCCCACTGTCCATGGAAAAATTATGTGGCACATATACACCATGCAATACAGCCATAAAAAAGATGAGTTCATGTCCTTTGCAGAGACATGGATGAAGCTGGAAATCATCATTCTCAGCAAACTAACACAGGAACAGAAAACCAAACATCGCATGTTCTGACTCCCAAGTGGGAGCTGAACAATGAGAACACAAGGATACAGAGAGGGGAACGACACACTCTGGGGCTGTTGGCAGGTGGGGGTTAGGGGAGGGATAGCATTAGGAGAAATACCTAATGTAGATGACAGGTCGACGGGTGCAGCAAACCACCGTGGCACGTGTACACCTATGTAACAAACCTGCATGTTCTGCACATGTATCCCAGAACATGTATCCCAGAAGTATAATAAATATATGTAGACATAGATATGAAAAAAAAATTTCTTCCACAAAACCAGTCCCTTATGCCAAAGAAGTTGGGGGCAACTATTCTATGTAAAGATCGGGGGCACTTTACCTATGAAATGAGCCCACAGAAATACAGTCGACCCTTGAACTACTTGGAGGTTAGAGGACCTGACTTCTTGCACACTCAAAACTCCAAGCAAATTT
This sequence comes from Sapajus apella, assembly GCF_009761245.1. Classification (NCBI taxonomy): domain Eukaryota; kingdom Metazoa; phylum Chordata; class Mammalia; order Primates; family Cebidae; genus Sapajus; species Sapajus apella. The sequence continues at coordinate 21,571,771 of NW_022436971.1, forward strand.
TTGACTCCCCAAAAACTTAACTACCAATAGCCTACCATTGACCAGAAACCTTACAGATGACATAAACAGCTGACAGACACATATTTTTAGATATGTATTATATACTGTATTCTTATAATCAAGTAAGCTAGAGAAAAGAAAATGTTTTTAAGAAAATGGCAAGGAAAAAGAAAGCACATTTCCAGTTCTGTCCTGTCCATATCGATCCTGCCAGTTTATGTCTCCTGCTTAGAAGATGAATCATCTTTATGAAATGCTGGGCAGCTGCAGCTGCAGCCCTCAACCATTCAACTTCTTCTAACAATGTCATGACTTTTCTTCTTGGGACCACTTCCAGCATCCCTAGAGGCACTTCATGTGGGTTCTGTAGTGCTACGCTAGGTGTACGATATTACAGGAAGAAAAACAGGTGAGAACTGCAAGGATCACTTCTTACTGCAGTGAGAAACTTACCAGACAGACAAACTTCTCACACAGAGACAATGGGTGTCACATGGTGCTTTCAGCCAACATTTGCATCACCGCGGAGACAATAGGAGGTAGCTACAAAATTACCGCGGTATGCACTAGTAAACTTTATGCAGTTTTGATTTAATTTTACATCTTTATGTTTGCTACATTTTTCTCAGCTATGAATGGACCCGGTATGGTCTGTGTTTCCATGCATAAGTTTTGAGATATGTTGACATTTTATAAGAGATTTGTACATATTTTATGGTAGCAAATGATAAAATAGACTAGTATCTATATATATTTTATGCATTTATGACATCTCTAACTTTTTCTTAATTTTTTCAATATTTCTAGGCTATGCAGTTTGTCTAGATTTTTCAAATTGTTACAAATCTCCAAAAAATGTTTCATTGCACTTATAGGAAAAAAAAAAACCACATACATGTGGATCCACACAGTTCAAACCTGTGTTGTTCAAAGGTCAACTGAATATCCAAATTAAAAGTTTAAATTGAGGTTAAGAGAGCACAAATGTAAAACTGAAAAAGCGTGTTTATTTGTCAGAGCTGAGAGAAGAAGGGGTACGTGCTTGGGGAGTTGAGGGCGGGTAATGTGTGAAGAGTTAAAGAACGAAGCCCAGGAGGAGGTCGGAATCCAGGCAGAGGAGTGGAGTGGCTGGGTGGGTGAGGGAAGCACTCAGACTGAAGTCACACACAAAGCAAGGACTCTAGAGCCAGATTTCACGTGGGGCCACGGGCATGCTGAGGTCATGACCCCGGCAACTTAGGAGGGATACACAGTCCTGGCAGCACTGCTTATGATAATGGCAAAAAGCAAGAAGGTGCTAGTTTATCTCTCGAAAGCCAAGCTACATCCAAGTGACCCCTGTATTATTACACCCGCATTCACACACTGGCATCATCTTTCTCCAGGACAGCCCCAGTAAACACCCTCCAGACCCACGATCCCCACCAAGTACTAAATTCACGTTCCCATTCTTACAACTACATTCAAGCCTAGAACACATCTACTCATTCAAATCCAACTCTCGATAATATAGTTATAATTTTGTCTGATATTCTGGCACTTTTTAATTCACAAGTTAGAGATAGTGGGCCATTCTTCAATATTCTGTTACTCAGCTAAGTAGCCACAACATTAAACACAGAAGAACTTCAATAGTTGAGACCGTGAAGCCACATTACTGATTTCATAAAATTCAGATTTTTAAAGTTTATATTTGAGTCTTGCTGTTTTTGTTGTTGTAGAGACAGACTTTTTTTCTTCTTGCCCAGGCTGAAGCGCAATGGCATGATCTCGGCTCACTGCAACCTCTGCCTCCCGGGTTCAAGCAACTGAACTTCAGCCTCCTGAGTAGCTGGGATTACAGGCATATGCCACCACATCTGGCTAATTTTGTATTTTTTCATAGAGATGGGGTTTCTCCATGTTGGTTAGGATGGTCTCAAACTCCCAACCTCAGGTGATCCACCCACCTCAGCCTCCCAAAGTGCTGGGATTACAGGCATGAGCCTCCATGCCCGGCCAAGTCTTGCTATGTTAATATGTAAAACGTTTTGAAAGTACTTACACTTTTAAATAAGTATATCTCACTTTAGTCACTAGGTGTTTTACATATTTAAAATGTGTAAATTGAGCCACTTTTCAAATATTAGTGGACTTCTCTTCCAAAATACCCTATAGAAAAAGGAGTGTTAATCCAGTGGCCCTTCCTCATCTTCTTTCCTTTTATGAACTTTGCTCACAGCAAATTCAGCAGATGTGATCTCAAAGGACAAATACATCTGGGCAGGTTTGCATTCCTGCTGGTCTCTCCAGGCACCAACACAGAACAGGCTCCCAGAAACCGCTGATCAGGTCAGGCCATGCAGCAGGCACCCCCGGCCCCCATGCCGGCTCCGCCACCCTAGGAGGAGGCCTGTAGAAAAGGCAACCTGGGGGACAGAGGCAGGTGGGAAGGGGCCAAGCACCAGACCTGAAAGAAGTTTCTTCTGCCCCAGACTCCAAAGCACTCGGTGCCAAGCTGTCCTCTCCTAAGTAGGATCCATCTTTCAGAAATCAGGGGTCCTGGTAAACCTGAACACGGGGTGGGAGTTTGTGCATGGGAGGGGCCAAAGTGAAGCCACATCACTGGACAGGGACAGGCGGGGCCAGCCCTGGTGTCTGGAGACTCCCAATCCATCCACACACACTGAAGGGGAAAGCAGGCTGCCGCGTGTTTGGGGCCGTGACTCTCATTTTCCACGTGTAGCCACTGCTAGATTCAGCCTGAAGCTACCACTTTACATATTTTAAACTCTGCCCACAGGTCTTTCCATACTTGGTGAACTATCGCCTAGCTGGGTGTGTAAGCAGACCATGACCTACTCTCCCTATCACAGAGTTTTGGCAAATCCTAGGCAACGACTGTTCAAACTGTGTTCCAATAAGGCAAACCCTGAGCTGTAACCAATTCAGCTGTTTCTGACCTCATTCCGTATTTCCCTTACTGTCCTGTTTCTGTCCGTAAGTCTTGCGTCATGAGGCAGGCCAGAGTCCCTCTGAACCTATCCTGGTTTTGGGGGCTGCCAGATTCACAAATCATTCTTTGCTGGGTTTTCCTTTTAACACCATGCTAGAATTCAAAACGATTTTTTTAAAATCACACTTTACGTTCCCTCTTGATTTCCTCAACACCCAGAGTTCCTGGAATTCTGTTGTTGGCCCTAAACGGCCGTCAGGCACAGCTAGGTGACAGCGAACAGGGATGGGGCCTGGCTAGGGCTCTCCAGCTGGGACCTCGCTGAGATCCAGGTCAAGCCCCTGTCCCAGGATGAACGCTGCATGCCTGGCACTCCTGGTCACTTGGCCCAGCCATCCTTTGAGAGAACCGGCGTGAGACAGGAAGGTCTGGTGGTCATAGGAGACACGGGAAAATATCAAGCAGCGATTTCTCACAGCAGCAAGAGCTGAGAACTGTTAAATCAGCTACCAGGACAAGGGTGAGCCTGGGCTGATGAGACACTAACAAACAGGAAGGGGCTTAGCCGGCTGAAATGGGCTGAGTCCAACATAGCATTGGGTTTGACCTATGCCCTACCCCACATCTAATTACAGGCTTAGTACCATCCTAAATCACATACCCTCCAGCACCAAGACAGAATGGAGCAGGGCCACATTTAGTATGGAAATCAGGGACACCTGAATTCTAAGAAATCTCTGCCTGTTTCCTAGAAGACGTCACGATTATTCCACTCCCTAGTTAAAAGAGCCCTTAGAAAGAGAAACCCAATCTCCCCAGCCGGCCATGCTTCACTTTGCATGAAAATCTTCTTGCCTTTCGCCTTATTCTGACTCTTCCCTGAACGCTTTCTCGTGACGGTGTCAAGAACCTGGACACTGGCTGGGGCTAGGGTATCGCTGACATCTGAAGGCCCTCCTGAGTCCTCTGGAAACAGATGAAGCCAATGGAGCCAGAGCCCGCATGATACCAAAGAGCCGTGGGCACTGCCTCTTGCACTGAGGATGCATTGCTCATCCCTGTGCGATGTCTTCTTCTAAGGCAATGGCAAGGCTCCCTAGATCCCACCTTGGTCTATCATATCCCAGTGGGTTCTTCCTGCCCACTGCATAGACAAAAGGAACTCCCTGAGACCACATCATTGCAGTGGAGAAAGAATTGAATTGTCAGGAGGCTGGCCCATGTGGGAGAACTGAGCAAACAGTCTCCCTGAAGGCTCAAGCTTGGATTTTTATGGACAATTTGGTGGGCAGGGGGCTAAGAAATGGGTGCTGCTGATTGATGAAATCATAGGACTGTGAAAAACAGTCCACACCCCTCTATGCACTCATTCCACCTCTGCATGGCGCTGCAGGATCAGCTGAGTCATGAGTTTAGGTGGAATCAGCCTGAAAGACAGCTCCAAAACCAATCTTAGGTTCTATTATAGTGATGTCATCTATCGGAGCAACTGGGGAAGTCACAATCTTGTGACCTCCGGCCACATGACCCCTGAGCAGTAAAGGATTATAGAAACTACGCCTACGTCTCAGCAGAGTTCAGGCCCCTCTCATAATCCTTACCTTGTGGCCTTTTATTAGTTTTACAAAGGCAATTTAGTTTTGGGAAGGGCTGTTATTATCCTTGCTTTAAGGCTAAACTAGAAACTAAATTCCTCCCAAAGTTAGCTTGGCCTATACACCCAGGAATGCCCAAGGACAGCTTAGAGGTCAGAAGCAAGATGGAGTCAAGTATGTCAGCTTTCTCTTTCTGTCATAATTTTGCAAAGGTGGTTTTATAGCTAGGATATATATCGAGGGTTGTTTCGTGCAACAAGGCCTTTAGCTAAGGTAGATTTACTAATCTGTTGAAGAATCTTAGGGAAAAGACAGCCTGTTTTTCAGATAAGTAAACTGAGGCTCAGAGACTCCAAGCTGGATGATGAGGGTCATACAGCCAGACACAGAGCAGGACCTGAAACCATGTCCTCTGACTCCAGGTCACTCCTTCCCACCCTGCTGCACTACAGCTAGCTCAGGAGCGGTGTGTCCACAGCCTTCCCCTTGCCGCAGCCCCAAGCTCATCTTCTCCCTGCAGGCACAGCCGTGAGCAATGACACTCAAGGACTCCAGAAAGACCAACCCAAGGCCTCCGTCCTACTTGAACTGGGGGACAAGAGGCTGGTGGGTGTCCAAAGGCCAGAACTGATGTTGTTGGATGATCTGTTAGTTTCAGGTGCCCACGGCACTCTGACCTCATGCAAATCATAACCACAAGCCAAACCTCTGCATATTCGATTTGCTCTCTAGCTGGACTAACATAACCCCCGTTAGCACAAAAACTCTGTTCATTCCATACGACAGGAGCAGCTCAAAACTGCCCCTCACTGAACATCAGAAAGTCAGGAAACAATTGAAGGCTAAAAGACAGGGGAGAGGAAGAGACAGACAGACTCAGATGACGCGCTTCATACCACTGCTGGTGTTTTGTCCGAGCATGAATTGTTTCAAATCTTTTCCATCCGTTCAAGTGGGCGTGTACACAGAGCAGCTCGGCCCAGACTTACGTTAATTTAGATTTCTATCTTTGTCTTTCTGATCTGGCATTTCTAAACATCCAGAATGATTAACTATTTTTATTTTGTGGTGAGGTCCTAGAATATAAGTAAGGAAGGCAAAAGGCCGGTTTCCCCTTGCAAAGGCAATCTTTCTGGCTTTTTGCTTGCTGCAGTGTAAGATGGCATTAATGGGGGTATTACATGCAGCTTGCCAGAGCAGCCTGGAATCAGAGCTAGCAACGCTTCAGTGAGCCAGGGCGGTCGCAACTCCAAATTCCATTTAGGGATCACTGGGAGCTATTCTGTTATTTTCTCTGGAAACCAAATATTCTTGCCCTGTCTCTCTAGAGCTGTCTGCAGTTACTTCACTAAGGTGAAGAAAGGCTGAACTGGAACAGATGGACTGACCATCTCTTGTTATTCAATCCTGGTGGAGAGCTATGCAGCAAGCCCTTTCTAAGAAATTTCTCAAGAGTTATTAGCCGACCAAGCAGACGGCAGGGCCGCTTCCTCCTCCCTTCAATTTACTGTAGATATTGACAATCCATGCCACCCGTGGACAAATGGCATATTAAAACTCAGAACAGGTTCTCATTGTCCAAAACCTAAAATGCAATAAAACAAACAAACAAACAAACAAACAACTCAGAATAGCAATCTGTGGTGTAAGCCAGATAGAGAGAAAAAAATCATTTAAAATTAGAGTTAACTCACATTCTTTCAAGAGGCAGGGGTCGGGTCGGGCCCTGCAGAGAACAAACACCAGGAAAATAGCTGTATCCCGGCGGACAGAACCTGGGTCCTGGGGACCAGCTCAGCGTTGGCAGCTGCTCTCCTGCGCAGGCCCAGGGAAGCAGGACCCACACCTCTGCTCTTATCCTCCAAACAAAGGCAGCTCCCCTAAGTGCCCTGAGGGTGCAAGCTCTGCACCTGTGGCGTCCGAGATGAGTCAGGACCCGAGCCGCCCCGGGTTCGGGCCGCTCACCTGCCACGCCCTCCCCTTGAAGAGCCTGAAGGCAGCTGCGGCTGGGGCTTGTTCAGGTTCTTATTACTTAGCATGGCATTAGCAACGGCTGTGCAAGGGGGCTGAGGGAGACTCTGTGATACTCTGTAATATAAGCAATTCAGATGACTCTTCAATCTCTCTATACATGTAGGCCTGAATTCACCATGAGGGAATTATAACACAGACTCCATGTGTAGCATTCATAAAGTAGGATAATGATTCTTTATAACCAAACTAGGTATATATTAAACACTAGCATTAGGAAATGCATTCATTTTTATAAAAGTATTTGATTAAATTTTGTAACAATTAAATTTTACATTTTACTTTATTGGAATAATTTTGATTTTTGAATACTCATTAATTTTGCCTTTTAATTTTAACAATTTTGAGTATTTTAAAGGAAAAATAGTACTATTGAAAAATAGCCTTAATTTTTAAACCTTAAATTGTCTAAATTCATATTTTATTGGTAAAATGTTCCAATTTCCTATTATGAATGTAACTACATTTTCCTTTTTAATCCTTTAGGAATTGCTTGGCAAGCTTTCCCTACAAGGGGCTGCTACGCACCTCAAGAATGATGAAAATTGGTATTTTGCTAGAAATAGAAATTATTAAAATGCAGCTTAGAGAAGAAAATGGAAATAGCAATAGAAAATATGCAGAGAAGAGCCTGTTTAGATTCTTTAAAACTAAAAATAGTAAAGATGAACAGACTTCTGTCTGTTCATGACCCACACAAAATTTGAGAGCTGGGCATTACAAGTTTATTTTGTGAAAATTCAGCTATTGATCAAAACAGTAAATATAAGCAAGAAAATTATTCTAATCAAATCCACAATTTGGATGGTTTCACATTTCCAACTTCGGTCTTAAAATATATACTTTTACATATATTTTTATTTTGTTTTATGAACAAATACTGATTATGGACAAATGTTAGGAATTGTTGTTGTAGTCATTAATAGTTTGGTTTATAACTTTTAAATGTTAAAAAACATGTAGTGTGTGAGTCTCCATCTGTACCCTATCCCAGGCCCTGCAATGTTGATGGCAGGCCTGTAATCAATTGCAGCAGAGACTGTTTCCTGAAGGAACACAGATGAAATCTGCACACTCCCATCAGATTGTTCTTCCTTAAAAACGGCTTTTGATCATAGAAATCCCAAACTCAGAAGGTTCCCATATATCCCCATTGTTTCCAGTTCAAATTCCTCAGACTGACAGCATTCGTGCTCCTGTGAGAATCAAGGGCTGCAGCTGATCTGATGGGCCGCAGAGCTCAGGGGGTAATGCTCACTTCCTGCCGTGCAGCCTGGTTCCTAACTGGCCACGGACAAGTACCACTCCGTGTGTGGAGGAATGAGGACTCCCGTGGCAAAGCATTATTTCTGAGTGTGTCTGTGAAGGTGTGTCCAGTGGCTATTAGTGTGTGAGTCTGAATGGACTAGGTGGGGAAGACCGCCTTCACCCATGCGGGAGGGCACCATGCAGTCAGTTGAGGCCCAGACAGAACAAAAAGGAAGAGGAAAGAGAATGTGCTCACTTCTCTCACTTTTGGAGCTGAGACACTCCTCTTCTCCTGCCCTTGGACATCAGAACTCCAGGCTCTTCAGTGTTCTCAGGCCTTCAGCCTTGGACTGAGATTACACTGTAGATTCTCCTGGTCCCACGGCCTTCAGCCTTGGACTGAGATTACACCATAGATTCTCCTGGTCCCACAGCCTTCAGCCTTGGACTGAGATTACACCGTAGATTCTCCTGGTCCCACGGCCTTCAGCCTTGGACTGAGATTACACCGTAGATTCTCCTGGTCCCACGGCCTTCAGCCTTGGACTGAGATTACACCATAGATTCCCCTGGTTCCACGGCCTTCAGCCTTGGACTGAGTGACACTATCAGCTTCCCTGGTTCTCCAGCTGGCAGAAGGCCCAAAGTGGGACTTCTCGGCCTCGGTAATCATGTGAACTAATCCCCCCAATAAATCTAATATATAGATATCTAGCTACATATATACAGACACATATAAATATATAAACCTCTCTCTATAAATACGTGTGTGTGTGCATATATATATATATATAGAGAGAGAGAGAGAGAGAGAAAGAGAGAGATACCAAGTACTGTAGCTATATATATTCCTATATAAACCTATATAGGTTACAAATATATAAACCTATATAAGCCTATATATGTAACCTATATATATACATGTATATTTATATATATATACACATTTATATTCACATATACTTGTGTGCATGTGTGTGTCTGTATATACATATATATATGTTTTGTTTCTCTGAAAAATCCTAATACGACAACTGATATTCACCACAATGCTACAAAAATCAAAATTCTTTCCACTCTCTTATGCTCCACAAATTCCTAATGGTCAAATCTATGTCTTATACAAACCGAAATATTCCACAGCACCTCATCAAATGCTGAGAGCAGAGTGGCCACTCAATAAAAATCCAGTATTGTTGTAGATGTCAAAGAAAAAGAAATCATAGCTAAACTTCTAGGTAATCACATAAAAATCACAGCTTATGTGTGCATACTCCATTCATAAAAACAAACTCCTAGATAAGCTTACCAACTCATATATGATGCATACAAAATGTTTTTTCTGCAACCAAAGTAAAGCAAATCCTAGAAAATTATTTCTCCAATTAACGGTTCTCCTATAAACTCATTAGAATCCTAGAAAGCAAAATAAAAGATTATGATATGTAGACGTTATGCCATTTTTAAAAATTTCAATATACACAGATGAAACTAGAAAGAAACAATCTAGACATCTGATTACTATTTCTCATTGGCTGCTAAGCTAATTGTGGTAAAATATGAATGAGAACTCTAAAGTCTTGACTGCCTACTATCTGTAGGACTCATTTTGTATAAGTTCTCATAGGAACATGAGTACTCACAGTAAAAAGATAGTTTAAGATCAACTGTTTCAAGAAACATAGCCTTTACTCCAAAATGTTGTTTGCCCCACATTCAAGATATTTAAAAACTACATCTTGAAATACATGTACCTTTGGGGAAATTCATACAAGAAGCTGTGTTTTTCATCTACGCAGTGGTGATCTGGAGCCTGCTCTATGGGGCACAGAGCCAATTGCACGCACCTCTTCCCGACAGCTTGGTCAGTGCTGTCACCTTGGTAGCTGGGTGTCCACGCGGGCGAGATGTTTATACCACAGGAACATAAATGTTGTAGTAGGGCTTCCCACCACTGCCCCAAAAGCTCGTTGTTAAACACTTTTTGTTTTTTGTCAGAATATTCTTGGTGGGTAGAAATATATAGAAAGGAGTGAAGCAACAATATAACTATTTGGAAATAACTTCAGAACTCATAAAACAGCCAACATTAAAGGAACTATCATAGGGAAGTTTGTTAAAGGACAATGAGTAGCCTCAGTGACTTTTGGTTAACAAACTAGGTTGTTGATAGGATAAATACAAAGTCAGTTTTCCATGCTTTCATTGACTCATGTCTTCCACCAACCCCAACCTATGTATTGAAACTTTAATATTATCATTAAAAGTATAAACTATTTTTTGAGGCTTAAAAAATATGAAAATTGAAAACATGCCAAAAAATCAGCATTTTGTGAATAAATCTATGTTTTCATTGGTTTAATTTTTAAAAATGGTTAAGGGAGAAGTCATGACATCCAGAAGCTGTGCCTTGCTGGGAGCTCGTCTGCAGATCTGGGGCAGAGCTGGAGTCCCCTGACCTTTCTACCACAGTGATGTGGTTTGTCTGTGTCCCCACCCAAATCTCATCTTGAATTGTAGCTCCCATAATTCCCATGTGTCATGGGAGGGAACCAATAGGAGGTAACTGAATCATACGGGTGGGTCTTTCCTGTACTGTTCTTGTGGTAATGAATAAGTCTCATGAGATCTGATGGTGCTGCAGATGGGAGTTCCCCTGCACAGGCCCTCTTGCTTGCCACTATGTAAGACATGCTTGTCTCCTCCTTTAACTTCCACTGTGTTTGTGAGGCCTCCCCAGCCATGTGGAACTGTGAGTGCATTAAACCTCTTTTTCTTTAAAAATTATCCAGTCTCGGGTATGTCTTTATTAGCAGAACAGACTAATATACGCAGCAATCAGGAATTTGCCTACTATGCAGAACATCAGAATAGGTCAAAATATGTCAGCATGAGAAATAAATAAGAAAAAAAAAACATTGTAAATTTTTTAAAATTGTAAGTATTTCCTATATGTGCTTTTTTTCTCAATTTTCAGAGCAGGCGTCAGCTTAACCAGTCTGTAAACTTGTTTCCCCACCTCAAAATACGAGACAGAAACTTTTAAGCCAATGTGCATTGATATTACTGGTAAATGATGCCAGAGTCACGCCATATCTAAAATTTATTTTAAAGATTATCTGGGCAGAGCATTCTCAACCCCCAAGTTCCTTTTCCAGCTTCATATTTCTTTTTAAGTATTTTGTGCAAGCATTTAAAATGGGAAATGCTTACTAAGGGGCAAATGAGGCATCAGATGAATCCACAATGTGCACTGACAGCTGGGCCTTCTCTGCACTTACTTGTCAATTGTTTAGCAGAATCACCAGCTGTTAATTATTCTAGATATATCTTTTGAATAAGCACAGAGTCCACTTAAAATCAGCCATCATCTTAGCAATAAATCTGCCACCTCCAAATACAACTTGTGCCTGTTTCTGAATCTACTCAGCCATTACTGATATGTCGTGAAAAAACAAGATACACCTATAGACAGCCCCCAAAAGGCAGAATGAAATGGCCAGGAAACCAAATAAAGGGAGCTGCCTATTTCGGACGTACAGAAGACATACAACTTCCCGCCCTACCAGGTTTCATCCATGATGCACCAGGCAGGCACCACAGCAGCTGCAATGTTTTGGACAAATGGGAACCTCCCTCCCTTGCACCCCCGTCCCTGCATTTACCCTGATCTTCAGCACTCGTGATTTACAGGTCCACATAACAAATCTTGTTATCTTGTCTCTATTCCATATTGACTTGAAAGTAGCAAATTACAGCCAAGAAGAAGGATTGTCTAGACAAGCACCATGCAGGCAGTGAGAAGAGCTAGCTGGCAGGGCAGAGCCAGAAAAAGACCAGCTAAAAAACAGCAGACCAAAGACCTCAAACACACCATAAAACGTTAATTTGTCTTTTTAGTATTCATCCTGAGTCAAGACAATTATGTTTAATGAGGATGCATGATGTCTTTTTACAAAGACTCACATGCCAAGGATTTCCATTGTGTACAGGTGTGCATGCAGGTGTGTGTGCAGATGTGTGCACTCTGGTGCGACCAGAGCTCAGTGAAGAGACAAATCTCTATTCAGGCCTCTGTGTCCCACATATCTGCTACAGAGTGATTAAAAGCAAACTCTGACCTGAATTCGACTGCATTCCTGCCCATTCATGCTGTGCCTCTGCAAAGAGGCTGGACAGGTTCCAGGGAGGGTGGATTAAGTGGAGAGAGGCATTCTCCCCTCTGATGCCTTCACCTCAGTTTCTCAGGGGAAAAAAACTGACTCAAATCACCCCAGGAAGAAAAATAATCACATAGCCTGTAATTGTTTATCTTTGCTTGGCAAAATCTCTCCACCTACTTCTGGAGTATTTCTTACCCTACTAATCTATTATCCTCCACATCCTCTTAACAAAAGGGAAAAAGGGCAAAAGGGCAAGACAATGTTCTCTTTGGGACAGAGAAATCTTGCCACGAAATCAAGCTCTTTAAACTACCTATGAAAAGGCAAAACCTAAGACATCTGTTTCAGGCAAAGATGGAGTCACAGGGACTGGATTTACTCTCTTTGCATAAGTAACTAGAAAACCAGACAAAAATATAAGATTTTCAGACAGTTGGCATTGCAGGACCACACTTCCTAAGTGAAGAAAAATAAAACGGGAACCCAGGATTGCCTATCTGCTGCCTGGAGGAGGTTCCAGGCCCCAGGGCAGGGAGGCAACACCCAAACAGACCCTGGGTGTCTTGGTGAGCAGCAAAGGTAGAAGACAGGTCATGGAGGTAATGGGAGCAGAAATGTTCAGGGCAGAATAGCAGGGAGGAGGCAGCTGCCCCAGGAGCAGGTTCTACCATCTACAGAGCTGTTTGTGGATCTGCACATCCACAAGAAATAACCACAGCCAGGAAGGGCCAACCACCATGAAGAAGCAGGCAGGTGGTTTCTCAAAGCACACATGGGGATTGGAATAGCTCATGTTCCTGCCAAAGCAGGAAGACTGCACAACACATACATGGCTCATTGTGACTGCCCCCATGGTCTGGAAGGCCCAGCCGAGTGCCCGCCTGTGGTGCTGGCTTTATTGGCTGGATGCCATGCTTAAAAGCCCCTGCTCCAGACCCAGCCCACAGATCAATGATGAGAGAATGGCTGGAATAGGGTAACCTGGGTTGGCTGTCCAGGGAGCCATGAGGTGCCCCAAACCTAAAGCTCCACCCAGCAGGGGCGCCTGATATCCCATGGAAACTGCCCAAGCTACCACATCTTCTCCCTTTGCATCTCAACCTTTAAACGCTGGTTTTGCTAAGTTAACCTTACTCCTGAGCTTTCTTGCACACGTTCAGAATATGAAGCCACAGCTGCTGGTGTCCCAGCTCCAGAAGAAGAATATGAGAAGACTTGAGAGATGCCAGTTTCTTATCAATATCACCAGGCACTTCAAACAGAAAATCAACTTAATTACAATAGTAGTTTGATTTTTCATTCAACTCATGGAATAAAATGAAAGTTTTTAGAATTTGGTTCTGCTGAAGATGAAAGCACCTGATATGACTGACTGTGAATTATATGGTAAATTCCGTTAAGACAAAACTATATGTTTTTGTTGGGATCTTATGAAGCCACATTTAAGTGGAGCCCTGTGCTGTGATTTAATAATATTCTTACCAAATTAAGAAACCTACAGAAAAGAAACATACTTGGAATTGGTTGTGATATGCATGTATTTTTCTAACAGCCAGAATAGAAACTGTCATTGTCAAAACTGATATTTTTGGTCAGGCGCGGTGGCTCACACCTGTAATCCCAGTACTTTGGGAGGCCAAAGCAGGCAGATCACCTGAGGTCGAGAGTTCAAGACCAGCCGGACCAACATGGAGAAACTCCATCTCTACTAAAAATGCAAAATTAGCTGGGTGTGGTGGTGCATGCCTGTAATCCCAGCTACTCAGGAGGCCGAGGCAGGAGAATCGCTTGAACCCAGGAAGCAGAGGTTGTGGTGAGCTGAGATCATGCCATTGCACACCAGCCTGGGCAACGAGAGTGAAACTCCCCTCCCCCCGCAAAGAAAAAAAAAACCCAGATATTTTTATATAGCAAAGAACACACCAAATACAAAATGTTTTGGTAATTTTTATGATGTTAAACAAAAAACAACTTCAGCATGACAATAGGCTCTTTTCTCTCTTGGCTTCCTATTGTCTGTCCCGTTGTAAAAATGTTTGTTCTGTGAAGAAACACTCTGTGAATCAAAATAAGTCTTACAACAAATATTTTTCTTAATTTTTCTAAATTTTAGTTGCATTTTGTTCAAAATAAGTTTTATCAAATTATTCAACAATTAAACAACAAAACCTCCAACCTTTGAAGTTTTGGTAATTTGTAATTATAGGAAAGAAAGGTTGAAAATAATTCATTGAAATTTATTCTTTCAAAAGCAAGTGAGGTTTTCAACATACATAGACTGAGGAGAGCTCAAGTGGATTTTGAATTTCTATAATATTGCCTGGAGATATTTCAGCCTGTAGAATTTTCTGATAAAGCACCTATTTTTAACTGGATAAGTTCATATTTTGTACCGCAATGGGATAAAACTAAGAGGCTCTGTGATTTTACAGCATATAAATTTAATAGAAAATTAAAAGAATATCAATAGAAACAACTTATTTGATTAATTTTGTCTTGTAAAAACATTTGTCAATGACTGGCATCTTAAATGAAGACACAAAAACAGTATTTACAAAAATATTTGCTTAAAATATTTACAATTTCAGTATTTTTAAAAATAGTATTGAGAGTTTCATAGGTTTAGCAAAATTTGCTCTGAGCTTAGCAGGTCCCTCAGCACTTCCAGAGAGAGGACTTCCTCAAATTAAAAATCTAATAGGAGAGCACAGAGAGGAGAGTCCATGGGAGGCATGAAACATTTCAAATTTCCTCATCACAAAACTCTACTTTGAAGAAGATTTCAGGAAATTTCTTTAAAATTTAAAAATGATTAGACTGTATTAAAGCATACGTCTTTGGGGAAAATACCAGAAATACAGTGTTAAATAATTTTAAGAAAGTAATAAACACATATGAGTATGGATGGTTATTTTGCTTTTTTAAAATTTAGATAACCCATATTAAAAGCACCTATTTGTTTTGCTTTAATGTACATAGATATTTTGTATTTACTTTATATGAAAACTTGTTTTGGCAAGGTGCAGTGATTCCCTCCTGTAATCCCAGCACTTTGAGAGGCCAAGGTGGGTGGATCACCTGAGGTCTGGAGTTCGAGACCAGCCTGGCCAACCTGGTGAAAACCTGTGTTTATTGAAAATACAAAAATTATCCAGGTGTGGTGGTGCATGCCTGTAATCCCCGCTACTTGGGAGGCTGAGGCAGGAGAATTGCTTGAACCCGGGAGGCAGAGGTTACAGTGAGCCAAGATCATGCCACTGCACTCCAGCCTTGGGAACACAGTGAAACTCAGTCAATAAATAAATAAATATAAACTTGTTTTGAAATGTTTTAAATAAAACTATCTTCAGAGGTACCAATTTTATTAAATTGACTTGGTGGTCAAGAAATCTCTCTATTTCCCTGTCCCCATTTCCCTGTCCCCCCTTTCCTCTCTCCCTTTCTCTCTCTTGCTTTGCACACATATACATAAATTATTTTCAGTACCCATTTCTCACTATCAAAAGCATCCTGTTTCCAGTGACAAGTTATATGGTTATCCTAATCACTGGTTCAGTGGAAAGTGCTTTCCCTTCCCTCTTTCCCATAAGCAGAGGGAGAAAAAATACCCACTCAATGTCAGGGGAAGGAAGCTATCATGTATATCAGTCATAGAGATCGTGGGTCTATGGGAGAGAGGACCTGATGTGCCTCCCACAGCAAAATTGCTGTCTGGGCAGCTGACCTGCCAATC
Organism: Sapajus apella; assembly: GCF_009761245.1. NCBI lineage: Eukaryota > Metazoa > Chordata > Mammalia > Primates > Cebidae > Sapajus > Sapajus apella. The sequence goes on from NW_022436971.1 coordinate 21,587,476, forward strand.
TACTTCTTGTACTTCTATGAACCGAGAGAGGACAGAATTAAAAATACGTGGCAGGTATAGCACCAAGGAAGCCAGCATTCCCACTATTTGCATGTCAAGAATTTTATGGAGAAGCACTTCTGAAACAGCAGAGTAATGACCACCCAAAGCCCACTCCTCCATAAAAGTAAGAAGAATACTAGCTAAAAGTACCCAAATCACCTTTTTTGGAACTCTAGAAATTAATTGAAAGGTTACAGCTACCCAAGGAGAATTTATTTAAGAAAAACTAAGTGAATGTCAGTAATAACAATAAGTTCTGTGACATTTGAACTTGCCTGTTCCAACCTCTCTCTCTCTCTCAAGCTCAAGGGTAGCCTTAAAAATTAGTGGACTTATAAATACAGTTGCTTTGAGAAACGCAGCTCAGCACCCCCTGGGGTAAGAAGAGTGGGTTTTGGAGCTCCCCAAACACTCATACTCAGAAAACTGTCACTATTTGACCTGTCTGACAATGTTAAGAAAGCTCCACTCTCAAGGCTTGCTTTTCTTTGACCTCAGGGTTCTCTCTGTATGAATGGCCCTATCCCTGGGACATTTGTCAAAAACAATTAGTAGCAGTTGTTTAACATTACAGCTACCTGACATGATAATACTAGTTGGGGTTAATAAGACTCTGACCAAAAAACTTTTTAGTATTAAGGAAAAACAAGGAAGTAAGGTGTTTACAGGGGACTTTGCAAAGTTCTGACATGTCCTTGAGAATCAAGATGGCCATGTACATGTGCATAGCTGTGTGCATGCCCAGGAAAGGCCTGAGAAGGCCCTAAACCCTCACCTGTAGCTGACCTTGCAGCTCTGCACAAGCAGGAAGTTAAGGCTAAGGCAGAGTTGTAAACTCACTGCTGGAATATTGAAGGTGTGCCCCAACGTAAATACAGAACCCCTCATAAAAGACTGGAGACATTGAATCAAAACATTTCAGGAAATCTCTGTTCAATCATTAGTTTAACACTAAGCTCAACCAACTCTAAATAGAATAAAAACTCAAAGGGATCTGTACCCAGATACATTATTATCATACTATCAAAAGACAAAGTGAGAATCCAAAAAACAGCAAGAAGGAAGTAATGCCTCACAAACAAGGGAATCTCACTAAGATTCACACCATGTTACTAAACACTATAGTAAAAACAAAGAGAATCGCCACTGGAAATCTGATGCCCTGCCTAAAATATTGTATCATCTTCAATTCATGGAATAATGCTTGAAATATTCTATTGTTAGTGTCTTGGTCCTCTCAAATCTAATTTGATATAATGCCAAGTCTTTAAAAGATTATGTCCAACACTCCTCCCTAAGTCATTTTATGAGGCCAGCATCATTCTGATACCAAAACCTGGCAGAGACACAACTAAAAAAGAAAATTTCAGGTCAATATCCCTGATGAGCATCGATACAAAAATCTCAATAAAATACTGGCAAACCAAATCCCGCAGGACATCAAAAAGCTTAGCCACCATAATCAAGTCAGCTTTAACCCTGAGATGCAAGGCTGGTTCAACATACAAAGATCAGTAAATGTAATCCATCACATAAACAGAACCAATGACAAAAGCCACTTAATTATCTCAATAGATGCAGAAAAGGTCTTTGATAAAATTCAACACCACTTCATGCTAAAAACTCTTAATAAACTAGGTATTAACGAAATGTATCTCAAAATAATAAGAGCTATTTATGACAAACCCACAGCCAATATCATACTGAATGGGCAAAAGCTGGAAATATCCCCATCGAAAACTGGCACAAGACAAGGATGCCTTCGTTCATCACTCCTATTCAACACTGTACTGGAGGTTCTGGCCCGGGCAGTCAGGCAAGAGAAAGAAATAAAGGGTATTCAAAGAGGAAGAGAGGAAATCATATTGTTTCTGTATGCAGATGACATGATTGTATATTTTGAAAGCTGCACCATCTCAGCCTAGAATCTCCTTAAGCTGATAAACAACTTCAGCAAAGTCTCAGGATACAAAAACAGTAAACAAAAATCACAAGCATTACTATACACCAATAATAGAGAAACAGAAAGACAAATCATGAGTGAACTCCCATTCACAGTTTCTACAAAGAGAATAAAATACCTAGGAATATAACATACAAGAGATGTGAAGGACCTCTTCAAGGAGAACTATAAACTACTGCTCAGTGAAGTAAGAGAGGACACAAACAAATGGAAAGACATTCCATGCTCATGGATAGGAAGAATCAAGATCATGAAAATGGCCATACTGCCCAAAGTAATTTTTTCCCATTTATTTATTTTATTGCATTTTAGGTTTTGGGGTACATGTGAAGAACATGCAAAATTGTTGCATAGGTACACACGTGGCAGTGTGATTTGCTGCCTTCCTC
>NW_022436971.1:21589969-21596222 GCF_009761245.1 Sapajus apella
TTTTCCCTGTCCAGTCTATCATCGATGGGCATTTGGGTTGGTTCCAGGTCTTTGCTATTGTAAACAGTGCTGCAATGAACATTCGTGTACCCAGAGTAATTTATGCATTCATTGCTATCCCCATCAAGCTACCACTGAATTTCTTCACAGGATTAAAAAACTACTTTAAATTTCATATGGAACCAAAAAAGAGCCCGGATAGCCAAGACAATCCTAAGCAAAAAGAACTAAGCTGGAAGTATCATGCCACCTGACTTTATACTACAGGGCTATAGTAACAAAAATAGCATGGTACTCATACCAAAACAGATACATAGACCAATGGAACAGAACAGAGACCTCAGATATATTGCCACACATCTACAACCATCTGATGTTTGACAAACCAGACAAAAACAAGCAATGATAAAAGGATTCACTACTTAATAAATGGTGTTGGGAAAACTAGCTAGCCATTTACAGAAAACTGAAACTGGACCTCTTCCTTACACCTTACACAAAAATTAACTCAAGATGGATGAAAGACTTAAACGTAAGACCTAAAACCATAAAAACCTTAGAAGAAAACCTAGACAATACCATTCAGGATATAGGCATGGGCAACGACTTCATGACTAAAAGACCAAAAGCAATGGCAACAAAAGCCAAAATAGGCAAATGGGATCTAAATAAACTAAAGCGCTTCTGGACAGCAAAAGAAACTATCATCGGAGTGAACAGGCAACCTACAGAATGGGAGAACATTTTTGCAATCTATCCATCTGACAAAGGGCTAATATCTAGAATTTACAGGGAACTTAAACAAATTTACAAGAAAAAAATAGACAACCTCATCAAAAAGTAGGCAAAGGATATGAACAAACACTTTTCAAAAGAAGACATTTATGCGGCCAACAAACATGTAAAAAAGTTCATCATCACTGGTCATTAGAGAAATGCAAATCAAAACCACAATGAGACACTATCTCATGCCAGTTAGAATGGTAATCATTAAAAAGTCAGGAAACAACAGATGCTGGAGAGGATATGGAGAAATAAGAGTGCTTTTACACTGTTGGTGAGAGTGTAAATTAGTTCAACCATTGTGGAAGACAATGTGGCGATTCCTCAAGGATCTAGAACCAGAAATACCAGTTGACCAAGTAATCCCATTACTGGGTATATACACAAAGGACTACAAATCATTCTACTATAAAGACACACGCACATGTATGTTTATTGCAGCACTATTCACAATACCAAAGACTTGGAACCAACCCAAATGCCCATCAATGATAGACTGGATAAAGAAAATGTGGCACATACACACCATGGAATACTATGCAGCCATAATAAAGGATGTTCATGTTGTTTGCAGGGACATGGATGAAGCTGGAAACCATCATTCTCAGCAAACTAACACCACAACAGAAAACCAAACACCACATGTTCTCACTCATAAGTGGGAGTTGAACAATGAGAACACATGGACACAGGGATGGGAACGTCACACATCAGGGCATGTCAAGGGGTGGGGGGTCTAGGAGAGGGAAAGTATTAGGAGAAATACCTAATGTAGATGACGGGTTGATGGGTATAGCAAACCATGATGGCACGTGTATACCTATGCAACAAACCTGCACATTCTGCACATGTATCCCAGAACTTAAAGTATAATTAAAAAAAGAAAAGATGATGTCCAACAGTACTTACTATTGACTCCATGCCAACAGCTTCAAGGCGTGTCCCCAAGAAGCTCTTCACTCCAGAATCCCCTTAAACTTTCTTTCTCTTCCTATGTTATACTTCTTTAGGCACCGTCATTTTTCCTGATATAATAGCAACTTAAAATCTTTTTCCTAGTCTTATATTTTAAAAGCAATTGTATAACTATCTAGCCTAACCTTCATTATTAGAATTTCTCGAGATCTGAAAATATCACATATTCTCCTTCACACCTCCTTAAGCCATCCTCTACGATTGCCAACTTTGTCTCAAACAAAGCTCTCTCATCTTCCAACGTGAATTTATCATCCTTATTTTCCTTTCCATTTTTTCTTTTCAAATTGTCAGGGGTGTTTGAACAAGAGCAACACTATCTTGAATAGGGGCTGGGTAAAATGAGGCTGAGACTTTCTGGGCTACATTCCCAGATGGTTAGGTATTCTAAATCACAAGATGAGATCAGAGATTGGCACAAGACACAGGTCATAAAGACCTTGCTGACAAAGCAGGCTACAGTAAAGAAGCTGGCCAAAACCCACCAAAACCAAGATGGCAAAGAGAGTAACCTCTGATCAGCCTCTCTCCTGCATCCCCACCAGCAACATGATAGTTTACAAATGCCACGGCAATGTCAAGAACTTACCCTATATGGTTGAAAAATGGGAGGCATGAATAATCCATCCCTTGTCAATAACATATAATCAAGAAATAACCATAAAAATCGGCAATTAGCAGCCTTTGGGGCTGCTCTGCCTACGGAGTAACCATTCTTTTATTCCTTTATTGTCTTAATAAATTTGCTTTCACTTTGCACTGTGGACTTGTCCTGAATTCTTTCTTGTGCAAGATCAAAGAGCCCTCTCTTGGGGTTTGGATTAGGATCACTTTACAGTAACAAAATCTCAAGATACAACTTTTAAATTGGCATTCATCATTGTCCATTTTCCTTATAAATTTACTTAACCTTTTATTGCATATCCTTTGCTCTCTTAAAATTTCTTACATCCTCTCTGCACTCTCAATTGCTGACATGACTGTATGCTTCATTTGAAAATGTGAAAGCAAGCAGGGAGATTACCACCATCTAACCTACGACTGTGCCTGCATCATTATCAATATCTCATTCTGTCCTGTTCAAACAGCAATTCGACGTGAGATTTGGGTGGGGACATACAGCCAAACCATGTCACCAGCTAACCCTGGATTTTTTTCCTTTTCACGTTGAACTAATCATTCAGAAGGTATACTTTAAATTTCACATAGCAAAGGTTATCAGTACCTGTTTTTGTGACAACCTCCAAGTTACATACAAATAAGATACCTTCCCATACACATTCCAGGAAAAAAAAAATCATGAGGGAAAAATACACACAGCGTTTTTCAAATTTCTCTCACTTTCAGGATGATCTTTATGGGGCTTAAGGATAAACAACCATGTTTCATTCTTTAAAATGTTTACTAAAAAGAAATATCACCGAGAAACAGAGTAAGAAGAATATGGGGCTCAACTGGGAAACCTTGTCCTTAGCTTTTGAGAAGACACCACTGTGTGGGGCTTTAGTTTCACCCCAGATGTGATTTTCTTGCTGTTAAAATGTCCATATGTGAGATGGAAGCCCCATAGTTGAAGAAAAGTGGACTTCAGGTAGATAATAAAGGTGGTTTTGTTAATCTACAGGTTTCCACTCCCGGGCCATCTGAAAGACATAGAAAAGCAGGTTAACAGAAACCATCTCCAAGCTGTGATCTGGCCACAGTTTGCTTCTGGTTCTCCCAGGAGCTGGCATTTCTGTTAGAGTCTGGACTCTGGGTGTTGTTCCTGGGAAGGGCGGGTGGGCCCCGGGACCTGCAGCATGCACAGCTCCTCATGGCACACATACGGCAACATGCCACATGCAGAACGGCCGCAGGAAACAACCTGGAACACTGATTTCAAAATCAGATTTTGTGCAGTGCTGGTGGCCGCTCCACTTCGGTTCATCTGAACAGCCCTTGCCACTCCTTTGCCCCTTCCTTCATCTTCTCCCGCTTCTCACCCCACGGCCCCCATCCTGACCAACCAGGTTGAGTGTGCTGAGTCTACAGCACTGTTTGAATCTGCATCGTTTGGTTCAATTATGATGCTGAATAACTCTTTTGAAGAGCTATTTAAGCCATCTTCCTAGTACCAAGACCACTCTAAAACTAAGCCCCAAAATGTGAACATCATCTAGAGGCAACATTTAAAAAAAAATTTTTTATTATGTATCCATTAAGTAAAATGACTGTCTTTTACCTCTAGCAAAATGTTCGGAGGTTAATTCCACTTGATTCATACAACAATTCTATGCTAAGGAAGATAGAATACTATAATACACCCGAAATCAAATTTTAAAAAAGAAGAAGCCTGGGCAACATAGTAAGACTCCATCTCTCCAAAAAAAAGAAAAGTAGTCAGACATGAGAGCTCATGCCTGCAGTCTCAGCTACACCGGAGGCTGGAGTGGGAGTACAGTTGAGCCTGCCATCGTGCCATTGCACTCCCGCCTGAGCAATAGAGCAAGACCCTGTCACAAGAAAAAGGGGGAGGAGGAGGAAGGGAGCAGGTGAGGGAAGGAGGGAGCAGGGAAGAAGGAAGAAGAGGACAAAGAAGAAGGAGGAGGAGGAAGAAGCAGAAGACGAGGAGGAAGGGAGGGAGGGAGGGAGGAAGGAAAGAAAAACATGAGTTCCAGTCCCATCCTTGCTCCCTCCAAGCTACAGGTCTCATGTGACTTCAAGCGAGCCACATAATCCCTATGGGTACTTCACAGTACAATGTCTGTTGGAAATTCTCTGATCTCTAAATTTGTTTCCAGCTCTAACAATCTATGATCCCATTGTTCTCATTTTACAGAAGACAGCTAACGTTCAGGGAGAAAAAGTAAATTGTTCAAGACCCTGTGGTCAACAAATGGTGGAGCACAGGCCAGGGCCTGGCTCTCTAGCCCTAACCCATTCCTTCCACAGCAGCTTGCTGGTCTAAACCACAGGCACAAAGGCAGCTGGAAGAGAATTCACCCACAAAAGCCGTGAGAAATGCAGTGTTTCAAAGCTCTTTTCCACCACTAAAATATATACCATATACTTACCATGGAGTCAAATCAAAGTAGATGTGCTCTCTAGCAGAAACTTATTAATTAAAAAACACTCAAGATGAGACGGTGTTGGTTTCTATTTGATCACAAATTTCCCCCTTAAAGTGTAACAAATGCTCCAGTGAAGTCTAACAACAAATCCAGAAATGGAAATATGGTGAATAATACTTTTTCTTTCTCCTTCCATGTGCAACACTGTCTATACCACTAATTGGCAGATAGTGTGAGACTGGTCTGATCTTCAAGAGGACTTGAACCATCCCAGAATCCCCGTTGCCATCTTTGAGCTGGCCGGCAGGAAGCTCAGCTAACCTAAAGTCAAGGGCAGGCCTCATCTTAGCAGGGACTCTGCCTGTCTTCTCTTGCTTGGTAACAGAAACAAAAGACACCTACCCACATGGAGTAACTGGAGTAGCCGACATTTCTTAGTGCCTTCTGTGTGTCCAGGGCCTTTCTGCTTATGATAAGCAATTCTCCCAACAGCCTATGAATTAGTTATTATTATTAGCTCTAAACTGAGACATGGACCTTAAGGAGGGGAGAAGCCCAATCTGCATACTGACTTGAGAGTCCATTCTCTTAGCCACCAAAAATGTACATAGGTTTCTACAGTCCATTTAGGACATACAAGGCATATATATATACCTATATTGGCAAAGAGATGTACATATAAGTGTTTTGTGTGTAGATAAAAATAGACATGCATAGTTATTATAATATGCCTTAATTCACTTTTTAAAAGGAAGAATAAATTACAGATAACTATGTGACATGTGCCATTCGTAAGGTGGCTAAGTCACTCTGGAATGCCAGGTATGGGCTGACAGCGTGAGAGGAGAAGGTCTGCCCCAACAGGCAACACTTCACCCAGTCTCACCACCCACCCTCTTCCCTCCCAGACTTGCACAGTTAGGGGCTAGAGGAAGGAATTCCAGATGAAGTTAGGCTAACAACATGTTTTTAAAAACTTTAAGTCTTGCCACCAAAATATGAAATTCACAATTTTAATATTCCACCAGTATACCTCTTTAGCATAATGTGAAAAAATGTCTACTTTTATTTTCATTTGTCTTGTGATCCGTCCTAGTTTGTTTTCTTCATGACATGGTTGGCATTTTGTTCTCATGGGATTTGTTCTTTTATTTGTTACCCCCCTGAGTTGTGTATTTCTAAGATGGCCATGCCAGGCATGGCTGAGTGGGCAACTCTGGCCTCTCAGGTGTCTGCTCTCAGCATGACTGTCCCAAGGATGGCTGCATGGGGGGCTCTGGCCTTTCAGGTGTCTGCACTCAGGATGACTGTCCCAAGGACGGCTGTGTGGAGGACTCTGGCCTCTCAGGTGTCTGCACTTGCGACGACTGTCCCAAGGACAGCTGTGTGGAGGACTCTGGCCTCTCAGGTGTCTGCTCTCGGGATGACTGTCCCAAGGACGGCTG
>NW_022436971.1:21596232-21600156 GCF_009761245.1 Sapajus apella
GTCTGCTCTCGGGATGACTGTCCCAAGGACGGCTGTGTGGAGGACTCCGGCCTCTCTGGTATCTGATCTTGGCTTGATTGTCCCAGGTATGGCTGCGCGGGGGACTCTGGAGTCTGAGGTGTCTGCTCTCGGTATGGCTGTTCCAGGTACGGCTGCTCGGGGGACTCTTGTTCCTCAGCTGTTTGTTCTTCTTGTCTTGGTGATGATTTTTCTTGTGATTGTCCCATCGGTGGTTCGTTATGGGCTTCTACTTCTACTGGGGTTTCTAGTAGTACAGGTGCATTTTTTTCCTCTAGAATGTCGTATGGTTCCTTTTCTTGTTTTCAGTAAACAAAATAAAACAACAAAATCACCAATAAACATAGTAGCCATCTAAACCAACTGAAATAAATCAAAAAAGACAAATATTGCTGCTGTGTTGCTGACTTTGTAGTGACAGTGGTAATACTAACAAAAATATTTTCCACATAGGGTATTACACGTGCCATGTGTTTTTGCATGCATCATCTCCAACAAGCACAAAGTCGGATGTATCACCATCAGAGAAGCTAGAATCAAAGTTGTGTTAGCAAATATTAATTACACAGACACAATCCATTAGTCATTTAAAAATTGAGAAGTCGCAGGGAAGAAGACTGTTGCTTTTTCTATGAGTCAGTAAAACAGAAAAAGGCATTTTCAGTAAAATGAAAAAGAAAGAAATCAGAGTACAGGAGAATCTAGAGGCCATGTTCTTCAGAGTAGACCCCAGCACATGAGAACCAGCCTTTGGAGCTCAGGAAGAATACCCCATGCAATCAGCCTTTCACCAGCCAAACTGCATTTCCCAAAGCTAACACTAAATTTCCTACAGGATGAATGCCATTTGGCAGAGGAAATTAAAAAGATGCTCCTGAAAACTGAAAACGGCACCCTTTGAAATAACACTTGAAAAGATGTCTTCAGTGAGAAGCCTTGCAGAACCTGAGAGGGGCCAGGTAGCTCAGCTGACGTGGAGAACTCAGCATGTTCACACACTCCCTTCCCCAAAACCTGCTCATCCCCTTGTTTTCAGAAGGAACGCCTGGACCCAAACTAGAAACCTCCACTCCAGTTTCACTCTCGCCGCCCATATCCACCGTGTGGCCAGGTGCGGTCAATTTTGTCTGCTCCCAGGAATCTGTCACTTCCTGTCTAGCCCCGTCACACCTGATAGAGAATATGCAGCATGCATACAATCCTCTCATCCCTTTCCCTCTCTGCTGTCACAGCACTTCTTAGAAACATAAATGTGGTCACATCATCTCCCTGCTTTAGCATTTCCTACAAGATAAAGACCAGCATCCTTACATTGATGTAGAGCTGCCCTGACTGTTACCAGACAGTGCACAGCAAAATGGAGCCAGGCGGCTAGTTCACACCAAAGGGACGTGAAAGGTGGTGTGTCCCTTCTGGGCTGAGATGGCTGGGTATCTAATGTGGCTTCCTTATGTCTTCCCTTTCTCTTCCTGTAGCAAACTCAGAGACCATGTGTTGAGGACAGCAGCATCACAAAATCAAGGATCCCTGAGTCACCATGTGGAGGAAAGCCACCCAGGAAAGACTCCAATTCACAGTAGGCTGTTGTGATCGAGAAATAAGGATTTATTGTGGAAAGCCACTGAGATTGGGGATAGATTTTTTTTTAACTACAAATTAGCCTTGCCTTTTCTCACTGACGGACCTTAAGAACTGAACCTTGTTTGTATCTCCATCTTCTTCACATACTATTCCTTCCTGAGGCACATTCACTTTTTGCTCCAACTGCACCAAACTCATTGCACTCCCCAAATGCACCCTCATGCTTCCATGCACTTGGCTATGCTGACTCCTCTGCCCACCATCCCCTTCCTCACTCTGTCAAGTTGGCAAATTCCTCCTACCAGCCCTTCCCAATTCCATTTGCAATCCTCTCCTTTATAACACATTCTATAAATCCCTGCAGCCTCCCTCCCAGGCCCAGACAGTCAATTGTTCTCTCTGTAGTATATTTCCAGGGTACCCAGTACACACCTCTATTTTAACACTTATCTCTCTTACTCAACTTTCTTGTCTATAGGTCTGTGCCCCAACCCCAATACACATGAGCTTCCTGAGAAAAACAAAACTGAGTCTCATTCCAATGGATTCCCTCCACATTCTGGATAGCACTTGGGCCAGGGTCAGCAGTTCCATATTGTCTTTTTGTTTTTAAAAATGATTAATGGCACATAAGTCCTGGTGCCTCTGTCTACCTTCAGATTAATCTTGAACCAGTCACCTTCCTTTAACTGAAACTGGGTTTCAGTTAATTCTTTCTTTGCAAATAGAGATACAAACATGGATCTTTAGGAACTGTAGGATTAAGATGATGTGACAATGAAAGCACACTGTGAATGGAAAAATCGGATACATACATGATTTGATACTCATTATCACTTAAAAGCTTAAACATAAAAAGGGGGGTTGTTATTGAAGAAAATACAAAGACTGTCACACGTTGTGATGTATGACTATGTGCCAAGCAAAAGGCAGGGCTGAGTGCTCTGAGGGCAAAGCGACCCTCTGCTAATCCACAGGGAGACCTGCTGGCTGCTCATGCCGCACACTAACCTAGCTCTCTCTTGCACCTGGGCATGCTTCTCTGCGTCTAGTCTGTCTTCCCCACCAGACTGCCAGCAATAGAGCACAGGGATTGCCTTTACTCATCTTTGTTTCTACAGTGCCCAGCTCAGCCTGGAACATGAAAGAAGCTCAAAAAGACGTTTGATAAATAAAAGAATAAAAAATACATAATGAATGAACCAGCAGTCTGCTAGTCCCACACATAAAGCATTCCCCAAAACACATAAGATTAGAATGTGCAGAATTAAAAATAGATTTAAGATATTAAAATGTATGTATATGAATATTAATATATTATGTAATATGAAATGATATAAAAAATTAATATAAAATAATATTTGTGCTGTGTTACTACAGAGTAAAATGCATTTTCAAAAACTTCAGCGTTCACCTTGCCTTTTAAATCCAATCATCTAGGAGACGTTCCTGGCATTGCACCTGTGTGCTCTGTTGGTGTTCTTTCAGAACTCAGCCCACGACCCAACAGGCACCTGAGTGGCTGAAAATGTGTCCCCTAAGGATACTCATGTGTGTCTAAAGCCTGTTGTCTAAAACTTATACTTCTTATCACAAGTTTCAGGAGCTTTTCTGTACAAAATATTATAAGAGTAAATGCAGTGAAAGATTAAAATAATTGAACGATGGAAAATCTGCCAAAACTGCTTTGTTGACTGACAGACTGTGCCACCGTACGGTATGCCAAAATCTTCATTTTTCAGCTGACCTGAAGCTTGCCTTATGCAAGACGGCTTAGAGGGCTCCGTGCATAGTCATGAAAGCATGGTTTATCCAAAGGTCACATGAGCACAGGGGATGGCGGCCCCGTCAGTGGGAAGCTTGGCGACACCCCCCATGGGGCAGTGAGTCACCGGGTCCTCGCTGCAGACACTTTCACTGTGAAACTCGCAAAGTGGCCACCTGCGCCATGCCCTGCCTCACACGGAAGGGCCCGTGAGTGAGCACTGGTCATAGGGTCTCTTACCAGAAAATGGAACCACTTTTTCACTCTTGCTGAGGTTCTTGAGAGATACTGGAAGCAAGCAAAGAACAACAAAAATCCAGACATTAGTAAGCTGACCAAAAACTGAAATCATCATACTCTAATATAAGATCTACACATAAAAGAGTTACTGGAATGTACCCATTCTGACTAGCTTAGAAAACGTGTAGGGCCGCTTGACCTCTTGAGGAGGATCCAAGATGGCCGTTTAGGAACAGCTCAGGATTGCAGCTCCCAGTGAAAGCGCAGAGGGTGAGTGGACGCTGCATTTTTATTGCCCACAGACTAGGAAATTCCCAAGC
>NW_022436971.1:21610156-21661219 GCF_009761245.1 Sapajus apella
GTGTGTACCTATGCAACAATTTTGCATGTTCTTCACATGTACCCCAAAACCTAAAATGCAATAAAATAAATAAATGGGGGGAAAAAAGAAAAAAGGAAACGTGTAGGGCCAATTTCAGTAAAAAATATAATTATGCTTTTATTCTGTAGAAAGTCATGCCAACATCATGTAAATTGTAACTTCCGAGATTACAGGGCACTGGAAGAATTTTGATCTTATTTTTCTTCCCCTCAACCTCCCCGCAAAAAGCTTATTTTACTTGAATTAGGTTTTCTTTCCCTTCTTCCTCATAGGATTTCACAGCAGGCAGCCAGCCACATGTGGTGGCGTTTCCTCTGCTCTCTATGAGATTTAGGAGGTGACAGGGTCTTTCCAGGTGACCAGTAAAATGCAGGTGCTGGGCGTCCTCTGTGAGCAACCAGCAAATGTAAACCAGCTCGGCTTACATAGCAGCTGCTTTGTCAAACCTCAATAGTAAATAGCAGTAAAAGAATACTCACTCTAAAATGGAAAATACCAAAAGTACAAATGTATGTTTGCACCAACACGCACAAGATAAAACACACAAATGCACACAAGTATCATATCAATAATGCAATAAAACTTTCCACAGATTTCGCCACTGAACAGCCTCTCCAACAATTCTGCTTTGATCTCAGGTATTGTGAAGTCTGTGGGCGTCTCTGCCAATTCAGCAACTTAGCAGGAAAATATTTGTTCTAGTCTAGATATATGCCCATAAGTGTATCTGTGCGTCCAAGCTCCTATCAGCATAATTAACACAGAAATCTCTTTGCTAATAAGCACTCAGTTCCATTGAACTCAGTAGCCAAATAACTAGATGGAGGCTGTTCTGCATCCCTGACATCTTGGCGAGTGAGATGAAAAAGATGTGTGAGAGCAGATGCAGGAGCTGACAGCCGGGAAGGAGGAATTCCAGAAGCCGTCAGAAGAGCTGGTTGGAGAGATTAAACTGCCAACAGAAGCAGATGAGGAAATCTGAAAATTGGAGCAGAGGGAAAAACGAACAGGAATGAAGAATTTCAAGAGAAGGCTCGTTTTGATTACAATCGTGTGAGGTCAGAGGCCACAAGGAATCAGACTTACCATAACAGCGGGATGAGGTCGGAAAAACCACTGCCTCTGTCCATAAAGAATTTCCTCAATTGTACATTTTAAAGTATTATGTGATTTGAACATTATGTAAGTACTGTAGTCAATACTCGGTTTAAAGCCTAGTTTTTATTTTCACTTATTTTTGTGGCTGCCAGAAGCCCCAGCAGCTGCTAGTTATGAATTAAGATGTCAGGCTCAAATTTGTGAAAATAAATCCAATGTTTTGGTTGAAGGTATAATTAGTTCGTGAAAAGTTAGAAACCCGGAGTTAGATAGCATTTAATTTCTATATTTGGTAACTATTACCTAGGCAACTGATTTCTCTGTGGGCTAGAACGTTTTTAAATAAATCAGCAAAGACCTTACCAAGTCCTTATGGGGGTTACAATTTACATCAAAAAGTGGTTTGAATTCACAAAATCTCTGATGGTGGCTTGAAGGCTTTCCTGTCCCTCTGTGCCCTAGAATAACGGGTTAACCTAATGATCTCTCCTGCAACGACTATAGACTTTTTTATTCTTAAAATATAAAAATATTTTTATTTTCTGTATTCAAACATGCTTATCATAGAAAATCCGAGAAACAGAGCAAAGCCAAAAACTGGAAATAAATATAAATCATAAACCCACCATGTGATATAAGTTGTAACCTAAATAAGTCTAGCAATAGGGAATAAGAACTTAGCTCTAATTTTGCAGCCTTGGGGCAAACTTCTAGACAGGGATGGCTGGTTCAAACGGCATATGTGTTTTTCAGACTTTTAAGACATACTTCAGAGTCTGACTCTCCTGAGGACACAGCCCCACAGTACCCTCTCAAATTATGACTCTCTCTTCCACATGTTGAACCACCGGCCACCCCTGCCTGTACCCACCACCGTCTCCAGATCCTTACCCCACCCTCCTCCCTAAAACCCTTCAGCCTCTTGGAAGTTCCTGACATCAGACTCTACCATCCATCCCCCTGTCTTTTGAGTAGTGGTCTGCTGAGCTCCAGGCCACACCCCTTACTCCTAGCTCACGTTAGCCCTTGGTCTCTCTCTCTCTCTCTTTTTTTCTCTCTCTCCTCTCTCTCTCTGTCATAATCCTTGGGGACCACAATAGCTACTCAATACAAACCTTCCAATTGTGGTTTCTCAGTGCCTCAGCCTCATCACATCTCATGATCCTGCTCCTTACCACAGACCACACCCTAGACCCTGTGGTTACCAGGAATTCTGACCCACCTCAGTTCCACCCTCCCATCTTTACAGCCCTCTCCCTCTAATGCCTCCACTCCAATTCTCCTACCTCATCAGCACCTCTGTTCCACCAGCCCTGCCGCCATTTCACCCTCCCACCTCTCACTTGTCCACATCCTCCTTTACCAACTCTGGGGCAGCTGTCTGCCCTGGACTCACACCTTCCATTGGCGATCACTAACTTCAAGGGCTCCTCAGTGCCACGGCATAACCGGATCGTTTCTGCCGTTCTTTCAGAAGCTCATTCTTCCAAATAACTATCTCATGCTTCCTTTATCTTCAGAGCTCCACCTCCCCCCATCCACACTCACAGTTCACAATCCTGCCTCTGTGTATGAAAATAAGACACTCAGAAAAGATGTCCATAGGCCCTACCCCCTACTTCCTCACCTCCCAGGATCTGTGTCCACATCCTCGGTCCTTCAGAGGGGCTGTCCTGTTCCTGCATAGAACCAACCCTCCCACTGCACACGGACTCCACACCACTGGCCAACTGAGGAAGGCCCACCTGCCAGTTGTCACCACTCTTGATCCTGCATCCTCAGTTCATTCCCCTTTAGATGAGAACAAACATGCTGTAATAGCCATGACCCCCAAAAAAAACCCAGCCTTCACCATGTGCCCCCTTCAGAAATAACCCAGCCTTCACCATGTGCCACCTTCAGAAATAACCCAGCCTTCACCATGTGCCCCTCTAAAAAAACCCAGCCTTCACCATGTCCCCCTCCAAAAACAGTCCAGCCTTCACCATGTGCCCCTCTGAAAACAACCCAGCCTTCACCATGTCCCCCTCCAGAAAGAACCCAGCCTTCACCATGCCCCGCCTTCAGAAATAACCCAGCCTTCACCGTGTGCCCCTCCAGAAAGAACCCAGCCTTCACCATGTCCCCCTCCAAAAACAGTCCAGCCTTCACCATGTGCCCTTCCATAAACAACCGAGCCTTCACCATGTCCCCCTTCAGAAATAGCCCAGCCTTCAACATGTGCCCTTCCATAAACAACCCAGCCTTCACCATGTGCCCCTCTGAAAACAACCCAGCCTTCACCATGTGCACCTCCAAAAACAACCCAGCCTTCACCATGTCCCCCTTCAGAAATAACCCAGCCTTCACCAAAGGCCAAGCTCCCGCCAAGTGTCCCCTGTGCCTGATGTCTCCGTTCCACTACTTAAACATTCTTTGGACCAGCTCGTATCAGGCTCATACTCATCCTTCTACAGGAACAATCTGTTAGGCTACGAACGACTTCCATGTTGGCAAATACAAGGAGAGCTGGTTGGGTATTTTGTAGAATGTCCTTCAATTTGGATATAACTGATATTGTCTCATAAATAGACTGGAATTATGACTGGAGGGGACAATTCCACACAGGTCAAGTGCCCTGCATCATACCAAGAGGTATATCAAATCTACATTAATTCATCACTGGTGAGATTAACCTTGACCTTGACCACAGGTAGGAGGTGCGGGTCAGATTGCTCCACCATAAAGTTTTCTGATGTTTTCTTTCAAATATTAAAAATCAGTGATTTTGGCTGGGCACAATGGCTTATTCCTGTAATTCCAGCACTTTGGGAGGTCAAGGTAAAAGGATCATGTGAGGCCAGGAGTTCAAAATCAGCCTGGGTAACACAGCGAGACCCTGTCTCTACAAAAATTAAAAAAATATATATATAGTCAGGCATGGCGGTGTGCACCTGTAGTCCCAGCCTTTCAGGAGGCTAAGGAAGGAGGATCACTTGAGCCCAGGAGTTTGAGGCTGCAATGAGCAATGATGGTGCCACTACACTCCAGCCTGGGCAACAGAGTGAGATGCTGTCTCAAAAAGAAAAAAGTTAAAACAATGATCTTGTCCTTACCTTTAATTTAACATAAAAAATGAGACTCAAATAAGGCCTCAAATCAATGACCTGCACAGTTTCACTGTGTATTCATATTAGTGGGACTAGAACCTCTGATGGCTTCAGACCTCTAGTTCACTATTACTTCTTTTCACCAACTAGAAACTCAAATATTCAAAAATGATTAAACCTAGAGACATATAAGGAATAGAAATGACACAGGGAACTGGAGATTTCTGTGGGAAGCGAGAGCCGCGCTCCCACAGGGAACTGGAGATTTCCGTGGGAAGCGAGAGCCGTGCTCCCACAGGGAACTGGAGATTTCCGTGGGAAGTGAGAGCCGCGCTCCCACCTGAAGGCTTTCTCCAGGATGCTGCCTGGTGTCATTTATTTCATACAAATGGCCTGACTTTCCCTCCACTTGATTTTCTAATTTATTGCTTGGTGTTTATATTTGTATTCTTCTTTTGAAGGATTTCCATGTTCTCTTATCTCTATCTTTATTGCAAACCACCTCAAATCTCCTTGGTAATAAATAAAATTTGCTTTAATAATTAAAAAAGAGAGAAAGAGAGGCTCAAGAACACCACAGTGGGCCTGGCTGTCCTGTTCACACATTATTAAAAGTAAGGGGACACTCAGCATTTCTTAGAAAGACGTTATAAATTCAACCCAAATAACACCTGTGTGAGCCTTAGAGTGACTGGTGTCACAGACCGATTACATGGCAAGTGGAGAAGCACTTCCATTGCCCCTGGGAAGGTAAACTCATGTATTTATGGAAATAATAGAAGCTTTGGAGTAAGACAAATCTGGATTTAAAACCTACTTTCTAGTCATATGGCCATGGGAAAGTAATTTACCTCTCTGAGTCTCTCTTAGTTCAAACTTAGAAAACTAATACCTACCATTTCAACAGCAATCCTCACAAGGATAAAAAGAATGAATATAAATGAGATATGCAGCACCGTTCCCAGCACATAATGTGTGATGCTCCTCCCCTTCCCCGGCTGTCCTCAGTTCCTCCATGCGCAATGCAAGTGACCTCCTGTGTGATCTCTGCATTTCCTCCCACAGACCCTGAGCAGGCAAAGACACTGAAGTTATGTGTAGCAAAAAGATGGCTTGAGGAGGTCCCTGCTAAGCATTGACAGTCTGAAGAGGTACATACTGTATGATTCCGACCCTATGACATTCTGGAACAGGCGAAACCATGGAGACAGTAGAGAGACCCACTATAAAGTGATTACAACAGGTTTGAAGGGGACAGTGGAATGGATGGGGGGGTCACAGGATTTTTAGGATAGTGAATCTTCTCTACACGGCTCTGTAGTGGGGCATGTGTTTCATTACACATTTGTCCAAACTTGTAGAATGGGTAACACCAAGAGGGAGCCCTAATGTCAACTGTGGACTTGGATGATGGTGATGTGATGGGTGAGTGTTGGTTCATCGGTTGTGGCAAATGTACCACTCTGGTGGGAGATGGATGCTGACAGCTGAGGAGCCTTGGGCCAGGGATGCAGGTGAGGGGGGTGGAGGCGGAATAAACAGGAAATCTCTATATTTTTTGCTCAATTTTGCTATACAACTAAAACTGCTCTGAAACGTAAAGCCTATTTTAAAAACAAATAGAAAACAGAGAGCAGACTCTTTCAAACATTCTGTACTCAAAATCAGTGTTGTCATGTAGGGGCGACAGAGAAGACTGCTGCTTATCTCCACTGCTTAAAGCTAATGGACTCCAGCTAAGCCATGATGCCTTATGTAGGAAAGGACTTCTGAACATCTAACCTCTGCTCTCTTCTGCAACTTGCTATGCCTTCTTTTTATTAAAAACTTCAAATATACATTTCATTTATTTTCATTAACCCTAACGGTAAAGAAGTATTTAAGTAAGCGAGACCTCCTATATGGCTGGACAAGCTTTATATTCACCTTTTAGCGGCAGTAACATTTCTAAATTGAGCTGACGATCAGTGATCTAGTCTCAATTTGGGGCACACTTCCAAAGGACGTTATGGTAGACACGCTCATAAAACGAGGTTTAAAAGGTGAGCTCTGTGTCCTGGAGGGCTGACACTCTGGCAGTGGAGGTCCTGTATGGCAGACGGCACGCAAAACGTGTAGGAAAAATGTGTCGGACACAAACGAAAGACCCTCTACTTGTGTCCAAAACCTCAGTTTATGTGATCACAAGATACGGAAGCTGTGTTTGGCACATATAAGACTTAGTGGGCACGGTGGGCAGAAGAATGGCCCCCAGAACCTGTGACTATGTTAGCGTGCGGGGCAAAGGGGAATCAGGTTGCAGTGCAATTAACATTGCTAATAAAGAGGGAGGGTGTGCCGGATCATCCACAGTGCCCAACATGATCACAAGAATCCTCAAGCGTGAACGAGGAAGGCAGAAGAGGAGAGCTACAGGGCAACGTGGCTGCAGAAGGATGCTCAGAGGGACACAGTGTTGCTGCCTTTGAAGACAGAGGAAGGGTCTGCAAGCCAAAGGATGCGGACAGCCTCTAGGAGCTGGAAAAGGCAAAGAGGTTCCCCCAGGGCCTCCAGAAAGGAACGCAGCTCAGCCAGCAACTTGTTTTTAGCCCAGTGACACCGTGTTGAATTTCTGACCTACAGAACGGCAAATCATAACACTGTGCTGTTCTAAGCCACTAAATCCATGGTTATTTGCCACCATGGCCACTGGAAATTAAGAAAAGCTCTCCTGCCATCTCCAGCGTCCTCTGGAGAAGTGCAGTGTAGGGAGGCGTACACTAGACGCTGTGGGAGACACTGCACGGTTCACCCTCACCTTGAGCTCTGCGCTCAGGGCTGGGGCCACACCATCAGAGGCATTTAAATAAATGTGAAGAAAATGACTGCAAATCAAGTCGTACGCCTAATATTGGAGGAACTTGGGCATTTGACTTCGTTTGTAGAAGAGAAGACTCAAGCGGAACATAAAAGCTCTTTTCAAATACAAGACAGATGTGCCCTAATGGAAATGAAGCTTTGATAGGAAGAGTGGCAGAGCAGCCAGCTTCACTGTGTACGGCCGTGAGCGGCTTCAGTTCGTGTGATCAGGAGTCTCAGAGTACCCAGCACTCTCCTACAACACGAAGGTTGCTTCCAGGAAGACCGAGCCCGCTGCATCACCCATCTGAAGAGAACGTGCAAAGGAGATGGGTAGATTGGCTACAGGATCTTTATGGCTCTTTCTTAGTCTGAATTTCAATCAGGTGATAAGCTATTTATTCTTCCTTTATTTGCACTGACAAAAACATATTGGAGCCTACCTTTGAATGGAATAAAAACTTGTGCTTTAGGTATTTTTTTCCTGTGAAATTTGCTGGGAAATTCAACACAAGTGTGTGGTGAAAACAGACAAGAATACTTTCTTGAGCCATTTAAGGTTGGCAGATGTTTTGATTTGCATATTTGTTTGGCACACAGTAACTATCCAATGTCAAAGAGAGGCACAATCGAAATCAGGTGTGCAGAGGGGACTGGAAATTAAATCAGGACCCAGATGAAGATGCACGAGTGGGAAGGGCCCCTCACCACGCCCGGAGACACCGGTCCTGCAAACAACGCCGTGAACCGACGTAGGAAACTTGGGGAAAGCCGGGAGAGGAAGGTGAAGAATGCAGGGCTTCCCTTCGTTCGTGCATGGCTTTCATTTTCAGCCTTTACATCCCTTTGCCCATTCAACATCACAACAGTGCCTCGCGCAGTTCCTTTTGTGGACGAGGGAAATAACATTCAGAGAGGTGGAGTGCTTTGACTTAGCACAGAGGTCAAGCAGGAAGGGCTGGCGTTCGGTCCCAGAACTCTGACTTCTGCACGTCCCACCAGACATACGGCTGAACTAAAGTAGTAAGGTTGGTTTGGGTGCCGAGTGTCTCTGATTAACATTTTGCTTCCCCTCTTTCCATTTTCAAGCATGTTCAGGTGTAAATGATTTTTCAAACACAGTCATGTGCGGAGTAATGACGTTTCTATCAACAACAGGTCATGTGGACGATGGTGGTCCCATAAAATTATCAGACCGTATTTTGGTCGTGCCTTTTCTATGATTAGATGTTTCAATACACAAATCCTCACCACTGCATTACAGTTGCCTGCGGTGTTCGGTAAGTCACTTACTGTGCAGGTGTGCAGCCTAGACAGTAGGTACAGCATCTACCTCCATATGCAGTAGGCCGTGCCATCGAGGTTTGTGCAAAGCACTCTCTGATGTGTGCACAAGGACAGAATCACCTAAAAATGCACCTCTCAGAACACATCCCATTGCTGAGCAATGCACAACTATAAGAACATGTTAAAATCCCCTTGGCAATTTTAATGCATCCAACGACAGCTTCTCCAGGATCATCTGGAAGAGGGCTGTCTACAAAGAGGAGAAAACTGCCCCAAGTCTTTATGGCTACGAGGAAGGCAAAGGAAATGTTCCTTCTCTGTGCAGTCATATGTCCAAAGCGCACGATCTTTGATCACTACTGAGGAAAGTCGCCAAGTAAACCCTACTTGGAATTGCTCAGAAACAATTTCACATAACTCAAAAGATCATTTTATCAAGCTAAAATTATCTACCCCAAGAGACTAAAGAAAGACTGCATTTAAATCAAATGCCATACAGGAAATGAGTGAGTTCTACCAACAAAGAAAGAAATAGAAATTTGAGATTCTCAGAAAAGAGTTACATGTAGTAGTAAGCAAAGCATCTGAAGAGAAGGAAAATGTAGCAAATGCTCCTCTAGAATTGTTTGGGTCTTGCTCTGTGTAAAGGCAAGGAGTCTGGTTTCAGAGCTCAAACAACCACCCCTAGTGAGCCAAGGTCAATCCCACCACACAGCCCAAATGGACCGCCAAGCCTCTGGCCCCACAGCCCCCCTTTACCCTGCCCAGCCACATGGGGTGGGGTCGGGGCTGTGGGGGCAGCTCTCTGCTCATGCCGGTCAGGCTCATGAAGACAAGGGGAAGGGCTGAACCTGTGTGGGGTTCACAGATTTCCCAAGAGTTGGAACCAAGAAGGAGAATCTAATTCCTTGGCCTCATCTTGGCAATGAGGACATGGGGCCTCTGCAATGCACCTGGGTGGGTACAGCCCCTCGACAGCAGGTCCAGGTCTACTGCCAGGTCTTTTGGATGCAGGGCTGGCTCTCCTCTGCACCACACTGCAGTCCTAGGAATCATTTTACACCTAAGCAGAAGATCACAGAACATCACCACATAGATGTAAAAAAAAAAAAAAAAAAAAAAACCTCCAATAAAAGCACTCATAATTTCCAGGATCAAAAGAGACACCACGTGCCTAAGTTATCACTGACCAAATATTTGTAAAATCGCACAGAAGCATTTAGGTAAGCTGGTAGATACATGAGCGTTCTCAGCACAGACATCAGGGCCTGAAGCACCAAGCAAACATGAACCATTTGGTTTTCCATCAGCTCTCCTTATCCTTGGGTAAAGTGGGATGTACATTCAGTGAAATAATTTGCTGCATGGTTAACATCCTAATCTATGGCCCAGGGCTGCCCTCACAGCCTATATGGCACTAACATTCAGATCCTCTGATGGCTTCGTCACAGAAGGTGGCCACTTCCATTCCACAACAGAAGCTAAGACTTAGAAAGGCAAGCTTCAGAAGCTGACACTGACTTAATTTCACACTATGTGTCAATAAGTGAAAACAGCCATCAAAGCAGAGGTTTCATTCACTGGCCACCTAATAGGAAGAGGAAAAGCAGGGGCAAAAGGGTTCTCTAAGGGGCAAGAGAGACTGAAGACCCTGAAACCCAGAGATTTTCCACTCTGCTTAGGGTGGCTTTAAGAAAAATCATAAAAACAGCAGGGAAAATGAGCAGAAGCCTGGTTCAGGGAAGTAAATCTCTATAGCTTTACCCAAAGATATAAAAAGAGAATTAAAAAATAAACCATTATGATTAATTTTGCTTGGAGCAAGTTGTTATCGCAAGTCAAAGGAGGCTGTCAAAATAGACAGGAAAAGATAGTAGGAACCGTGCAGCATGGCAAGATGTGCTTTTGAACTGGAAACCTGTGGTCAAAAAGGTGGGTTGGGCACGCAAGTGTGCGCTCCGTTCTCCACGAGGCCCATTCCTGCCTGCTAAACTCTGTCACCAGGTGCCGGTCGCTTTTTGAACAACAATCAATACTGGTTCATCACAGAGCCGAGCTAATTTGTGATCATAAAAATGTTAAAAATTCATTTTTAAGCATTCCTTAGTTTCCAGATTGACTAAAATCAAAGCAAAAAAAAAAAAAAAGACATCTAATGAAGCCTTATGGAATGAGAATCTGGCCTGAAAACGCTACCCGTCCAGATCCTCAGGCTCACAGCACACAGAGACTGAGAGGTAAGAAGCGGACGTGTTGCACACACCCGAAGGAGAGGATTTCTACGGCCGGCGTCACAGGCCCTGGGCAGCGTGACCGTGTGTTCCTGTGCTGGGGCGGCTGGAACTGCAAACACTTCGAAGCAAAGGAAAGCAGACGGAAATTATCATGGAAAGTAATTGGTATTTTCTTTGTTTCTTTTGTGCCCTCTTTTTGAATACCCCTCCACTTCCTAATTCTCAAAAACAAACAAAAATAACTTCAATAAAATAGCCAAAAATTATTCCCGGTGAGCTAAAGAAAAACTTATTGCTGCCTTGAATTAAACTTCAGGGACTTAAAATTGCCTCATTCTCCCAGAAAAATGAAACTTGCAAACTCACAAAATATCAGAAGGCGCTGCAGTGTTCCAAAACAAGGTGTCACAAGTGGTAAGAATTCCAGGACTTTTAAGTGCCTGAGGTATAGAGTTTGGCAGGATTGATGGCCACTCACAACCATAAGCATTCAGCAGGAAAGGTAACATGTTTTAAGTGAAGTGTGAAATGGGCTCATTCCCTCCTCCCAAATAAATCTGCCTGCTGGGCCACAATTTCTGGTGGCCTCAGACTGGCTGATTAACTTCAATAGCCCTGTGTAACGCAGCACCCTGAAAAACAGCTCAGAGACCTTGAAGGCTGTAATTGAACTATGATGCTATTGAGTAGAATCCAGAGGGTAACTGGGCACTTGGAAACAAGCCAGTGAGCTTATGAAATAACTCACAGTCACCTGCCCAGGCTGCCCAGTGCTGACATGAGGAAGAACCTGCAGGCAAGCCCACAGAGAGAGGACGGCCCGGGGAGAGCAGCACCCACCCGCACCCAGCCCCGCACCCAGCACACCACTTTCCTGGCCATGGAGTATAGGTGGGAAGAGGAGGCAATCTGCTTGAATTTCTGCTGTTTCTGTTGTCACCTTTGTCACCAAGCACAAGACAGGTAATCACTCTATTGAGAATAACCACCTGGCAAGGTTGTGACTGTGAAAATAAAAATCAAAAGGAAATGTCTACAAAGGCATTTTATAATCTGCACATATTTTTAAATTATGATTACAGCAGATGGTTCCATGTATGTTTGATCGATTTAAGGCTCAATAAAGGTCTACACACTTACATGTGATTTTTAAAAAGTACTCAGAACCTTGACTTGAAAGGGCAGAGGAAGGGCTGAAAAGGGAAAACCGGCTAGATTTTGCCCACTGGTATTTTTTCTGGGGCAAATTGTCACCTGAACAGCATCCTTCGATTAAAAATGAAATAACAAGTAGAAAACAGAGGTACAGTTTAGACCCGCATTCTAAAACTGGGTGGACACCGTCAAACTGGTTATGGCCCGCGGGTTCTTTTCTGGCCACTAGGTGGCGATCTGGGGCCCAAAGGCGCTTCTGCTCCAACGTGGTGAAAATCGCACCAACCATCATTCTCAGCAGACTGACAGAAGAGCAGAGGATCAAACACCGCATGTTCTCACTCATAGGCGGGTGTTGAACAATGAGAACACATGGACAGAGGGAGGGGAGCACTACACACTGGGGTCTGTTGGGGGGAAACAGGGGAGGGACGGCGGGGAGTGGGGAGTTGGGGAGAGATAGCATGGGGAGAAATGCCAGATATAGGTGATGGGGAGGAAGGCAGCAGATCACACTGCCATGCGTGTACCTATGCAACAATCTTTCATGTTCTTCACATGTACCCCAAAACCTAAAATGCAATAAAAACAGAAACAAAAACAAAAAACAACAAAAACAAAAAAATATATATCTGGGGGAACCACTTTATAAACCGCTTTTCTTGAAAGAAAAAGCTTCTCTGATCATCTTGTTGGCATTTATCATACTGAATGAATCTTTTCTCTTAAGTTACCAGGAAGAATAGATCAGAAGGTAAACATTCCCTAGGAGTCAATAGAAAGCACATTTCCCCAACATTCCATACAAATTGTTGAAAGATGTTGACTGAAGGAATATCAACAATTACAATGAAATTTTGAATTTGAAAGCCCAAGTAGTATAATATATGACAAGTCCCAAGTCAGCCTGTGTTCCTTTGTTCCTTGACCTGTCTCCACAGAAGAGAGCAGCATGAAGATGACTGCCCAGAGAGCTCTCACTCCAGCTTGGACCTGAGAACCACGTGACCCTCTTGTGTTCCTGTCTCACCGGTCACAGGCTGCTGCTTCCGACACACAAAGTGGACCCCCACCCTGGCCCTGCCCCTGCTGTCTCCCCTTCCATGTGGCTTTGCCTCTCGGTGCCCAACAAGGCCCAGATGTCCTCTACTCCGTATGTAGCCTTCAGGCAGCTCTGAGATGATCTCTTCCCCTTCCAGGCTCCCCTCAGGGTTAATTTAATCTGATTTTAACCAAGTCTGAATTCTAAGAGAAGTCAGCCCCCGTGATGGGCGATGGGCTTCTGCCAGGACTGGGGTGTGGTTGTCTGCCTCCCTGTGAGCTAGCAGAGCTCCTCTCAACCTCTCCGTTGGTCAAGACTCCTATATCTGTCTTCAAGAGGAACAACGTTCAGGTAGTCACACATAGGTTCACTTAATAAACAATTAAGAGGGCGGGGAGGGGTGGGGAGGCCATAGAAACGCAATGCACATGGGTTAGATAATCCTCACTATTAGATAACCTCATAGGGCATATTATCTCATAGGCTATTACCATACCTTTTTTTAATGGGGGCTGCAGGTGCTTTATTTGCACTATAAATAACATCCAAAGAACACAAAGGTCATTGATAAAGATCTTAGACGCAATGCAAAGCTGTGGAATGAGCTGTTGGGCTTTCCATTCCTACCACGGAGAGGGGCCCTTCAAACCTCAGAAGATGTAGCTTGTTAGTGAGTGCCGGCTACCATGCTGCAAGGTCAGCAACATGGGAAACGGCCTGTGACCTTGTTGGCCAGGGTACCTCCTTCTCTATGTCTCAGTTTCCTCATTTATAAAATATCTGACATACATAATTATAAAACAATAGCTAACACCTACAAAAGATTTTTATAATTTGCAAAGCACTTTCCCAAGCATTATATCAATTAATACTGTGATATATCACTTTTCTTCTTTTCATAGCTAATATGTTACACCAGAAACTCATATACATGAAAACTCTTGG
This sequence comes from Sapajus apella, assembly GCF_009761245.1. Classification (NCBI taxonomy): domain Eukaryota; kingdom Metazoa; phylum Chordata; class Mammalia; order Primates; family Cebidae; genus Sapajus; species Sapajus apella. The sequence continues at coordinate 21,623,866 of NW_022436971.1, forward strand.
TAAACTGCTTTAAAAACTACAAATGGAAAAAAAATTATGGTAACAAATAAACAGCCATGAAAACCTATAGAAATTTACAGTTTGGTGATATTATTATGAGGTTTTTATGGGGAGCAAGTAGGAGGTGGTAGACGGAAAGGAAGATCTTTTCCCTATGGAGTGTTCTCTGCATATTTTAAACTATATTTCAAGAAACAAAATTAGCCTACATTGTTCCGGCTGTTTGCAGTAGGATCTTACAAGTATTTTCATCTATGGCTGAATTATTACAGAATATAGACATTTCTGTTTCTTTGACATACCTTTTTTCTTTGTGGCGTGTCTTAAGGGAAAGTTTTTCTTAAAAGACACTCGTGAAATGTTTTCCTGAAATAGAAACCATCAGTATTAGCAGCTGATACTCTTTTCTCTGAATAATAAACAAGAGTCCTCAGGATATGAGTGCTCAGCTACCACTGCATCCTGAGGCACGAGACTTGTGGTAAAGGTTAGTCCACTGAAGATGTTAACGTGCTCAACGATGATTTGCCAAGACATTAGAGCCGGTGCTGGAAGGCCACCTGCCTCTCCTGGCTACAGCAGTGATCAGCTTCATTCTGCCCTGGAAGTCCAGACTACGGTATATGAAGCCCACAGGATCCCCACTGTCTAGATAAGCTCTGCTAGTGAACACTCAGGCTCCAACTCAAATCAGGGCAGTACCATGACCACGCTGGAGACCTGGACCTACAGACTCGTTTCATGCTAATCCCTGTGGCTCACTACAAGCTTTCCACAGCCATCCTGTCTCCCTAGACATTTTCCGTATCAAAAATGACCCAGCTTTAACTTCGAAAGGAAACAACTATAATGGCTGGATAATCTACAAAATTATAACTCTCTTGAACCCATCAGACCGTTCAGGTCACAAGGCAACCAATTAGCCTGAAATCTAAGGAAAGACAAACTCCTTCTAGAAGACACAGGATTCGAGCCTGGCTTCCCTAGGGCATGGCCTAAGAGAAAGACAAGACTGCCAAAGAAAGGCATAAGAAGATTTCTGCGAAGAGGTTTGGTGAAGGTAGGCGATTGTAGAAGCTGCTGGCACAGGAGCGCTTGCACTCACTCCCAGGGTATTTTCTGCAAACTTCACTGATTGCTCACAAAAGAGATGAGGGGCTGGGGCAGAAGGTAAGGGATGGTGTTCCCCATGATTCAAGGCTGGAAAGGGGACCAGCAGCTGCTGGAAGAAACCTCAGGGCCCTCGCCAGAGCCTCCACCTAGGGAACAAAGCTTTAGCTTCTAAGCAAAAGACAGCAAAACCAGTCACCGGCAGGACCCTGATGAAGATCCACTGTGGCTGGAGAAGGGAACAGAATAAAACCCTCCACCTTCAGGAAAGGGGCAAGAAACAGTTCTGGGTCCAGATTTTGATAGATCCCCTACTGCCAGGGAAGAGGCAGGACCACTGAGAAATCCTCATCTCCAAGACCCAGGTACACAAATCTTGCCTAAACGTGAGGCTGAAAGAGAAAAAAAGGGAACCCTCAGCAAGCACCAGGCATCCAGTGACAAGAATCAGAAGCCTACAGCTAGGGAAGGGGCAAGAGCATGGAGTGAGACTGCTCCCGGGGGCAAGAGAAACCTAGAGCTGAAGGTGGGACAGGAGCAGTGAGAAAACCTGTTACAAGAAACCAGCCCCCACCCTAAGCACAAGGTAATGAATTTGCAGCAGTGGTGCACTGAAGGTAGTCAGAACAACAAGCCTCAACTAAACTCCTGTCTAGGCTGGTTCAAGCCCCCCTAGAAAGGCCTAGCAGAAAATGAGGTATGCACATTTCATGGCTTATAGGCTGTTTACCTCAGTCTCTACAGCCTCTGTATCAAATCCAGCCCACCATCTGTTTTTGTGTATAAAGGTTTATTGGGACACAGTCAAGCCTTTTCATTCAAGATTTATCTATGTCTATGTTTGCAATAAAACAAAGTTGAGTAGTTGCAACAGAGTTGGTATAGACTATGAAGTCTAAAATACTGCCTCTCTGGCACTTTGCAGAGAAGGTTTGGCAATCCCTGCTATACATGATGTCAAGCTTTTAACCAAAAGTTTTCAAACACATGAAAAAGAGAAAAAATATAACACCACCAAATCATACAGCAATTAATGGGACCAGATACAGATATAATCCACATGCTAGAACTATCAAATAGGGAATTCTAAATAACTCTAAGAAATACATTTTCAACTTTAGAGCAGGAATGAGCAAACTACAGTCCATGGACTGAATCCAGGCTTCTTTCTGATTCTGTAAATAAGTCAATGGAACATGCCACACCCATGTGTTTACTTATTGTCTATGGCTGCTTCCTCACTACAGCAACACAGCTGAGGTGTTGCAACAAAGACTGTATGGCACACAGGCCAAAATACTTACCATCTCCCTTCCTGGAAAGGTTTGCCAAATCTTGCTGTAGTGGAAAAGTTAATTCATGAACATCGTGAATTAACTGTAGACACATAATATAAAGAGAAACAAAGATGAGAATTACACTTTCACTTGAGTTCTCACTTGAAGCAATAAAAATCGGAAGTCAATGGGAATGACACTGATAAAAATATGAAAGAAAAATAGTATCAACACAGAATTCTATAGCCATGAAAATATCCTTCACAAATGAAAAGGCCTAACATCAGAGTCCCAACATACATGGAGCAAAAACTGACTGAATTGAGGAAATAAAAAGATAATTCAACATTAACAGTTGGAGAATTCAATATTTTACTTTCAAAATCTAGGTGGAATATCAACAAAGAAATGAAAAACGTGAACAACATAAACCAACAAGACATAAGACACTCTATTCCACCCAACAACAGCAGAACGAATCTTCTTCTCAAGTGCATGTAGACCATGACTCAGGATAAACCAAATATTAGGCCATAAAACAAGTCTCAATAAATGTAAAAGGCTTGAAATCATATGTTCTCTGAACACCACGGAATGACATTAGAAATCAATAATAGAGGGAAATTGGAAAGCTTACTAATATGTAAAAATTTTAAAACATGCTCTTAAGTGAAAAAAGAGAGGAAACCACAGAAAAATTAGAGAATACTTTGAGACTAATGAAAACTAAAACACAATAAAATTTACAGGATACAACTAGAGCAGTGCTTAGTGGGAAATTGTACTGGTCTATTTTCACACTGCTGGTAAAGACATACCTGAGACTGGGCAATTTACAAAAGAAAGAGGTTTAATGTTCTTATAGTTCCGCATGCCTGGGGAAGCTTCACAATCATGGTGGAAGGCAAGGAGGAGAAAGTCATGCCTTATATGGATAGCAGCAGGCAAGAGTGGGTGCAGGGAAACTGTCACTTATAAAACCATCAGATCTCGTGAGACTTATTCGCTATCATGAGACCAGCACAGGAAAGACCATTCCATGATTCAACTACCTCCCACTAGGTCCCTCCTACAACAAGTGGGAATTCAAGATGAGACTTGGGCGGGGACACAGACGAACCATATCAAAAATGTATATCTTTAACTGCCATATTAAAAAGGAAGAAAGATCTCAATTCAGTTACCAAACCTTCCACCTTAAGAAGCTATACAAAAATAAAAAAAAGCAAACAAAGCTCAAAGCAACCAGAAGGAAAAAATAATAAAGATTAAAGTGGAAAAAGTGAAATAGAAACTTTAAAAACTAGAGAAAATTCAGTGAAACAGAAAGCTAGTTTTTCAAAAAAAAGAATCGACAAAATTGACAAACTTTTAGCTAGACTGATCAAGAACAAAGAGAATACTAAAACAGATAAAATGAAGAATATATAGGGAATAACACTATTGGCTTCACAGAAACAAAGTGGATTATAAGAGACTATTATAAACAATTGTTTGCCATTGAGTTAAATAACCTACATAAATTCATAAATTCTTAGAAAGATACAAACTACTGAAAGTAACTCAAGAAGAAGTATAAAATATAAACAAAACTATAACAAGAAACTGAATAGTAATCAAAAAATTTCCCATGAAAAGAGAAAAAGCTAAGCAAAAATGGCTTTGCTTGTGAATTGTACCAAACATTTAAAGAACTAACACATAATGGAAAACTATTTGGCCATTAAAAGAATAAAGTACTGCCAGGCGAGGTGGGGTGTGCCTGTAGTTCCAGCTACTCCAGAGGCTGAGGCAGGAGGATCACTTGACCCCACGAGTTCTGGGCTGTAGTACGCTATGCTGATGGGGTGTCTGCACTAAGTTCAGTATCAATATGGTGACCTCCCAGAAGTGGGGGACCACCAGGTTGCCTAAGGAGGAGTGAACCAGCCCAGATCAGAAATGCAACAGGTCAGAGAGATCCAAGATGGCTGAATAGGAACAGCTCTGGAGTGCAGTTCCCAGAGTGAATGCAGAGGGTGAGTGATCACTGCATTTCCAAACGAGTTTTCACTGCCCACAGACCAGGAGATTCCCAGGAGGAGAAGCACCATGATTCTCCAGCACAGCTGTTTCACCCAGCGCAGTGGGTCTCCACACAAAAACTCACACAAACCTGGGGCAGTCATTTCAACTGATGCCTGGAACGCCTAGGAGACATAGCCACCCATTCAGCTGAAAAAAAGGGGGCTGAAACAGGGAGTGATGTGATCTGGCTTGGTGGGTCCCACCCCAACAAACACCAGCAATCTGAAACACTCTGGATTGAGAGTTTCATAGCAAGCACAGTTGGAGCCAGGATGATCCAGCTCTGTGGGGTGAAGGGCATCTGACATTACTGAAGCAGTCCACCACTACCAAGGCAGTCCACCATTACCAATGCAATCTGCCATTACCAAGGCAGTCTGCCATTACAGAGACACTTCTAACTATATCTCTATACACAAAACTGCAAGGAAGCTCACATAGCAGCTGGGCAGAGCCCACAGTAGGTCAGTAATGCCTCTGCTGGCAGACTGTGACTAGGCTACCTCCTTGCTGGACAGGGCATCTCTGAAAAAATGCAGCAGCATGTCAGGAACTTATAAATAAAGCCCCAACTTCCCAGGACACAGCACCAGGAAAAAAGGTGGTTATGAGTTACACTGCAGCAGACTTAACCATACCTGTCCAGCAGTTCTGAATGGAACAACGGAGCTCACAGCTTAGCACCTGAGCTCCTATAAGATACAGACTGTCTCCTCAAGCAGGTGTCTGAGCTCATATATCCAAAGAGACACCTCATAAAGGAGAACTCAGGCTGACATCTGGTGGGTATACTTCTGAAACAAAAATAACAGAAGAAGAAACTGGCAGCAACCCTTACTGTTCTGCAGCTGCCACAGGTGATCCCCAGGCAAGCAGTGGACCTCCAGCAGTCCTAAAGCAGAGAGGCCTGACTGTTAGAAGGAAAACTAAAAAACAGAAAGAAATAACTTCATCATCAACAAAAAGGACGTCCACTCAGAGATCCCATCCAAAAGTCACCAACTACAAAGACCACAGGTAGATAAATCCACAAAGATGGGAAGAAACCAGTGCAAAAATGATGAAAACACCCAAAACCAGAATGCCTCTCCTCCTCCCAGCAAGGGAACAAGGCTGGATGGAGAGTGAGTCTGATGAATTGACAGAAATAGGCTTCAGAAAGTGGGTAATAACAAACTTCTCTGAGCTAAAAGACCATGTTCTGACCCAATGCAAAGAAACTAAAAACTTTGAAAAAAGGTTTGATGAAATGCTGCTGAGAATAAACAGCTTAGAGAAGAATATAAATGAATTGATGGAGTTGAAAAACACATGAGAACTTCACGAAGCATTCACAAGTTTCAATAGCCGAATCGACCAAGCAGAAGAAAGGATATCAGAGATTGAAGATAAACTCAATGAAATAAAACAAGAAGGCAAGATTAAAGAAAAAAGAGTAAAAATAAATGAACAAAGCCTCCAAGAAATATGGGATTATGTGAAAAGACCTAATTTACATTTGATAGGTGTAACTGAATGTGATAGAGAGAATGAATCCAAGCTGGAAAACACTCTTCAGGTTATTATCCAGTAGAACTTCCCCAACCTAGCAAGGCAGGCCAACATTCAAGTCCAGGAAATACAGAGAACACCATAAAGATATTCCTCAAGAAGAGCAACCCCAAGGCACATGATCATCAGATTCATGAGGGTTGAAATGAAGGAAAAAATGCTAAGGGCAGCCAGGGAGAAAGGTAGGGTTACCCACAAAGGGAAGCCCATCAGACTCACAGCAGATCTCTCAGCAGAAACCCTAAAAGCCAGAAGAGAGTGGGGGGAGGGGGCAATATTCAACATCCTTAAAGAAAAGAACTTTCACCCTAGAATTTCATATCCAGCCAAACTAAGCTTCACAAGCAAAGGAGAAATAAAGTCTTTTACCAACAAGAAATTGCTGAGAGATTTCATCACCACCAAGCCTGCCTTACAATGTCTCCTGAAAGAACTACTAAACATTAGAAAGGAACAACCAGTACCAGCCACTCCAAAAACATACCAAATAGTAAAGACCATCCACACAATGAAGAAACTGTGTCAACTAAGGCGCAAAACAACCAGCTAGCATCAAAATGGCAGGATCAAATTCACACATAACAATATGAACCCTAAATGTAAATGGGCTAAATGCCCCAATCAAAAGACATAGACTGGCAAATTGGATAAAAAGTCAAAACCCATGCGTGTGCTGTATACAGGAAACACATCTCGTGCAAGGACACACATAGGATCAAAATAAAGGGATGGATGGAGATTACCAAGAAAATGGAGAGCAAAAAAAAAGCAGGAGTTGCAATCCTAGTCTCTGATAAAATAGACTTTACAGCAACAAAGATCAAAAGAAACAAAGAAGGGGATTACATAATAGTAAAAGGATCAATGCAACAAGAAGAGCTAATGATCCTAAATATATACACACCCAATACAGGAGTACCAAGATACATAAAGCAAGTTCTTAATGACCTACAAAGAAACTTAGACTCCCACACAATAATAGTGGGAGACTTTAACACTCCACTGTCAATATTGGACAGATCAATGAAACAGAAAATTAACAAGGATATCCAGTATTTGAACTCAGATCTTGAACAAGCAAACTTAATAGACATTTACAGAACTCTCCACCCCAAATCCACAGAATATATATTCTTCTCAGCACCACATCACACCTACTATAAAATTGACCACATCATTGGAAGTAAATCACTCCTCAGCAAATGCAAAAGAATAGAAATCATAACAAACAGTCTCTCAGACCACAGTGCAAACAAATTAGAACTCAGGATTAAGAAACCAACTCAGAATCACACAACTTCATGGAAACTGAAAAACTGGCTTTTGAATGTTGACTGGGTAAACAATGAAATGAAGGCAGAAATAAAGATGTTCGTCGAAATCAATGAGAACAATGACACAATGTACCAGAATCTCTGGGACACATTTAAAGCAGTGTCTGGATGAAAATTTGTAGCAATAAATGCCCACATGAGAAACAAGGAAAGATCTAAAATCAACACCCTATCATCAAAATTGAAAAAGCTAGAGGAGCAAGATCAAAAAAAACTCAAAAGCTAGCGAAGACAAGAAATAACTAAGACCAGATCAGAACTGAAGGAGATAAAGACACAAAACACCCTTCAAAAAATCAATAAATCCAGGAGCTGGTTTTTTGAAAAGATCAACAAAATAGACAGACCACTAGCCAGATTAATAAAAAAGAAAAAAGAATCAAATAGATGCAATAAAAAAATGATAAAGGGGATATCAATATCACCACAGATTCCACAGAAATACAAACTACCATCAGAGATTACTACAAACAACTCTATGCACATAAACCAGTAAACCTGGAAGAAAGGGTTAAATTCCTGGACACTTGCATCCTCCCAAGCCTAAACCAGGAAGAAGTCGAAACCCTGAATAGACCAATAACAAGGGCTGAAGTTGAGGCAGCAAGTAACAGCCTACCAACCAAAAAAAGCCCAGATCCAGATGGGTTCACAGCTGAATTCTACCAGACATACAAAGAGGAGCTGGAGTCACTCCTTCTGAAACCATTTCAAACAATCCAAAAAGAGGGAATCCTTCCCAAATCATTTTATGAGACCAACAATCATCCTGATACCAAAACCCGGCAGAGACTCAACAAGAAAAGAAAACTTCAGGCCAATGTCCATGATGAACATAGATGCAAAAATCTTCATAAAATACTGGCAAACCTATTGCAACAGCACACCAAAAAGCTTACCCATCATGATCAAGTAGGCTTCATGCCGGGGATACAAGGTTGGTTCAACATAAACAAGTCTGTAAACGTAATTCACCACATAAACAGAACCAAAGACAAAAAACACATAATTATCTCAATAGATGCAGAGAAGGCCTTTGACAAAATTCAATAGCCTTTATGCTAAAAACTCTCAATAAACTAGGTATCAATGGAATGCATCTCAAAATAATAAAAGCTATTTATGACAAACCCACAGCCAATATCATACTGAATGGGCAAAAACTGGAAGCATTCCCTTTGAAATCTGGCACTAGACAAGGATGCCCTCTCTCACCACTCCTATTCAATATAGTATTGGAAGGTCTAGCCAGAGCAACCAGGCAAGAAAAAGAAATAAAGGGCATTCCATTAGGAAAGGAGGAAGTCAAATTTTCTCTATTTGCAGATGACATGATTGTATATTTAGAAGACCCCATCATCTCAGCCCAGAATCTCCTGAAACTGATAAGCAACTTCAGCAAAGTCTCAGGATACAAAATCAATGTGCAGAAATCACAAGCATTCCTATACACCAATAACAGTCGTAAAGAGAGCCAAATCAAGTACAAACTCCCATTCACAATTGCTACAAAGAGAATAAAATACCTAGGAATACAACTAACAAAGGATGTAAAGTACCTCTTCAAGGAGAACTACAAACAACTGCTCAACGAAATAAGAGAGGACATAAACAGATGGAAAAATATTCCATGCTCATGGTTAGAAAGAATCAATATTGCAAAAATGGCTATACTACCCAAAGTAATTTATGGATTCAACGCTATCCCCATCAAGCTACCTATGACCCTCTTCACAGAACTGGAAAAAAAAAAAAAGCATATTAAACTTCATATGGAACCAAAACAGAGCCCGCATAGCCAAGTCAATTCTAAGCAAAAAGAATAAAGCTGGAAGCATCATGCTACCTGACTTCAAACTATACTACAAGGCTACAGTAATCAAAACAGCATGGTACTGCTACCAAAACAGAGAATATAGACCAATGGAATGGAACAGAGACCTCGGAGGTAACGCCACACATCTTCAACCATCTGATCTTTGACAAACCTGACAAAAACAAGCAATGGGGAAAGGATTCCCTGTTTAATAAACGGTTTTGGGAAAACTGGCTAGCCATGTGCAGAAAGCAGAAACTGGACCCCTTCCTGACACCTTACACTAAAATTAACTCCAGATTGATTAAAGACTTAAACATAAGACCTAACACCATAAATACCCTAGAAGAAAACCTAAGCATAACCATTCAGAACATAAGCACAGGCAAGGACTTCATGAATAAAACACCAAAAGCATTGGCAACAGAAGCCAAAATAGGCATATGGGATCTAATTAAACTCCAGAGCTTCTACACAGGAAAAGAAACAATCATTAGAGTGAACTGGTAACCAACAGAATGGGAAAAAATTTTTGCAATCTACCCATCTGACAAAGGGCTAATATCCAGAATCTACGCAGAACTAAAACAGATTTACAAGAAAAAAACTAACCCATTCAAAAGTGGGCAAAGGATATGAACAGACCCTTTGCAAAAGAAGACATATATGAGACCAAAAAAATATGACAAAATGCTCATCACTGGTCATTAGAGAAATGCAAATCAAAACCACATTGAGATACCACCTCACACCAGTTAGAATGGCCATTATTTAAAAAATCGTGAGACAACAGATGCTGGAGACGATGTGGAGAAATAGGAACACTCTTACGCTGTTGGTGGGAGTGTAAATTAGTTCAACCATTGTGGAAGACAGCATGGCAATTCCTTAAGGACCTAGAAATAGAAACTCCATTTGACCCAGAATTACTGGGTATATATCCAAAGGATTATAAATTGTTCTATTATAAAGACACATGCACACATATGTTCATTGCAGCACTGTTTACAATAGAAGAGACCTGGAACCAACCCAAATGCTAGTCGATGATAGACTGCACAAGGAAAATATGGCACATATACACCATGGAATACTATGCAGCCATAAAAAGCGATGAGTTCATGTCCTTTGTAGGGATGTGGATGAATCTGGAAACCATCATTCTCAGCAAACTAACACAAGAACAGAAAATCAAATATTGCATTTTCTCACTTATAGGTGGGTATTGAACAATGAGAACACATGGACACAGGGAGGGAAGCATCACACTCTGGGGTCTGTTGGGGGGGACTAGAGGAGGGAAGGAGGGTGATAGGGAGTTGGGGAGGGATAACATGGGGAGAAATGCCAGATATAGGTGATGGGGATGGAGGCAGCAATCCACATTGCCATGTATGTGCCTATGCAACAATCCTGCATGTTCTGCACATGTACCCCAGATCCTAAAGTACAACAAAATATATATTTTTTTAAATTAAAAAAAAAAAAACGGAGCAGGTCAAAACTCCCATGCTTATCAGTAGTGAGATTGCACCTGTCAATAGCCACTGGACTCCAGCACATAGGGAGACCCTGTCTCTAAAAAATAAAATAAATAAATAAAATTTTAAAAAAATTCAAAAAAGAATAAAGTACTAATACACGCTATACTATGGAATAACCTTGAAAACATTGTGCTGAGTAAGAGAAGCCAGACATAAAGGGACACATTATTTGATTCAATTTACATGGAATACTGATAATGGGCAAATCCACAGATACTGAAGGTCAATTAGTAGGCTAGGGGTAGGGAATAGGGAGTAACTGTTCATAGGCACACGGTTTCCTTTAGGGTGATAAAAATATTCTAAAATTAGATAGTGTTGATGAACATCCAACTCTGTGAACATAACATAAAGTATTTAATTATACTTCTAAAGGGTCATTTTGATGGCATGTGAATTATAGAGTAATATGTAATTATAAAAATAAAGGAGATTTGATTTCTAAATACCTTTCTGCAATTAAAGGTACCAGGGCTCCTTGGATTCATGAACAAGTGGGGTTTACCCCAGGAATGCAAGTCTGGCTCAACGTTTGAAAAATCAATCAATATAATAATATGGTATCTCAACCAACACACAAGAAAACCACAAGTTATCTCAATAGATGCTGAAAAGCCATTTTACAAAATTCAAAATCCTTTCATGGTAAAACTCTCAGCAAACCAGGAAACAAAGTAACTTTCTCCAGCTAATAAATGGCATCTAGAAAAAAAAGTATATTAATCTGTACATTAAAAAGTCTGAATGTTTTCCTCTTATGATCAGGAGGAAGTCAAGCATGTCTGACCTCACCACTCCTATTCAGCATCTCATAGGAGACCCTAGCCAGCTCAGTAAGGCATCCGCATAGGAAAAAAAGACACAATATGGTCTTGATTTACAGCCAAAGCAATTGTATAAGTAGAAATTCCCAAAGAATTTGCAAAAAGTGACCAGAAGGGGCAGGACCAAGATGGCCGACTAGAAACAGCAGCATTTGGAGGCTCCCATTGAAGAAAACCATAATGACCATCTGAATCCTTCATTAGCAGCCAAGGTATCCAGGTTCTCTCATCTGAACTGACTAGGAGCTGGAGGGAAGAAGGAAGAAGGAGGGAAGGAAGAACAGTGTGGTGCCACCACCCACCTGAGAGCCACACAGGGCAGGGGAACCCCCTCGCCTCAGCAAAGGGAGGTGGTGAGTGAGCGTGCTAATGTGCTACCCAGCCAGGGAAACTGTGCTTTTCCCATGGAACCTTGCATTCCTCTGATACGAAAATCCCACTCGTGAACCCACACCACTGGGACCTAGCATCCCAACCCCAGAATGTACAGACGCACATACTCTTAACAGCCTCTCAGTGGGAATCTGCTTAAGCCTACTGAACTCCCAGGAGGAGAGGCAATCAGCACCACTGCAGCTCCCTGCTGTCTAATCATCTGAGCTCCTTTGAGGAGGGGTAGCAGCCAGTGCTGGGACCCTCCACTGCCTAATACACTAAGCTCCCTGGGAGATAGGGGGAGAGGGGGAGGCATCCATCTCTATAGCTCCAGGCTGTGCTTTTCCCCTGATGGAGCCAGGGAAGCTGGACGGCTTTGTCCCAAGACTTGTTCCCCACAGCCTAACACACCCCCTGTGACAGTCTGTGGCCAGAGTGCCTCTTCAGGCCTGACCCTGACCCATCCTTCCTCATTGGGTGGAGCTTTTCTGTAGGAACTCCAATAATTCCAGCCAGAGGCTTGCGGACAGAACCCGGATTCCCTAGGGAGAGGGGTGGCCACAGTCTCTGCAGACCAGCAGACTTAGCCTTTCCTCCTGGCAGTTCTGAGAAAGAATCAACCTAAACATGCTTAAAAAAAAAAAAGACCAGAGGGCCTCTTTTTTCCAAATGATCACAACATCTCTCCATCAAGGGCACAGAACTAGATGATCAGATGCATGAATTGACAGAAGTAGGGTTTAGAAGATGGATAACAAAAACTACACTGAGCTAAAGGAGCATGTCCTAACCCAAAGCAAAGAAGCTAAGAACTTTGATAAAAGGTTAGAGGAATTGCCAACTAGAACAACCAGTTTAGAGAGGAACATAAACAACCTGATGGAGCTGGAAAACACAGCACGAGAACTTTGTGAAGCATACACAAGTATTAATAGCCAAATCAACCAAGTGAAAGAAACGGTATCAGAGTTTGAAGGTCATCTTGCTGAAATAAGACATGCAGACAAGACTAGAGAAAAAAGAATGAAAAGGAATGAACAAAGACTCCAAGAAATATGGGATATCATAAAAAGACTGAACCTATGATTAATTGGAATACCAGACAGAAATAAGGAAAATGGAAACAAGCTGGAAAACATACTTCAGGATGTTATCCAGGAGAATTTCTTGAAGGAAGCACTAAATATGGAGAGGAAAAAATATTACCAGGCACCACAAACACACACAGAAGTACATAGACCAGTGACACTATGAAGCAACCACATAAACAACTGCAAAATAACAAGCTAGCATCATGATGACAGGATCAAATTCTAACCTTAAATGCAAATAGCCTAATGCCCTAATTAAAAGACACAGACTGGCAAATCGGATAAAGAGTCAAGACCCATCAGTGTGCTGTATTGAGGAAGCACATCTCATGTACAAAGACACATATAGGCTCAAAATAAAGGGGTGGAGGCAAATGTACCAAGCAAATGGAAAGCAGAAAAAAAAAAAAGCAGGGGTTACAATCCTAGTCTCTGATAAAACAGACTTTAGACCAACAAAGATCAAAAAAGACAAAAACAGGCATTACATAACAGTAAAAAAAAAAAAAAAAATCAACAAGAAGAGTTAACTATTCTGAACATACATGCACCCAATAGAGGAGCAACCAGATTCATGAAACGAGTTCTCAGAGACCTACAAAGAGACTTGGACTCCCACACAATAACAGTGGGAGACTTTAACACCATACTGTCACTATTAGATCAACAAGACAGAAAATTAACAAGGATATTCTGGACTTGAACTCAACTCTGGATCAAGTGGACCTAGTAGCTGTCTACAGAACTCTCTACCCCAAATCGACAGAATATACATTCTTCTCAGTGTCACACAGCACTCATTCTAAAATAGACCACATAATTGGAAGTAAAACACTCCTCAGCAGATGCAAAAAAATGGAAGTCATAACAAACAGTCTCTCAGACCACAGTACAATCAAATTAGAACTCAGAATTAAGAAATTCACTCAAAACCACATGATTATATGGAAATTAAATAATCTGCTCCTAAATGACTCCTGGGTAAATAATGAAATTAAGGCAGAAATCAAGAAGTTCTTTGAAACCAATGAGAACAAAGAGACAATATACCAGAATCTCTGGGACACAACTATAGTGCTGTTAAGAGGGAAACTTTTAGCACTAAATGCTTACATCAGAAAGCTTGAAAGATCTCAAATCAACACCCTAACATCACAATTAAAAGAGCTAGAGAGGCAAGAAGAAACTAATCTAAAAGCTAACAGAAGACAGGAAATAACTAAGATTAAAGAAGAACTGAAGGAGACAGAGACACAAAAAACCTTCCAAAAAAATCAATGAATCCAGGAGCTGTTTTTTTTTTTTTTTTAACTTAACGAAATAGATATACCACTAACTAGACTAATAAAGAAGACATGAGAGAAGAATCAAATAGATACAATAAAAAATGGTAAAGGGGATATCATGACTGACCCCACAAAAATACAAACTACCAAATACTATAAACACTTCTATGCAAATAAATTAGAAAATCTAGAAGAAATTGATACATTCCTAGACACATACATGCTCCCAAGACTAAACCAGGAAGAAGTCCAATCCTTGAATTAACCAATAACAAGTTCTGAAATTGAGGCCGTGATTAAAAGCCTACCAACCAAAACAGCCCAGGACCAGGCGGAATCACAGCCAAATTCTACCAGAGGTATGAAGAGGAGCTGGTACCATTCCTTCTGAAATTATTACAAATTATTTAAAAGGAGAGAGTCCTCCCTAACTCATTTTATGAAGCCAGCATCATCCTGATGCCAAAACCAGGAAGAGACACAACAAAAGAAGAAAACTTGAGGCCAATATCCATGATGAACATTGATGTGAAAATCCTCAATAAAGTACTGGCAAACTGAATCTGGCAACACATTAAAAAGCTTATCCACCATGATCAAGTCGGCTTCATCCCTGGGATGCAAGGCTGGTTCAATACACCCAAATCAATAATTGATTGGGTATGTTGAACCATACCAAAAAATAAAAACCACGTGATTATCTCAACAGATCCAGAAAAGGCCTTTGATAAAATTCAACATGACTTTCTGTTAAAAACTCTCAATAAACTAGGTATTGATGGGACATAACTCAATAAGAACTATTTATGATAAAGCCACAACCAATATCATATTGAATGGAACCATTTCCTTTGAAAACCAGCACAAGGATGCCCTCTCTTACCACTCCTATATTCAACATAGTATTGGAAGTCTGGCCAAGGCAATCAAGCAAGAGAGAGAAATAAATGATATTCAAAGAGGAAGAGAGGAAGTCAAATTGACTCTGTTGGCAGATGACATGATTGTTTATTTATAAAACCCCATCATCTCAGCCCAAAAACTCCATAAACTGATAAGCAAATTCAGCAAAGCCTCAGGATACAAAATCAATGTGCAAAAATCACAAGCATTTCTTTGCTCCAACAATAAACGAACAGACAGCCAAATTATGAATGAACTCCCATTAACAATCGCTACAAAGAGCATAAAATACCTAGGAATACAGCTAACAAGGGATATGAAGGACCTCTTCAAGGAGAACTGCAAACTACTGCTGAAGGAAATACAACAGGATGCAAACAAATGGAAAAACATTCCATCCTTTTGGACAGGAAGAATCAATATCATGAAAATGGCCATACTGCCCAAAGTAATTTTAGATCCAATACTATTCCCATCAAACAACTATTGACATTCTTCACAGAATTAGAAATATCTATTTTAAGTTTCATAGGGAATTAAAGAAAACCCCATATAGCCAAGACAATCCTAGGCAAAAAGAACAAAGCTGGAGGTATCAGGCTACTTGACATCAAACTATACTACAAGGCTACAGTAACAAAAGCAGCATGGGACTGGTACTAAAACAGATATATAGACCAATGGAGCATAACAGAGACCCCAGAAATAATACCACATGTTTACAACCATCTGATCTTCAACAAACCTGACAAAAACAAGCAATAGGGAAAGGATCTCCTATTCAGTAAATGGTGCTGGGAAAACTGGCTAGCCATACGCAGAAAACTGAAACTGGACCCCTTCCTTACACCTTATACAAAAATTAACTCAAGATGAATTAAAGACTTAAATATAAAACCTAATACCATAAAAACCCTAGAAGAAAACCTGGGTAATACCATTCAGAACATAGGCATGGGCAAAGGCTTCATGACAAAAACACTAAAAGCAATTGAAACAAAAGCCAAAATTGACAAGTGGGACCTAATTAAAGAGTTTCTACACGGCAAAAGAAACTCTCATCAGCGTTAACAGGCAACCTACAGAATGGGAGAAAATGTTTGCAATCTTCTCATCTTACAAAGATCTAATATCCAGAATTTACAAGGAACTTAAATTTACAAGAAAAAATAAAGAACCTCAACTTTTTCCCATCAAAAAGTGGGCAAAGGATATGAACAGACACTTCTCAAAAGAAGACATTTATGCAGCCAACAAACATATGAGAAAAAGCTCAATATCACTGATCATCAGAGAAATGCAAAGCAAAACCACAATGAGATACTATCTCACACCAGTCAGAATGGCAATTATTAAAAAGTCAGGAAACAAGGGATGCTGGTGAAGCTGTGGAGAGATAGGAACACTTTTCCACTGTTTGTGGAAATGTAAATTAGCTCTACCATTGTGGAAGACAGGATGGTGATTCCTCAAGCATCTAGAACCAAAAATACCATTTGACCCAGCAATCCCATTACTGGGTATATACCCAAAGGATTATAAATCATTCTACTATAAAGACACATGCACACATATGTTTATTGCAGCACAATTTACAATAGCAATTTGGAACCAACCCAAATGCTCGTCAATGATAAACTGGATAAAGAAAATGTAGTACATATACACCGTGATTCTATGCAGCCATAAGAAGGGATGAGATCATGTCCTTTGCAGGGACATGGAAGAAGCTGGAAGCCATCATCCTCAGCAAACTAACACAGGGACAGAAAACCAAACACTGCATGTTCTCACTCAGAAGTGGGAGTTGAACAATGAAAACACATGGACACAGGGAAGGGAACAACACAGATATCAGGGCCTATTGGGGGCTAGAGGAACTTAGAGGACAAGTCAATAGGTGCAGCAGACCACCATGGCACACGTAGACCTATGTAACAAACCTGCACATTCTGTACATGTATCCCATTAAAAAAAAAGAAGAAGAAATTTATTTTAAAAAGCAACCAGAGCTAATCAATGAGCTTATCTCATGAAGATTTTAGGATTCAGATCAATACAGAAAAAATCAATTATTTTTCTATATGTTAGCAATAAACAATAGGAAATTTTAAGTGCCTCGTACAATATTTACAAAATCAAAATATGGATAAATCTGACAAAAAAGTCAGGACACTAAATGCTATAAAACACTAATTTAAAAAAATAGACATGAATAAGTGGAGAGATAGACCATGTTCATGGTATTTTATATCCAATATCATTAGCATGTAGATTCTCCCTGAATTGATCTATAGATCAATGCAATCCCAATCAATACTAGCAGGGTTGCTACAGAAATGGATAAGTCACATCTAATATTGATTTATTTGTAAAAGCAAAAGATCTAAAATAGCTCAAAACAATGTTGAAAAGGAAGAATACAATTGGAGGTTTTTATATAATCTGATTTCAAAACTGCAGTCATCAAGAAAGCTTCATATTGGCAAAAGGAAAAAGAGATCAATGGGATAGAACAGAGAGTCCAGAAACAAACCAACACAACACAAATATGGTTAACTGATTTTTAAATATACAATTTTTTTTTTGCATTTTAGGTTTTGGGGTACATGTGAAGAACATGCAAGACTGTTGCGTAGGCACACACATGGCAATGTGATTTGCTGCCTTCCTCCCCTTCACCTATATCTGGCATTTCTCCCCATGCTATCTCTCCCCAACTCCCCACTCCCCGCCATCCCTCCCCTATTTCCCCCCAACAGACCCCAGTGTATGATGTTCCCCTCCCTGTGTCCATGTGTTCTCATTGTTCAACACCTGCCTGTGAGTGAGAACATGCAGTGTTTGATTTTCTGTTCTTGTGTTAGTTTGCTGAGAATGATGGTTTCCAGATTCATCCATGTCCCTACAAAGGACATGAACTCATCGTTTTTGATGGCTGCATAATATTCCATGGTGTACATGTGCCACATTTTCCCTGTCCAGTCTATCAACGATGGGCATTTGGGTTGCTTCCAGGTCTTTGCTATTGTAAGCTGTGCTGCAATGAACATTCGTGTTCACGTGTCCTTGTAGTAGAACGATTTATAATCTTTTGGATATATACCCAGTAATGGGATTGCTGGGTCCAATGGAATTTCTATTTCTAGGTCCTTGAGGAATTGCCACACTGTCTTCCACAATGGTTGAACTAATTTACACTCCCACCAACAGTGTAAAAGTGTTCCCATTTCTCCACATCCTCTCCAGCATCTGTTGTCTCCAGATTTTTTAATGATTGCCATTCTAACTGACATGAGATGGTATCTCAATGTAGTTTTGATTTGCATTTCTCTAATGACCAGTGATGATAAGCATTTTTTCATATGTTTGTTGGCCTCACATATGTCTTCCTTTGTAAAGTGTCTGTTCATATCCTTCGCCCACTTTTGAGTGGGCTTGTTTGTTTTTTTCTTGTAAATCTGTTTTAGTTCTTTGTAAATTCTGGATATCAGCCCTTTGTCAGATGGGTAGACTGCAAAATGTTTTTCCCATTCTGTTGGTTGCCAATTCACTCTAGTTACTGTTTCTTTTGCCGTGCAGAAGCTGTGGAGTTTGATTAGGTCCCATTTGTCTATTTTGGCTTTTGTTGCCAATGTTTTTGGTGTTTTGGTCATGAAGTCCTTGCCTATGCCTATGTCCTGAATGGTTTTGCCTAGATTTTCTTCTAGGGTTTTTACAAATAATTTTTAAGCAGAAAATGTAGCTCAACAATGGTACAAGAACAATCAGAAATTCATATGCAAAAATTTTTTTAAATCCTTGTTCCCATACTGCACTACATATAAAAATTAACTCAGAATGGATCCTGGATATAAATGTAAAACATAAAACCAAACTTATAAAATAAAGCAGGAGAAAATCTTTGAGACTTTGGGTTAAACATAGAAATTTTAGAAAGGACATGAAAAGCACAATCCATGAAAGAAAAGATTGATAATTTGGACTTCAAAATTAAAAACTTCAGCTCTTCAAATACAATGTTAAGAGAACAAGAAGACAAACCACATAGTGGCAAAAAAAAATTTTTTTTTCAAAACATCTGACAAAGAATTTTCCTTTGGGAGGCCAAAGCAGCCAGATCATCACAGCTAGATCATGAGGTCAAGAGATCAAGACCATCCTGGCCAACATAGTGAAACCCCAACACTACTAAAAATACAAAATTTAGCTGCGTGTGGTGGTGCACCCCCTGTAATTCCAGCTACTTGGAAAGCTGATACAGTAGAATCACTTGAACCCAAGAGGCAGAGGTTGCATTGAGCCAAAATCATACCACTGCACACCAGCCTGGTAAAGAGTGCGACTCCATCTCAAAAAACAAAAAAAACAAAAACAAAAAACAAACCAAAAAAATTCAAACAGAACTCTCAAAACTCAATAAAATGGAAACAATCTATCCAATCATAAAAACAGAGCCAACAGGTTTGAACAAAGTGGTCCCCAAAGATGATATATGAATGGCAAATAAGCATATGAAAAGATGCTCAATGTGATTAGTCATTAGGGAAACACAAAGTAAAATCACAAATGAAATACAATTCCAAGACAAATTACTAAATAAAAATGTTTTTAATTGACAATGTAAACTGCTAGTAAGGCTGCAGTTCACCTGAAACTTCAATTCACTGTATGGTTGCAAAACTGTACATACATCTGCTTAGCAAAAGTTTGCCAGCTTCTTACACAGTGAAAAATACATTCACCTCATGACCCAGCGACCCTACTCCTAGGTATTACATAATCTTTACGTCAATGGATAGCAGCTCTTTTTAAAATATTCCAAAATTGGACCCAAATGTCCTTCAATGGGGAATGAATAAATGAGTTGTGGTACATCCGTAAAATGGAGCACTACTTGGCAATTGAGAGGACTGAGCTGTTGGTGCACACAGATGGGTGAACCTCCCATGTGCCACGGGGACAGGCGCACACACTCCGTATCTCCAGCCATATGACATTCTGAAAAGGGCAAAACCAGGGAACAGAAAACAGACCAATGGCTGCCAGGGCATACGGGTGGCAGGGGAATAGGGAGGCCCTAGGGAATTTGGGGGGTGGCGGCTGTTCCATACCTTGACTATGCTGGTAGTTATATAACTGTATGTTCCTGAAACTCCTAGAACTGGACACTGAGAAAGATGAGTTCTACGGTGTATAAATTATAGCTCAACTTTTAAAAAAAAGATAAAATGGCCCAAGAAGGAAACAGCAGCCTGAAGTGGTGGGCTGGGTGATTCTTCCTGCATATGAGAATCAATAAACTGAATAAAATTACTACAAGTATTGAAAGCACTCGTGAAGGCCCTTGAAAACTCCCAGCAGAAGACAGCAGCACAGGAAGAGTCGACTGTTTACAGGCTTCACAGAAAACAACGCACCTCCAGCCCTCTGCCTGGACACACCTCACCCACCCCTGCTGCGGCTGCCAAAAACCAGAGCCTTTCTGATCAAGGCGGCAAATGACGTGTGAGCAGCTGAGCATCTAGAAAGGGAAGGGGGAGGTTTTGAACGTGAGAAAGCGCAGAAAGGCTGAGATGCACACTCTGATAGGGAAGATCCACGGGCTCTCCTTAACCACAATTACACATTTGTATGCATGTGCCAAAACCCCTCAAGTTCAAGCATATGTAAATTATATCCTCATGCTGTTAAAATAGCTTTCTGAAGAAAAAAGTCCTAAGATAATACTCTGGAGCTGGACTACCCGAGGTGCTGGCTGGGACAAGCAGAGACTACGCAAAGCCACCCCAAGTCCAGTCATCTTCAGAACGCAGCCCAGGATCCACCAAGGACTCTGTAGCAACACCTCACCCAGCTGAAAACCACAGAACCTGGAAACATCACCCACCCAGAAGGCAGCCACGAGCAACAAAGAAACTCAACGATACATCACAAGCCCATGTGTTGAAGCTCATGTACTTTGTCAACGAGGGTTTCAAGAGATGAGCCTCCACTCAGACATCACAGGCACTCACACAACACGGGCGAGCTTCACTCTGTTTCTCTCCCTGCTGCAGAGCAGAAGCCGCATGTCAGAAAGGTGTGAGGAAGCTGCTAGAAGCATACCAACAGCAACCATGGGGATTCCAGGGAAAGGAGAGACCAAAACACTGCAGGAAGCACAGCAGGCTGGAGCCATGTAGAACAAGAAAAAGCCCCGGACACTAGCCGCCCTTGAAAGCGTCAAACAATGCAGCAAAAGGAGTCTCGAAGTGCAAAATCATGACCGATTTATCAGGGAGCAGGGCTTTACAAATGAACTGAAGGCCAGGCATGGTGGCTCATGCTTGTAAGACCAGCACTTTGGGAGGCCAAGGCAGGAGGACCACTTGAGCCCAGGAGTTCAAGACCAGCCTGGGCTACACAGCAAGACCTAATCCCTACAAAACAAAACAAAAAATTTGTCAGGCATGGCATTGCATGCTGGTAGTGCCAGCTACTGGGGAGTCTGAGAGTGCAGTGAGCCGGGATCACACCCTGCACTCCAGCCTGGTTGACAGAGGGAGACCCTGTCTCAAAAAATAAAAAGTAAAAATGAAGTGATTGTAGATTAATCACAGGGACATCAGATATATGAAAATTTCACTTTTGTGAAACATCTTTGCTTAAAAAGGAGACAAGTGAGGCATTGCTGCATTTTTATTTTATCACACTGTTCTCACTAAAACCATTCAATGTAGCATGCAGCATCATTCAAAGCATGTGGTAAACAATGTGAGTCCTAATCACCAACTCTAAACACTAAACACTACTTGCAAAAGCCTAATTACTTCTTTTAAAATGTCATAAAATATTCTCTGAAACATTTCACAGAAGCGCTGGACTGGAAATACAGGCACAAGGTGACACATTACTTGTTGCTGCTTTTTCAAGGGTCACTGCAGCTGATGTGAGGCAGCACAAATAAAGCCCCTCTTTTGACTTTGCTCCATTTACCACTGAAGAAATAGATTCTCCAGAAACATCCTCCTCAGTCACGTGACTCAGTATGGAGATGAGAGAATGAGGTGCTGGATGTTTCCTCCTATCCACTGTCAATCTTGTCCATTGTCAATCACGCTCTGAGCCTTTCTCCACCACGAGGGGTCTGATTCATCAACCTGGCAGGTTTTCCCAAGTGCCAGCCAGGGGCTGCTGCTGGATTTGAATGGCACCTCTCTCTGTGGTTCACCCTAGATTACTTGGATGCTGTTCATGCTGTTTCTGAATTAACTGTCTGAAACTTCCACTTTTTCTTGACCACACTGCCGTCTAGAGACTGGACAGAGGGAATAAAAGGTATCAGTTGTCATCAGCCCTGAACTCGATTTCTTGTGGCTGGTGAAAGGCAGTGTTTCAACTAGGTGAGGCTATTTGGCAATTTTCTTGATTTTCAGTTATTCAGGTTATAAATAAAGGAAAAACAGAAGGTAATTCTACATACATCAGTGTTCACATTCATCTTCTACTTTAGTTTATATTTCTAAGTTATAAATAACAATCTAGTCTTGACAAAATCGACCTAGAAAGGGAATGTCGCCAATAATTCAACAGAAGGTACACTTTTCCTCAGTCTACACTACAATGTTTAGGAGGCCAGAATGGGGGTAAGAGCTGGTCACAGTCAGGTGTTTGCTGTGAAGACTTCTTCCGTTGTGAATACAGCACAGGCAGAAGCACTCTGAAATTACATGAAGGCCATGTCTCTTACAACAATGACTCACTCTTTCTTATGCATCAGGTGTGCATTCAACAGAGAATTTCCTTCCTACAGGATGAAGGAAATGAGATCTTTTTAAATCAAAATTCTTACTTTTGATTATCAAAAGTGTTTACTGGTAAGATGATAAGATTTCAGTAAACACTGATGATAATGTAATAAACAGAAAAAGCAAGTGTAAGCATGACAAGAAAATGTTTCTAAAAACAATTTAAGAAGGAGGATTACTAGGTCCTTCCTTTATGAATTGACTGTCACCTTTAAAGTGGGGCTCTTCAGAATCAGAAACCAGGAAAAGAAAAGCAGGAAATGAAATAATGTGCAAGGCATGAGGTGGAATGGAAACAGTCCTTCAATACATTAGGCACAAAGGAAGAACACAGGAAAATAGAGCTCTTTTCCAAAAATGGAGGAAAATTTCCATTGCAGGGATGGAAAACTAAAGAGATCCTGATCCTTGTTTTAAATTTCCTGCAAATGTCAAATATCAGCAAATCACCAATTACCTTTTGAGGTAAATACCTACTCTATGACCAGAGTTCTGCAGGTCAGTATCAACGGCTACCAGGGAAATGTAAGGTATGGTCTCTGCACTCAGAGTACTTGCAATCATACTGAGGGACTAATAAATTAATTTGAAACACATACCAAAGGAGATGGTATAGGCCTAGGTGTCCAATTATGTTAATACAGACTAAGTTTTTCAGGATTTCAGAAGCTACCAAAGTTTGGAGTAGTCAGGGTAGTTTCACAGATGAGATCAGACTTCTGTGGGGACAATAAAGGTTTCAAACAGAGCAGTGACACAATTAAAGGGGCAAACATGGAAGAGTCACCTGCATGCAAGGGTGCATGGAGTCAGAGGAGCACAAGGCCAGGGGCTGACCTGCATCAGCCAATACTGAAGCCATCAGAATAGAGAGGGAGGACATGGCACACTGGAAGGAGGAACCTGCAGAATGGCTGGCTGGAAACAGGTGTGCTGTGAAAAGAGGCACGAACGTCAGGCTCGGGCCTCGAGGGCCTGGGCAGCTGAGAGATTAAAGGTGCAATTGGTGGAGAAGAGGGCGAAGGTGTCTGCTGGCTTAGGACGCTGGATTTGAGATGAAGCAGCATCTGGAAATGGAAATGCAGAGGCAAATAAAGTCCTATGGTCGGACTGCACACTGCAGAAGCTCTGCAAAAATGAAATGCAGCAGAGGTTTCATTGAAGAGGGACTGAAATAGCATTCGGAAACAGAGATAGGACAAACAAGACAACTGAGATTACGTTCAGAGTCCTCAGGGTAAACCCACCTACAAAGTGAAGCAGTGAGGAGGAGAACCCACGAAGATAGGACGTGAGGTCTGTGTTTGGGGCTGGAGCCAAGACAGAGAAGCCAGCACTGAGACGTGAACAAGAGCGTGTCACAGAATGGAGGAGTCACATCCAACAGATGGACAGGCAGGGTCCAAAAAAAACACCCAGAATCTACAAGGATAGAGTAGATAATGAAGTGATCACTGAATTCAACCATGAAAGATGGAAAGGTTATGAGAAAGAAAGGCAGCAGAAGACTATCGGGGGTAGAGCCACATCTCAAGGGGCTGATGAGAAAACAGGGAGAAAGTAAAATTATTACATATCAATTATTGGCATGGAAAAGCAACTGAAAGAATCTTCACATAGAACTAATCACAAAGCAAATGACAGTAACTATTTTAGGTTAATAAATGAATATAGGTGGGGGAACAGGGTGGTGGGCACATACGCTGGAAGAGCCAGGAAAGATTTTCAAAGTAGATGATGCCTCTGCTTACCAGTGAGTAGAACCAAAGATCTAAGAGAGGGGAAGACTCACTGACCTTGAATACATGACCTTTGTAATAACCTGTGTAAGGAAATGAGAAGAACTCATGGAGCACTTCTGGTGGACACTGAAGCAACACGATTGTCTCAAGAAACAGCACTTGTGTGAGTGTGCATTTTGCAAGCTGAACTAGCTACTTGTTTCACGGAGCTACCTTACTTGAAAGAGTAAGTAACCTACAAACTATAGTTACTAATTCTTGGGTAGTTAGCAGGCATTTTCTCAAAGTGAGGTTATTACTTCTATAAAAACAACTAATAGTATTTGGGTTGAATAATAAAACTTGAGCACTCAAAAAAATGCAGATTTACAAAACACGCACATGTGTTTGACAGTGTCCCAATACTAAAAGTCTTTTCTAAAGCTATTGATTAAAATATTAATGCATGTGATGTTTTAAATATTGTATAAACATGCCATACATTTGCATAACTCATTGAACATTTGCATAACTCAATGAACCAAAATTTTCCAAATGTTCAATGCATCATGTTTCAAAATGCTGCATCAGTAAAAATGCATTCAAAGTACAGGATATAACAATAGATATTAATGTAACAGAGAATAAAATGTTCACTGTTATGGTTTCTGATTTCGCATTGTAACAAACCTTTAAGAAGCTATCACTTGTCAAGTTTTGGTGTGGTACCAAAGAATATCCACAGTTATCAACAAAGTCTATTAAAATATCCCTCTCTTTTTCAAGTATATATTTATGTGATATTTTTATACAACACAAGCAAAATAGAAACATTGCATTAAAAATATGCTTCAAGCCCCCGTGCCCATAACCTGGCCTCTGTCCCTACACCCACCACCTTTCTGCACAGCCTCTTGTCTCTGAGGAGAGCAACAGTCTAGATGTGGTGATCTGGTCTACACTTTGCTGTGTCTCACTGTGTCTGAACCTGGCACAGAGTGTGGCATGCCTGATAGGCAATAGATGCATAAGACACCTTCACCTGATACTTGGAATTCATTTAAAAATTTCTGTTGTGATAGAGATATAACTGAACATTTTTATTTTTTTATTTTTTATTGTACTTTAGGTTCTGGGTACATGTGCAGATCATGCAGGATTGTAGCATAGGTACATACATGGCAATGTGGTTTGTTGCCTCCATCCCCCTGTCACCTACATCTGGCATTTCTCCCACGTTATCCCTCCCCAACCTCCCCACCCACCCCCACTGTCCCTTCCTTGGTCCCCCCAACAGACTCCAGTGTATGATGTTCCCCTCCCTGTGTCCATGTGTTCTCATTGTTCAACACCTGCCTGTGAGTGAGAACATGCAGTGTTTGATTTTCTGTTCTTGTGTTAGTTTGCTGAGAATGATGGTTTCCAGATTCATCCATGTCCCTACAAAGGAAACGAACTCATTGCTTTTTATGGCTGCATAGTATTCCATGGTGTATATGTGTCACATTTTACCTGTCCAGTCTATCAACGATGGGCATTTGGGTTGCTTCCAGGTCTTTGCTATTGTAAACAGTGCTGCAATGAACATTCGTGTGCATGTGTCCTTATAGTAGAACAATTTATAATCCTTTGGGTATATACCCAGCAATGGGATTGCTGGGTCAAATGGAATTTCTATTTCTAGGTCCTTGAGGAAGTGCCACACTCTCTTCCACAATGGTTGAACTAATTTACACTCCCACCAACAGTGTAAAAGTGTTCCTATTTCTCCACACCCTCTCCAGCATCTGTTGTCTCCAGATTTTGTAATGATCGCCATTCTAACTGGCGTGAGGTAGTATTTCAATCATCAAAATTAAAAGAGCTAGAGGAACAAGATCAATAAAACTCACAAGCTAGCAGAAGACAGGAAATAACTAAGATCAGAGCAGAACTGAAGGAGATAGAGACACAAAAAATCCTTCAAAAAATCAACAAATCCAGGAGCTGTTTTTTTGAAACAATCAACAAAATAGACCGCTAGCCAGATTAGTAAAAAGGAAAAGGGAGAAGAATCAAATAGATGCAATAAAAAACCATAAAGGGGACATCACCACAGACTCCACAGAAACACAAACTACCATCAGATTACTACAAACAGCTCTATGCACATCAACCAGTAAACCTGGAAGAAAGGGTTAAATTCCTGGGCACTTGCACCCTCCCAAGACTAAACCAGGAAGAAGTTGAAACCTTGAACAGACCAATAACAAGGGCTAAAGTTGAGGCAGCAATTAATAGACTACCAACCAAAAAAAGCCCAGGTCCAGACGGGTTCACAGCTGAATTCTACCAGATGTACAAAGAGGAGCTGGTACCATTCCTTCTGAAACTATTCCAAACAATCCAAAAAGAGGGAATCCTTCCCAAATCATTTTATGAGACCAACTGAACATTTTTAAATTACAGTATTGAGATTTTGAAAGAGATGCTTCCATTTCCTCTCCACTCATATAAAAGCACTGGAGAGTAATAATTTCCAGTGGTGTTTCTGGCTCAGAATTGTAAGATCCCACAGACCCAGTCCATTCTGCTGATGGACAGCAGGACAGGGAGCCAGCCTGCCTGGCACAGGCGCACTTGTCAGCTGCAGGTGCAGAGGGGATGTAATACATATTTGGACAGTACTGACAAAGTCATGTGGCAGGAACACTGCAAAGACTTCAGATGCAGAAGGCGGCACTGAAGGATGTTTAGAAGCATTTTCACCCATCCCAAGTATACAGACAGCTTGTTAAGTTCATATGCAATCTGTGTCTACAATATTTACTGATTTGTGATATGTACTCTTAAGTGAAAATCAAGGTATAAATTTGCATTTAGGTACACTACAACTTTTTTTAAGGCCTACCTTTTTCTATTCATTCTATTCACAAGCAGAAAATGTGAGTTTGCAATTATGGAACTCTTTTTTGCAGTGCCATGGATGCTTCTCCTTCAATGATCAATAAAGACAAATCCTGAAGATGAACAAACAGGAAACAAAGTCCATGCCTTAAATGGAAATTATACGGCCTTACAGATGGAATTGCACGCAATCTGAACGGCGAGTCTCAGTTCTGAGTTACAGCTCTCAGCTGCTTCTCACGTTGGCTTTCTCTTGGGGAAAAGCTGCGAGGTTCCCAGAAGATGTATGGAATCAAGAAAAAAAGGCCCCTGAACAACCTCATTTGTCAATCCTAAGTGCCTCTGGACTTTCAAGCTCCTTTCCTCTTCTCGTTTGATTTTCTTTCCTCAAACTACTCAGGGGAGAAGATACATTTTTCTCCAAAATATGGCTGTCAATTTCAGGTAACTGAGTAATAAATTCCCCTAAAAGTACCTTCACAGAGTGCCATGTAGGTAGCCAATAAAGATTTCTCATTAAGCCTTCCCAAAAATGAAAATTTGAAATGTTACTTTTTGTGTCCAAAATTTATATTTACGACCATATCTGTGTTACACAAACCTAAACTCCAGCTTGTATGGTGCCTTGCAGAAATATCATAAATTGACCATATATATAAGGATAATTTGAAATAATTCATATATTTTAAAAGTTACAGACAGCATCTCTATAACTCATGGGGAAACCGAGTAAATACAAATAAAATGCTTTCTTTTCGTAACTACATGGCATGTGTGTTATGTGGCCATATTTTAATAAACACCTGCCAACCTGAGGCAAACAG
Organism: Sapajus apella; assembly: GCF_009761245.1. Lineage (NCBI taxonomy): Eukaryota > Metazoa > Chordata > Mammalia > Primates > Cebidae > Sapajus > Sapajus apella. Next base: position 21,652,265 of record NW_022436971.1, read on the forward strand.
AAGTGAGACCAGGGGCCATTCATGGAGAACAGAAATGGATTCTGAAGCCCCAGATGCCAGGGCTTGGACACACAGCTCAGAGAAGACCACCCAGCTCAACTAGCAGGGACTGTTTCTATTTTCTCCAGGGCCTATTCCTGCTGCTTAGGTGTTGCTAGATGGCATTAAGTTCTATGAACTACTTCAATGTACTCTCACCCCATGGGAGGTACCTGACACTTCTAATTAAGAGTTTAAAATCCCATTGCTGTTCTTTGTCTATGTCCTAGCAGATGGCCCAAAGTAAGACTTTTGTCCATCTGCTTAAAACAAATTTTCTGTAACAGATAACATGTGGACAACTGGTGAATGAAAAAAAAAAAAGAACTAATAAATGAATGGCCAAACAAAGGCTGCTGAGGAATTGGGGACTTCTGAACACCCAGCTTCATCTCATCTCCTTTCCCTTTCACTGTCAAGGTCAAAAATGAGTTAGAACGTATCAGAGCGACAGAGAATGCCCTGTGGTGGTGTGTCATGAGAGCACTGCCTGGATCCTGCCTTCTGCCCAGAGGGCAGCCTCAAGGGGAAGACACTCTGCCAGTGGGAGGGGAGAAAGGGCACTGGCCCAGCCTTGGCACAGCACCCAGGCTACTGCAAACAGCACAGTGCTGGAGAGGCAGGAGGGTCATCAGGCCACCAGGGTAGCTGGGAAACAAATCCGAGTCTACTGGGGAGTGGGAAAGGGGATGAAAATTTGAGTCCTCGGCCTAGAAACCAGGAAGAAAGTAGGGAAGCTTCCAAGATGGAAGACAAGGTGGTGAAAACTGACCTGTGTCCGCTGATCTTTGTTCACTTGCTACTTCTCTAGGCTAGACTGGAGCCATTTCACTTCCTTCTTCAGGGCCCTGGTTGTGATTTCTAAAATTGTCATGAATACAACAAAACTGTTTCCATGGAGCCCACTATACGAAAAGGCAGATTGGTTCATCGTGACTGTCTCTTATGCAACACCAATGCAATACCTTGTGTTTTATTAATGAAGAGCACCACGCAGAACGTACATCTGAGACAGCAGAGGAGGTAAGGCACCTTTTCCATTTTTAAGTGAAAATCCTTCTCCTATTATTTGAATCCAAATGAATCTCCTGTGTATAGAGGGATCCAAGCTTTCTACTTCTAGAACCACATAATTTTCTAAAAGTTTCATTGCTTAATATTTCACCACGACCCCACTTAGTATTACTGATGACCTTACACTTCACTTTAGAGACCCCAATGTTGATCACTATTGACTTTGTGTCTTAGAGAAGCAATAAAAGACTGAGCTGTGGTGACGGAGTGGTATCAACATAATAAAGAGAGAAAACGGTAAAGATACTGGGAGGCAATGAATCTTAAAAATCAATTAATGAATCAATGCCATTTTCATTTTGTCGCAAAAATCCTGAGTCAGAGACAATGCTGGATCCTGGTTTTATTGGCATTTCTGGCAATGTTAATTAAATGAACACCCTCCACTGACTGACTGAGAAAGCACATGAAGAGAGGAAATGACTGTTATGGACTTGTGCATGCATTTCACTTCAGTAAGACGCTTAAACGTTGTTTTTATCAGTAGCTGCAGGCGATGGAAATTGGCTAATGTTCTGAGCTTAGCATTTCTTAAGCACATTAAATCATTTAAATATTATTTATGTCCATTGATATAAACCACTACTTTGATCACTTAAAGAGGCTGTACTGTTTTATCACTTGTCTAATAGCCAGTAGCACATCAACTACCCACTCCTTCCACCTGATCTCATCGGGGGCATTCTGGGTAAACAGTGGCAGAAGGCACACAGCTTCTCAGCTTCTGCAGAGCACCTGAAGCACGAGGGGCCTCCTTGGGAAGACCCACCTCCTTCAAGATCCTTCGTCAGTCCGGTGGATTTCAATCCCCAATGAATTTCTAAGTACTCTATGATTTGGGGGACAGTCATCAAGACAAGAAGATTAAAAAGCAAAATAGGCATGGCTCTTTTTGTTGTAAGAAAACAAGCGCACAACCACACATAACGCTAATCAATCATAGATAACTCCTGTTCTATCACTACTGTTCTGAAATTACCCACTGTGTTCCATTTTCTTATGTTCTTCTCATTATGACTCCACCCAAAGTCAAAAATTTCCTTGTTTCCAACGACATGAAACAAAGCCTAAAAGCTATGAGAGGATCAAATCTCTCTTTCTTTGATCCTAGAATGCCCAGGCTTTGTTAGTTAAGAATTTTTTGAGCAAGGAGTACTCCTGGACAGGGAAGGAGGAGATATATACACATATTGATCGACTTACGACCTATGCAACTTACAACCATTCGACTATACGACCACAATCGCTAGCCACGACTGCTCCGTGTCTGGCAGCGCAAACGTTGCCCAGCTGGGCATATGATAGTGCGGACCAGCTTCCGGCAGCACTACCATCTCCGCGTGCACCATTTCAACTGTACATATAGCCTACTCAACTTATGACCAAATCGTGTTACGACCGGTCTGCTGGTCCCAATCATGGTCGTAAGTCGAGCACTAGCTGTAAACAGAAAATGTGCTCCAGACATAAAGAAGTAAGCATTAGGAGGCAAAAAATCAACCATCCAATGGAGAGTTGTTGAAAACTTGAATGCAAACACAAAATAACTTGGGAGAAAACTGGAAAAAGGCAACATATTTGAAAAGGACATCATTATAATAGCGTGCTTCCTGAAGGATGAGAGCATTAAGAGATGACCAGAATGGGTAATTGTTTCTTCAGAGAAGTGACTCAGAACAATTAAAGGCATGGCATCAGAAAAAGAGTGAAAGATCAGGTCATGAATATAAATAAATATACTATAAAGTTGAGCAATTATGAGAATTGGTACTATTTACTATAAGGCATTTCTTCAAGAGAAGCACAGGGGCCAGTGCCCAGTTCAAAGGAAGCCTGGAAATCAGGGCAGGAAAAGGGCCTCCAGATTCCACATGGAGTTTTGTGTGGTGCTTGGCAGTTTTTCACTCTTATTTCTCCAAAGGGATAAAATATAAATGTTTCAAAGGCAGACAAAACCCACTATTTTTCTAACACACTGAAAACATTTGGCCAGGCAGAGTGGCTCACATCTGTAATCCCAACACTTTCGGAGGCCGAGGTGGGTGAATCACTTGAGGTCAGAGGTTTGAGAGGAGCCTGGCCCACATGGTGAAACCCTTCTCTACTAAAAACATTTTGAAAAAAGTTAGCTGAACATGGTGGTGCACATGCCATGCCTATAATCCCAGCTACTCAGGTAGCTGAAGCACAAGAATTGAGAATCATTCGAACCTGGGAGGCAGAGCTTGCAGATGACAGAGCAAGATCCTGTCTCAGAAAAAGAAAGAGAGAGAGAGAAAGAGGGAAGGAGAGAAGGAGTAGGGAAGGAAGGAAGGGAGGGAGGGAGGGAGGGAAGAAAGGAGGGAGAGAAGAAAGGAGGGAGGGAGGACATTTAACAAAGGATGTTAACAGGCTTTCAATGTTGCCTCCAACATTCATTTAAAAGGACTTTGCTTTGATATGATTATGCATAACATTGTCATAAAACTTACACAGTACAACTTTAAAAGGTGATAGGCCATTTTACAAACCGAAGACTATAAATACGAAAAATCTTATGTTAAGTACTTTTTTTTTTACTAATAACACATTTATTGTTGATCAAAATTATACTTGATTTTTGAAGCTTTTGGGGAAAAGAATGCCACAATTATCTTCTTATACATGTTGCGCCTGGAACTTGTCAGTGCGGCATCCTGTCGTGCTGCTTGGGTGCTGGAAGGATTGATATGCTCATTTTATATTCTATGATGCAAAAACACAAAATGAAACTACAAACTGCACAGCCTGTGGATTCTGAATGCTCTTTGTTGGTGTGATAGTTCAGAAAGTCCAGTATCTGTCCAATATATGATGGAAGTTGAATTGTTCAACATCTAGATTCATGATTTAAAATTGTTGTTTACATTTTAAAACCTATTAGTGGATAAATTATTCCATCTGTTTACTTTCCTTTCTCTTAGGTCTCTCGATTTTTCACTATCATCACAAAAATATAGCCAATGAGAAATCAAATTGAATATTTGTTGCAGAAGAAAAAATAAAACTTTTTAAATTCTTTAAAAGTTTTTAAGTGTAAGCATGGAATGTTTAAATTCTGATTTGAGATCAAACGTTCAGCAGATGACATCCAGGAAGCGGCACTGGCATCATAGCCCTGGAAAAGCTCCTCATAAGGACACGGCGCCTGCTGCTTGGTTCTTACTCTTTTTAAAGTGAGTGGCAGCTCTACTCAAAAACGTTTACATCTATTTCAAATAAATAAAATCAACATTCTGAAGTATACTGAGAAAAAAACCTAGCATGTTGAAAATATCCTCAATACTGATTCATAGTATTTCTTAAAACATAATTTTGTATTATTTGACAAGTTCCAACCCTCTTTCTACACAAAAAGTAAATTTCAAGTGGAAAACAGTCCTGAAAAACATGCACAAAAGTGAGAACAGACTCTGAGCAGAGGAATTCAGGGGTTTTACTTTCTCGTTTTTTTCTTATCTGCATTTTCTAATACGTCTATAATCAACATAAATCCTTTATAATTTAATAAAGTACTCTTAATTTTAAAACTACAGAAGAGCAGAAGATCAAACACCGCATGTTCTCACTCATAGGTGGGTGTTGAACAATGAGAACACATGGACACAGGGAGGGGAGCACTACACACTGGGGTCAGTTGGGGGGAAATAGGGGAGGGACGGCGGGGAGTGGGAAGCTGGGGAGAGATAGCAAGGGGAGAGATGCCAGATGTAGGTGATGGGGAGGAAGGCAGCAAATCACACTGCCATGTGTGTACCTATGCAACAATCTTGCATGTTCTTCACATGTACCCCAAAACCTAAAATGCAATAAAATAAATAAATGGGAAAAAAAAAACTAGTGTGAGGTATCATAGGAGAGAAGTTAATTTAAAAACATAATTAATGTTGACTGTGAGTAAGGCATTGTGCATGCCCGATGCTGAGTGAAATCTCATTCCTTCTTTCAAAGACGTTAGACCTCCATTGGAGACATGATTCAATCAGAGAATAACAGTAACAATAGTAGATGGCATTTATTCCTCGACCGCTGAGTAAGGCATTTCTAAATATTTCTAATCTTTACATTCATTTCACAAGTTAGAAATTATTTCAGGCCGGGCGCGGTGGCTCAAGCCTGTAATCCCAGCACTGTGGGAGGCCGAGGCGGGTGGATCACGAGGTCAAGAGATCGAGACCATCCTGGTCAACATGGTGAAACCCCGTCTCTACTAAAAATACAAAAAGAAAAATTAGCTGGGCATGGTGGCGCGTGCCTGTAATCCCAGCGACTCAGGAGGCTGGGGCAGGAGAATTGCCTGAACCCGGGAGGCGGAGGTTGCGGTGAGCCGAGATCGCGCCATTGCACTCCAGCCTGGGTAACAAGAGCGAAACTCCGTCTCAAAAAAAAAAAAAAAAAAAAAGAAATTATTTCAGTTTCACAGATAAGGAAACCGAGGCTCAGAAATATGAAACTATTTGCTCATAGTTTGCATGGGGCCAAATTTGCCTTCTTTTCATTCCACTGCATTTGGTAAAATAGTCCCTTTAAAAGAGTAACATGTATGCCAAACAAGCGATAAATGTTCCAAAGAATTACTTGACATTACAACCAGATATCATTTGTGCCTACGGGAAGATCACACTGAACACAGGTTATTGTTTTTCCAGCCACGTGCAGTTAGGTTCGCTGCAGAGTGTTCAGAGGACGGATGCCACACCGCAAAATGGATTACATGATTTTAACAAGGGAGGTAAGAGTGAGGACCACCAAATGTCTAATTTCAAGCTAAGGAACAAAAACTTTCATTATCCAGCTTAAGTACAAATAATATAAACACCATTTTAAACATAGATATGCTATACTCTTCAGGAACTTTCCAATCCACTGTCTCACTGATTCTTGAAAAGTAAGTAAACCTATAAACACGTAAAATGATTGTTGATTGAATTAATCAAGTTACTTAACCAAAGACATCTAGCCAGTTGGTGAAAAAGCTGAAACAGGAATTTAGTGCTCTTCCGGCCACAAAGCTGCCTACACGTCTACACCAGGGTTTCCTGCAGGGGCGGGACACACCCCCACCAGAGGTTCGGTCCACAGGTGGGACACACCCACATGAGAGGCTCTGTTCATGGGCAGGACACACCCACATAAGAGGCTCTGTCCAGGGGCGGGACACACCACATGAGAGGCTCCTCCATGGGTGGGACACACCCACACCAGAGGCTCTGCCCATGGCAGGACACACCCCCACGAGAGGCTCCAGCCATGGGTGGGACACACCCACACCAGAGGCTCTGTCCACGGCAGGACACATCCACATGAGAGGCTCTGTCCACCGGCGGGATACACCCACATAAGAGGCTCTGTCCATGGGCGGGACACACCCACACCAGAGGCTCTGTCCACGGCAGGACACACCCACATGAGAGGCTCTGTGCACAAGCAGGACACAGCTCACACCTGTTCCCCTCCCCCATGATACCATCTGGACTCTTTTGCAAGTCAGCTATTTCTAGTAATAAGAAAAAAGGTGGTAACACTGAGCAGACTTTATGCATATTCTCTCCTGGAGGTTGATTTCGTTATAAATAAACAATCGGACAAACTTTGAAGGAGGAAACTGAGGCAATAAGGTTTTGAGGAGTGTTCCCAAAGCCACACACCCAGCAGGCGCTAGAGCAGCCAAGGCAGGGCGGAGAGTGTCCATGCGCTGGCGGCGGTTAGGTTCACCTCCCAAGTCATCACTCAGGGCTCATGTCCTTTGAGGAGTGCTGAGGAGTCTAAGAAAACTAAGGACTAAATAAATGAAACTTGGCACACTCAGCCAAAAATCACTATCATCCATCACTTAGTCGTCCACCAACCTAGGATAAGAACTCAGTCTGCTGAGGACTGAGCTATTGATGATGGCAGGGAGAGCAACACTTTGAGGTGGGGAGTGCCTGCTGCTGCCAGGTGGGGTCCCCGGCACAGCTACGGATCCACTTTCCCCAGGGCTGTGAGCCCCACCTCCTACAGCCTCACCCGGCAAGCACATCCACCCTTAGCTTCACGGCTGGCGTCTGATGGTGCAGCTTTCATGACTGCCTGGAAGGCCTAAATGAGTGACTACAGGTGCAGCTGGCAGATAATTCATATGCATTTTCCTGGAGTCATGACGGGTGCACCTTCCGACGCCAGCCACACGTGGCCCTAAAGCATTTTTCATTCCTGGTTCTTATTTGCCTTTCCCAAGGAACCATCCACCTCTGTGAAAGGCCCTAATTATGGTTCTTTTTCCTCCAAGTTTGTTTTCTAACTCTGGAAAACAGAGCTTCGGTGTATGACAGAGGCATAAAGGTTCTGTTCCTAAAAAGCACCTGCCAAGGGCTGGGCATCCATGCATTCTCTCGTTAGCTCTGTCTTCACAGCAGAAAACACAAAGCCACAGTTATTGTTGATACAAACCTTTCTTTCAACGTCTTCACAAAGCCTTGCATCTTCATTTTCCTAGTATGAAAAAAATAAATATAGAAATCAACTATCTGCAAGAAAGATGGCGTAAAATAAATCCTTAATCTCCCCTGCCTCTACTCAGCTTCTTGGGGAGGTCAAATTCTTTCTCATCAACACCACTCAGGAGTTTGCGTAAAGCCTCAAGCCTCATCCTCACCACCAGCTCACTGCTCTGGTCCTCCTGCTTCCTTCCACTTGGTTTCCCATTCTAAATCCTTTGTTTTTATGTACATCTCTTTGCTCATCCTTATGCAAAAGGCAGCATGTTACACCTGTATTCTCCGTTGCACCTTGATTTTTTTTTCACTTAATATAACATCTTGGAGCTCCCATCCTTCAGTTATATGAGTCTATCTAACTATTTTCACAGCTATCCTATATGCCATTCTATTGGTGAAGCATAAGTTAGCCCTGTAAATGAACATTGCATTTGTTTCTATTATTAATAGCCATTAATTATATTATATTAATATTTGTTATATTAATATAACAAACGTGTTGTTATATGTTAATAATATTTTCGAAAAGGCTGCATTGATTTATACTTAACCCTAGTAAGAAACATTGCTGCTTTTCTGCATCTATATTAACATAAAAATATAGTGTTGAATTATCTGCAAGAGGGATAGTGTAAAACAAATCCTTTATCTGGATTTATTAAGCACTGGACATCGCCAACCTGATATAATGACAAAACATTCATGTTTATTATCTGCATTTCTTTAGTTAGGAATGATATGGACATATTTCTTTATGTCTTTTGGAAATTTGTATTATTCTCTGTGAATTTCCTGTTTGTCTTACTTGCTTTTCTTTTTTATTGGGCTTTGTGTTAATGATTTATGAGACTTGCATAAAATAAGAAAATCTGATTTGTGTTGCACATATTTTCTTCCTTATTTTGTTTAGCTTTTGGCTTTATGGCATTTTCCAAAGAGAAAAGTTAGATTTTCATGTAGATAAACACTAAGGCTTTGGGGATAATCACTTCTTCTGACATAGCCTTTTGAGACTCACTGAATATCTACCTTCATCTTTAGTCCCCTCTACTGGGGCCACGCTCAGCTCCAGGTTGGCCACACTCCAGCCTCAGGCCAGAGGCCATGCAATGCCCCGTCTGCCTCCAATGCTGCACATGGCCACCTAATATCTTCCAGGGTCTTATCAAACTCAAGATCAGTTACTCAAGGGTCTTACCAAACTCAAGATCAGTTACTCCAGGGTCTTACCAAACTCAGGATCAGTTACTCCGGGGTCTTAACAAACTCAAGATCAGTTACTCCGGGGTCTTAACAAACTCAAGATCAGTTACTGCAGGGTCTTACCAAACTCAAGATCAGTTAC
>NW_022436971.1:21661229-21747289 GCF_009761245.1 Sapajus apella
AAGATCAGTTACTGCGGGGTCTTACCAAACTCAAGATCAGTTACTCCAGAGTCTTACCAAACTCAAGATTAGTTACTCCAGGGTCTTACCAAACTCATGATCAGTTGCTCCTGTGTGCAAGGTGATATGAAAGCTGTTATAGATTACACCAAAATGAATTAAGTCAAGACTCTTCCTTCAAAAAATGTAAATCACCCAGAAGAGACAGTAGACGTACACAAACAGCTCTAAGTAAAGCCAAAATGTACTTTGGACAGCGTAGGAAGGGCAAACAAAATCCTGTGGGGAGTGAGTGGAGGAAGAGATGCTCCCTGGGGCGGGAGGATCCGGAGAGCCTTAAGGAGGAGGCTGGTGTCTGCAGCGAGTGCTGGCAGCAGGTGAGGGCTGGCAAGGCAGGGGCACAGCAGGCATCAGGCACAGCACCGGAGAGGCTGCAACGTGCACAGCATGCTCTTGGAGGAGAAGAAAATCACCACCCCCAAATCAGAGCCAACCTCTGTCTCCCTCTCCCTCTTCTGCTCCCTCAGTCTCTTTATTGAATACACAGAATTGCCCATGAAATTTTTATATGGCCTTTTCAAAAGTAGGAAATACCTAAATACTATTAAAAGGTTGACAATTGAGAATCAGAAAAAACCCTGAGTCACACAATATCTGACCGCTCCTATGCATACCCCTCCTCTAAGGCATCCCTGCAGAGCTGGCTACCGACCACACGGAGGGACCTCCAAGGAGAGGAAACTCATGCCTTCCTTGGAAAGCCCTACATATGCGGCCTGCAGATACATTTTTCAGCATTTCCATTCATACTTTCCATCTTGCTTTGGAAAGGGATCGAACCTTTTCAAAACCTTAACACATTGCTTTACAAACTTTGCAGGTAGCATAAATTAAAAAGTGCTGTTTGCACATAAGACATTTTAAAATCAATGAGTCCAAACAAATCAAGCACTAAGAACTGGAGAAAATTCCAGTTTACCCTGATTCAGACAGTTCCCAAGCACCGAATATAATTAAAATTGTGTGCAATGGACACAGTTTTAAACAGGTAAAAGGAAAATGTACACATTTCATCTTTATTATCTCACAGGAGAGCTTTGCAAATTAATGTTAACATCCCATTTTTAAGAATGAAAAATATTATTACAGTGCCCAATATCATCAGAATTGTCATGACCATATAATTAACATGTTTAAAGCATTCTGAGGATGACGAAGCGTCATCCAAAAGCACAGTTCTATTTTTGCTTTTGATTTCGATTGCACCCACTCCTATGCTATTGACATACACAATTATGAAATAAATACACCCTGGCTGCGGCGTGAGGAGGACCCTATCATAACACTTGCATCTGAATAGCTCCTTCAAGCTGGGGTTGTTTTCACGTGCTTCAAATGACAACACGGATGGGGCTAGGCAAAGCAAGGAACGGGGAGCCAGCACAGAACAGGGAGTGGGCACAGAGCTTCAGTGTGGGGAGATGAAAAGCTGCTGGAAGCAGACAGTGGCCGTGACCGTGCAACATAGAGACTGTGATTAATGCCACTCAACTGCACGTTGAAAATGGCTGAATGGTAAATTGTCTTTACATGTCACCACAAAAACCACGTGTATTTTTACCACGAAAATAACACCTTTGTGATCAAACATCAGAAATATTTTCTATGTATAGTAGTAGTTGTTTTTTTCGCGACACTTGCTCTTGCTCTGTCCCTCAGGCTGGGGTGGAGTGGCAGCATTGTAGCTCACTGCAGCCTCGACCTCCTGGGCTCAAGCAATCCTGTCACCTCAGCTACCCAAGGAGCTGGGACTACAGGTGCACAGCACTGCACCTGGCTACTTTTTTAATTTCACAACTTTTTGTAGAAACAGGGTCTCATTATGTTTACCAGGCTGGTCTCAAACTCCTGACCTCAAGCGATCCTCCCGCCTTAGCTCCCCAAATTGCTAGGATTACAGGCATGAGCCACTGTGCCTGAACAATATGTATTTATAAATAATGTTTATAATATGTCTTCTTACAACTTTGCAAGGTAATTAGCATTTTACTCCAGGATTACATATTTAAGTAACTTCATTATACGCAACTGAAAGCAAATCCACAGATATTTATTAAACACCTACTATATATAAGACACTGAATGACACATAAGATCATAGGGCACAATCTCTGTCTTTGAGGAGGTCAAGCCGGCAATCATAAGCCTAAAAATTTTAATATAATCAATATCAAATAAATGTCATGTGATCAATTTGTCAAATGAATGTACAAATGAAATGCCAAGTGAACGACAGGTCACTGAGAGCAGGGGAAGCTCACTGCGGCTACCGGCCAGCAAGGGCTAATTGAGTCCTGCTTCTTTTTAATTGTTATTGCAGCTATTATAACGCATATAAAGTGCTTGCTCTTCTTGAGTCCTCAAAAAGTGGGTCAAATTTTAAAGCCAATTACCTTCAACCCCATGGGTTGCTTCACAGCAACAAAGTTTTGTTTCAGTCACGCTAGAAGCAAAGATGGAGCTGTTAGAACTAAAACACTGGAGCCATCTTGCCCCCCTTGAAGCAGTACACAGCACCAATGAAGGATGGTTTCTACGAGGGACACAGTGTGAAGCCTGAGACGGAAAATACCTCTTCTGGGAAGTGATACATGACCAGCATGGTTCACAGGAAGAGGAAAACACAGCCTTTGGAATCGCTCAAAACGGGGTTCAGTTCCAAAGCCCATCACCTTCTGCGTGACACCGACAAGCTACCAAAACTCCCCATCTCATTGCTTTTAATCTTGTTCACTCTGCCTTCCTTAAAGAGCGAGTGTGCGGTAGAGACAGGCCGGGCATGTGGGAACGTCTCCACGGTGCCTGGTGCCCGTGATGCTCGGGATACCTTCGTGTGCTCCTCAGGCCTCCCGGTCCCATCTCCTGTCGTTAATGCTTAGGCAAGAGAACCACGGTATGGCTGTCCCCATCACGTTTTCCCCCATAGCTTAGGTCCTTAGCCCAGATTCCTAAGGACTAGGTGCTTCGGTTTGCCACTGGATTCCAGTGATTTGCTGGAAAGACAATTTTGATTCACTCTAAGAAATTAAATCTGCTTCTGGCTGTTATCAAGTCACTAATGCATCCTGAGTAGATTTCCGTAACAAGTCAGTTGGGCATAGATGACAAATTCCACCGCCAGTGTGCACAGGGTCTTCAGAAGACAGCAGAAACTCACTGCAGTCAGAAGGCCTGGGTTATATCACTGCTGAAATATGCCACTCACATAACAGCACCCTCCCCTCGAGGGTGAGCAAGGTAAGCAAGTAGCCTGTTGCCCCTCTTAGCCTAATGCTCTGAGACAAACATCTTCACTCACTCCTGCTCTCTGAACGCAGCCTTGCCCTCCATCACCAAAGAAAGGAAAAGCTGTCTTTGCTCTTCATCTGACAGTCTTCCCTACTCATCCCTACTCAACCATATACAGACAGGACACCTTTCCAAAACTATCCAGGAATATAAGGAAGGAAGAATGAGCTGTCTTACAAGTGTATTATCATTGTTTTAGATCAGAAGCTGCTCTGGTGTTTTCTAAAACCTGAACTAACTTCCTGAGGACCCATATCCCTTCCAACAACCACCCTTTTCCAAGTTGTGTCAAGCACCAGGGGTGACCTGCATGGCTCCAACACCTTCGCACAAGCTCCCTGGGGGTCACTCCTCCCCTTTCTTCGAGGTGGCAGCCAGGAAGCTGCAGGGCAGGTTTAAGACCAAAAAGTGACTCCTGGCAGGGCTGCGAGTGTCCCCGCCTGTTTCCAGCCCTGGAGGACAGACTCAGACTGCACCTCCCAGACTTCATGAATCCAGGAGCTCATGACACGGCCTCCTGTGCAATTATCAATTTACACAGCTTCCTGCCTGTGACCAAACTTTTGGATCATGAGGTCAGGAGTTCAAGACCAGACTGGCCAACATGGTGAAACCCCATCTCTACTAAAAAATACAGAAATTAGCTGAGCATGGTGGCTTGTGCCTATAATCCCAGCTACTTGGAAGACTGAGGTAGGAGAATTACTTGAACCAGGACCAGGGAGGCAGAGGTTGTAGTGAGCCGAGATCGAGATCACACCACTGTACTCCAGCCTGGGCTACAGAGCGAGACTCCATCTCAAAAAAAAAAAAAAAAACCAAGAGGCTACCTGGAAACAAAAATAAAGATCCAGAGACAGAATTCTGAAAACAAGGTCCTCAAAGTCTACTTCTTAGCTAAAAAATGTGTATTTAAAATAAATTCTGTTTCCCCAATAGACATATTTTATGTGGACGATGAGTTGCAGAATCTCATAAAGGACCACAGACACACTCTCCCTGGGTGGAGGAAGTTTCCAGGACACCCAGATAGGAAGAAGAGCAAGCCAAGCGTCCCGCGCTGGTTCCCGCTGCCATGTGCGCACGTGCGCCGCAAGCCCTCACTCTCTCGCTGGCCAGTAGGACCAGCTACTGACACTGCACCTCGAACCACACAAGCCAGCACCCCGGATGCCCACACCACACAGCCACCTGCACACCTGCTGCCTTCCTTCACCCTCCCTGACGTTCCCTACTAAAAGTACTATCTTGAAACTCTCTGGGAAAAAGTTTTCAGGTTTATGACTAGAGGTACAGTGGAAAGTAATTAGGACAGGTATAGATGCGATTAGAATAACTCATGTAATTGTCTAGCACACAGGAAACCTGATCTTGGCCACGGCCTGCCTTGGAAAGGCACTTGCTTCCAATTCTGTGCTGGTTGGTGCTTTAGAACCAACTTGTGATCCCGGATCCTTTGACCACCACACATGAGCTCTGTTCAATGTGTTAGGTGCCTTAGATCCAGGCCATTAAAACAAAATAAAATAACTCACCTTGTTGCCCTCAAAATCGGGGGTATTCTCATGTATCTCTTCATCTTCTTTAACTACCTCAGCTGGTCTCTGGGGAAAAAATACAGCACACTGTGTCAACGACTTATGTCGAACTCCTTTAAAAGATCAGAGAGCACGTGAAATAATGCAACCTTTAGACCACTGCTATGGTTAGAGCCGGGGAAATCACTGCAGTTTCTCCAAATACAGAATGGTGTCCGCTCTGCGTTTTTGCCTTTGGTTCCACCAGAAAAATGCCAACCTGCTTGGTAAAACGCTGGAGAAATATCTTTCTTATAAGGAGTGGCAAGGTCGCTCCAGAGGGTCCGGTCGGCAGGTGCTTTTGTAATTCTCAGGGCCCTCTGCTCCCTGGTCAGCAGGTGCCCTCCACAGCCTGCCTGACCTCACTCCTCACACAGCAGTGGGTTCTCACTCGCCACGGTTATTCCTAGTTTTCATGGCACACTGGCAGAAGACAAGAATCTGTCCCAATCTGTGTCCTGGAACCTCTCTCTGCTCCTGGCGAGAAGCAGGGGGTTTGGTGGCCAAAGACTCGACCCTCCAGGACCAACTTCCTTTATGTTTCTGTAGCTGTCAGGACAGGCTGATGAGGCTGCAATAACAAGCAAACCAAGCGTGCGTGCTGCACGCCGCCACAGCCGGCCGGGGGTGTCCTGGCCCCAGTCACTCAGGAAACCCACCGATGGAGGCCCCGACGCCTCCTAATTGCAAAGGAAGAGAAGATGCGGTGTGGGAAATCACACACTGGCTCTTCATGCCCCTGCCTGGGACCACTTACCTGTCACCAGGGAAGGCAGGTGGCATGGCCACCCTGAGTCGAAGTGGGTAGAGAAGTGTACTCTCACTGTGTCACAGAGCAAAAGAAATGTCGTTAGTAATGAGCCATAAAGACCCAACGGCTCCTGCCAGCTGACCTTGAATGCAAGGACAGAGTTCCGTGGCGAGGCAAACGTGTAGGTTTGTCTTCAGTGCAGCCGGTCCCATTGGCCCAGACCAAGCCTGGATGAGCACTGCCTTTCTATAGCTTATGCAGAAAAGCAGTTGCAATAAATAAAACTCTATGGGGAGTGCTCAAACCACATAAAAAATAAGCTATTCATACACACAAATGTTCATTGCAGCACTGTTTACAATAGCAAAGACCTGGAACCAACCCAAATGCCCATCGATGATAGCCTGGACAGGGAAAATGTGGCACATATACACCATGGAATACTATGCAGCCATCAAAAATGATGAGTTCATGTCCTTTGTAGGAATGGATGATCCTGGAAACCATCATTCTCAGCAAACTGACACAAGAACAGAAAATCAAACACTGCATGTTCTCACTCATAGGCGGGTGTTGAACAATGAGAACACATGGACACTGGGAGGGGAACATCACACACTGGGCTCTGTAGGGGGGAAATAGGGGAGGGACAGTGGGGGGAGTTGGGGAGAGATCGCATGGGGAGAAGTGTCAGATATAGGTGATGGGGAGGAAGGCAGCACATCACACTGCCATGTGTGCACCTATGCAACAATCTTGCATGTTCTTCACATGTACCCCAAAACCTAAAATGCCATAAAAAATAAGCTTTTCTAAAACATGTTATTTTAAGAATCAATATAATGTCAATCAAAAACATGTTATTTTAAAGAATAATCTATGTGATGTCAATCACTGATTCATTCATTTATTCAGCAAGGATATCCAGGAGACCTGCCGTACTGAATACCACAGTGCCAGAAGACGCAAGTGATTGTGAGTACTAACAAACATGGCCCTCAAGAAGGTGAGAGTCTTTTAGGGAAGACAGATATCAATTAAACAGTCACACAAACAAAGCAACTGTGACAGGCACTACAAGGAGAGGTACATGGAACAGAAAGAGAATACAATAGTATTTAACAAACATGGGAGACCACCATTTAACAGTAATTGACTATTAATGTAAAATCTGAAGGATGAAACAATGCTAATATACAAAACCAGAAGGAAAAACCATGCCTGGTGCATGGAACAGCATGTGCCCTGTTACAGGAAGAAACACTGAGCTTCAGAGTTGCTGGGGGTCAGTGTATGCAAAGCAGGAGTGACAGCAGTGATCTAACCAAGAGAGGAAGCCAGGTGGGACCAGAGCGACGGTAACACAGGCAGAGAGGGGTGCAGAGATTCCAGACACGTTTAGGAGGTAAAAGTGACAGAGTCCAAGATCTGAATACGGAAGGGTTGAAGAGGTCAGTCTCAGGAATACCTCCTTTTTCTTTTGTCTTACTGAGTGGATTTGGGTGTCATTCACACATGGAGACAGGACAAGAAGAAGGTCTAAGGACAGGAGAAGAAGTCTGTGGTTGCACTGTCCCTCTGCTGAGCTTCAGTGTCTTAGGACATCACGGGAGACGTTAATTCAGCAGAGGTGCATATGTTCCTGAAGGTCACAGACACTGATGCCATGGCGATACAGAATTTTGTATCATAGAGAGGATGTCCAGAGTGAGAGGGAAAGACGCCCAGCCCTCATCCTTGCTGAACACCAGCATCTGATGGCCGGCGAGATGATCAGAAGCGTAAGAGAAGAAGGACAACGCGTGGCCGGAAAGAAAGGAAGTCAGGAGTCTTCTTTGGCAAGAGGCTCTTGCCAAAGGAAGAGAACGTTGAAAGAGAGTGACCAGGAGTGCCAATGGGTGGGGAAGGTCCTGTGTGATAAGAGCTGAGGAATGTGTTGGGTTTGGTGGCAGGGAGCAGAAAAGCTGTTTTGTGCCACTACAGGCAGAAGAAGAGGGGAGAAAATGGAGAAAGTGAGGAGACGCTCCCCGCAGACCAGCTCCCCGCAGACCGGCTCCCCGCGAGAGGGGAGAGAGACATGCTCCAAGAGGACTGAGACCAAGGGAAAGTCGCTTTTATTCATAACAAGAGTGCTTTCTGCGAGCTCACATGCCAGCCAGAAGGACTTGGGCATGGGAGAAGCTAAAGATACCAAGGAGAGAAAGAGAAGTATTAAGCCGCTGATGACACGCAGTTCCTGAGAGGCTCCGAGCGGGACGGGGTCCAGCGTCTGGGAGGAGGGCAGGTATGGGTAGGAAAGGATGGACCTCTCCTTCCACGATGAAGAAGGGGCAGATGGCACAGATCAAACATCCTGTACAGACACTGACAGCTGCCTGGCTCACAGCCACCCTCACCTTGCTCCTCACTTAGAAATAAAATTCGGCCAGGCGCAGTGGCTTAAGCCTGTAATCCCAGCACTTTGGGAGGCAGAGGCAGGTGGGTCACCTGAGGTCAGGAGTTCAAGATCAGCCTGACTAACATGGTGAAGCCCCATCTCTACCAATTACAAAAAATTAGCTGGCCGTGATGGTGCATGCCTACAATCCCAGCTACTTGGGAAGCTGAGACGGGAGAATCGCTTGAACCCAGGAGGCAGATATTGCAGTGAGCGGAGATTGCACCACTGTACTCCAGTCTGGGCAACAAGAGCAAAACTCCATCTCAACAAAAAAAGAAAAAAAAAATCCAGGAGCGCCTGGTCTCCTTTCCAGACACGAGAGGTAAAGGTTGAATTCCTGTAAACCACCAGAGGTCAGTCGCCTCTCCCTGGCTAGGGGCAAGACAGGCATAGACAGGCGGTAACTTTCAGAGGGGTCTCTGGGAAAGCCTTTCCTCCCTGTTTAAATGGCACGGTCTCTCTACTCTCCCCAGATTTCACAGGTCTCAGTGTGCCAGCAGAGACTGCCACCTTGAGATCATGAGGAGACAACCCCAAGGCCAAAGGTGAAGGCACAGAGGGACACAGTGGAAGAATGGGGTGTCCATCTACTCTCCGAGGCTGGAGGGGACCAACCCCAGAGCCTCTCGCACACAGAAGGCTTGAGTCCTTCTGTTCCGTGGCCTGATAAATGTTCCTGATTGTTAAGCCACTTCTTTTCAAGTTTCCCATTCTTCATAGCCAAAACATCCGTACAGATATAGTAGCTAATCATACTTTTAATTTATTCATTAAAGCCAGTACTCCAGGGACCCAGGTGGCCTCCATCTGAGTTACTCTACACACCTAAACGTGCCAAAGCCTTAAAGCTTCACTAGGTTTTTTCTAATTAAACAATTCACAGATTACCCAAGTTTAGATTGACCTTCTCCTAATTAGTCCCAATTATTTTGGTCTCACTTTGGTGGGTGACTTATTCTTATCTCTTTCTCCAGAGGGAAATGCATCACACCCCCGGGAGGCACAGTGCAGGGAGCACTGCCCTAGTTGCTATTTGAGAATCCAAGGAAAGACACTCTCCTTTTGCACTGACTCTTTGAGACTCTCTAAAAATAACCAAATTTTAGAAGAGTAGAAATGGACCCAATCTTTTGTGACTTCAGTCAAACCCTGCTTCTCACGCCTCAGCTGGAGACCTGGGGCTCGCACAGCCTACTTGCCACCTGGGGAATGATGAAGCAGACTGCTCTGCTAACATGGAATTGGCCATGTTCAGAGTAAATTCTAGAGGATTTCCCCAAGAAAGGAATCGCAGCTGAGTGTCCTGGGCTCGGCAGAGCTTCCGATTATACACATTTCCCCACCTTCTTAAAGTAGTTACAAAAATAAATATAATCTTATCGCTGGCAGAAGACATTGCTTTTGTAAAAATGTAATACTTAAATCAGAATTTCCACATTCATGTTTTAACACCTGGATGCCATTTTTCGCATGGATTATAACTGCAAAAATGTGTTCCTTAACACTGGGGTGACATGACTTGAGACGTTAGTGTAAAACTTCACCGCACTCTGAGAAGGAGCGCTTATGAGGCAGCAGGCACACAGGCAGGCACCTCTGCCCATCTCCAAACTCCTCCGCTGATGGAAATGGTGGGGGAGGGGTGGATGCCAAGGGATACGCTACCTGCTGTATAACCAAAGAGAAAGAAAAGTTTGAAAATAAATTATAATTTCTTAAAAATAAAAACCCAAGAAAGGAAGGAATGCATCCCAGGACGGGAAAAAAGTGTTGTTAAAGATTGGCGATTATCCAAGCCACACCACCAGCGAATCGCCCTCTCTCTGACAGCCAGCCACGCCCCAGAGATTCCACCGCCCCCCCCCCCCCCCCTCTGCCTCTTGCTCCCATTCCAGCTCCCACAAGCTAAGCCTTCTGTCCTCTTCACAAGCACTTGGTTCAGGACAAATGAGTTTCCGTGATGCTGAAGCTTCCCCGCTCTATGACCCAGGTAAGTGAGCTCACTGATTGACTCAAGGTACCACTTCCCTAACGCAGAACCCCAATCTTGATCCTCTCATGAGCCACAGATGCGCATTCACAGAATTCTGTGAGGGTCTCCGTGTCAAGTCTGTGCTACAAGATGAGCTTTCCAAACAGCCAGGAGCCCTGGGACGCCGGTGTGAACCTCCCAATACCTGCAGGTAAGCCACGGGCTCTGCAGAAATCCCTTGGGTCTCGGTTCATAGAGACCCGAGTAACAGAAGCTGGTGGACAGAAAAGTGACTGGTGTGATTAAAAGTATGTGTTGCTCTGGGAGTAAATAAATAAAAAAACAATTGAAGGCCGGTCAAGAAAAATGAGA
Source organism: Sapajus apella (assembly GCF_009761245.1). Taxonomy (NCBI): domain Eukaryota; kingdom Metazoa; phylum Chordata; class Mammalia; order Primates; family Cebidae; genus Sapajus; species Sapajus apella. Next base: position 21,671,690 of record NW_022436971.1, read on the forward strand.
ACATTCTAGAAATCCAAGTACAGGTCAAAATACACAATGAACAGTCATCTTGCACTGTCAGGACGACCAACACCCAACACCACCAGCGACCAGGCTTCCCAGCTGAGCCTCCGACCCTCCCTGCCCACACTCAGTGAGGCCAGGCTCCACTCTGTCCTCCCTGCACAGCTATGAGATGTTCCAGAAATGACTTACAAGTACTGGGAGAAGTTCCTAGACACTGGAATAAAGGACAGGTGTCAGGAAAGGGGGCTGCGGAGTCAAAGTCTTACTTATCATCACAAATCATAAAGATAATATGAGGCCCCTCCCTCTGCAGGGACCAAGGATGGATGACATCCTTCATGTATCCAAACCTGACAATGAGAGTTTAGTGACAGATACCGAAGTTGCCACAGGAAAACTGAAGTGTCCTCCCACATCGATGTTCTCTTCAGGGATGCTCGGATGCTGTGCAGTTAGTGTCGCCGACCACGAAGCTACGGCCTGGAATTTAGAGGACTCTACATTCTCGAGGCTCCCTTCTTCAATCTAGAAGGCTTGACTCCAAATTCATACATGCACTAGTCGGGATGTTACATTTGGTGATATTTTATCTTTAGAGCAGCACGACACTGGAGAAAGCATAGTACTGCAGACACAGGAGACAGCGTGTGAGGTGCTCAGGCTAGCCCACAAAATTAAAACTAATTACTCAAAAACAAGAGACAGTATTCCAGGTTACTAAAGAAGTCAGCACCATAAAGCATACTATCAGGGCCAAACTGTCCTTCATTAATGGCCTGGAAAGTTCTGACGGCACGGATATATGCACCTTCCCTGTGTCCATGGGGATGCCAGTCACCCTGACTCAGAGCCAAGAGCCTGCCCCACGTGCAGCACAGGGCCAGAGTGGGGCCGGGCAGCCAGGCAGCCACCTTTGTGCACAGCTGTCCAGGCAGGGACGGCTCGGACGCGGTCATGGCCACCTAGGCCATGACCGCCCCAGCAACAGAGGGTCTGCAGGAACCATACCCCATGTTCCTGCTCCACAGGAAGGACGGAGGTCCTTGGACGACAGCACACAGACGGGGCCTAAACTGTGTGTCACAAGAGTCCCAGCAAGAAAAGATTCGTGGGCAAATAATTAGGATTCACCAAAAGCTCATATACAATTTTTGACTCCAGGATTTCTCAGAAACAATCACTACACTAATGTGCACCATGATTCCAAGGAGAGAGATGAGAGGGACGCTTCCCATGTGTGCTTTCCACAGGGACCTCCTTCAAAGATGCAGAACGCAGTTTGGGCAACACCGCTCTGTCTACACGGCCTGAGCTTCATGCTTTGCCTCTGTTGATCAAGCGCATGGGATTTTCTCGTATCAATTTCTGTCAGATTTCATAAACCTTTTTGGAACATCTGCTGCATGTCAGGACCTGATGAGTGGGAGATAAGCTAAGTCATCATCCCCCCTGCTGCCCCCACCAAGGTGTGCTGTGCAGGAAAGGTCCTCCCAGCACTCAGCTATCCCCAGCATCCCAGCTGACAGCAGCTCTTCCTGCTCCCGTTCTGACACACGACACGCACGGAGGATGCAGAGGGAGGACAGGTGACCCAGCTCACTCTCAGGAGGTCTTCATGTCCACAGACACCATCATGACTGAAAGTCTGTTTCTGTGTTGCTCAAAGCCACAGAACTTGACGGCAAGAAAGTTCCGTTCACTGAGACTTTGCCCCACCTGGTATGGAGAACTGCCACACGGAAAACTCTTCCTGGAAGCCCCTGCTTCTCCTGGCTGGTGGTGGAGCGTCCCAGGGACCTGCCGGCCCTCTTCCGTCCTCCCATGTCACATGAGTGTGGGGTAACCGAATTCACTCCACAACCTCAAATACAAGGAAATCAAAATCGCCGGCCAGCAGAACTTGTGGACATGTTTATTATACGCGAGCAGTTATGACAGCAGTGCCTGCCATCCTAGGATTCTGCCAGTGCTGAAAACTCGTGTTGGACACACTCAGTCTGCAACCCGGAGAGCCCCAGCAATGTTCTAGTGACAAGGGTACATTTGGCATACGGCAGTGTACAATGTCCTACTTTCCCCATCACTAGAAAACTCTTAAGTGGGCAATACGAAATATTTTAACTGTTAGTTTGTGTTTTCAAAAGTCAAATATTTTAGTCACTTTTGTCATGTCGAGGAAAAGAGAAAATAATATTACTAGGAATTTGGAAAATACGACAGGACTCACAGGAAAGGTACTCAAAATGCCAAAAGCTGAAGTGGAAAGCTGGAATACTGAGATGAGGTCCGTAACATTTTTCAAATGTGTCCCCGAAAATAAGAAATACAGCAGAAGTTAAAAAACAAAGTGCCAAAGGTAAGAGTGATCCACCCCGGGGAGAGGGGTGGGAAAGCTCCCTGTATACCGGGCGTCGCTGTGTTATGCTTACAGGAGCAGGGGTGGAGCCCCATCTACTTCAGAGGAATAAAAATGGAACTCTAATGCTAGCACTGACCTTTTAGAGAATACACATTCTTCGCTCAAAAACTAAGAATTGGAAATCTGCTTGTTTTGCCTTCAGGTGGGCGGTGAAGACAAGGCCCTGCGTCTCGAAAGATCATCGAGCACAATCTGCCGTCTGCCTGAGTACTGGAGACTCACCCAGGTGCAGAGCTGGGCTGGAACCCCGGCCTGACCGCATCCCTTCTCAGAACCCTGCTCCCCGCTCCTCCCCGCGGCCAGGAGAAGGGAACGGTGCCCCAGCATCCACCACGCACTAGCGCTGGCCGCACACGCAGGCTACACAGAGACCTGCACAGAGACAGCATCCCTGTCTGTGGATAAGGAAACAGAGGCTCGAGGGTTCACAACCATGCCATCGGATCACACTGTTTCTTCCATTATTCAATCATCACTCCACAAAAACTACGAAGGCCTCCTCCATGCCAGGAGCTCTGGAAAGTACAGGACCCAGTGGTGAGCGAGGCAGCCAGCCCCTTTCCTTACGGAGTTAGGAGCTTAGTGAGGGACAGACACAAGCATCAAATAATGATGAAGCCAAATTTGCGGCCACACACAGTGAAGTGTTAAAAGGGGCCTCTCCAGCAGAACCTGTCGGGGAGGTGGGCACACAGGAGAATGCTTGACACAGGATATGAGATGAGCAGTCTCTAAGTAGGAGGAGTGCAGAACATTCTAGAGTCCAGAGAGAATTTGCAGGGAGAGGGTTAAGGAGGACGCTGAGGCAGGCAGGAGCTGACAGAAGGGAGTAAAGACCCCAAGGACCTCGGTCCCCGACACCCACCTGGTCCACAGGCACCTCCAGCTGCACGTGGCCATCCTCTTTGACCTCCAGCGCTCCTTGGGTTTCCTTGCTAGGAGTTGGTGCTTTATACACGTCACCTTCTGGGGAAAAATCACACAAACTTTACAAACCCATGGAGAAACTGGAGTCCACTGCACATTTTCTGACCCAAACCCAAGTTACAAAGCCAGGCATCCTGGAGCTTCCTGCGTTGCCAGGCGGGCCACCTGGCCAGGGGTCCCAGACCCTGTCCGCCTCACCCCGTTTCCATCTCGCCCTTGCTGTTTGCATCTGCCGAAGTACTCATCATTTTAGCCCCATCTGCTTTTGTCTCTGTCTCTATGAAGGCCCTGGACCCTGAAAGTCATGGCATTGCTGTGGCCACCTGATGCTGTAGTCAGTCCACGAGATGAAATACAGGGAAGACCTCTGTCCAATAAGCCTGTGTCCAGTTAATTCAGTTAGAAATAAATACACGCAAAGTAACCCCACTGGACAGCAAAGTAATAGGATAAATTTTAAGAAAATGCAGCTTTGGATGGGCACAGTGGCTCACGCCTGTAATCCCAACGCTTTGGGAGGTGGAGGTGGATGGATCACCTGAGGTCAGGAGTTCGAGACCAGCCTGGTCAACATGATGAAACCACATCTCTATTAAAAATACAAAAACTAGCCAGACATGGTGGCAGGTGCCTGTAATCCCAGCTACTCAGGAGGTTGAGGCAGGAGAACTGCTTGAACCCGGGAGGTGGAGGCTGCAATGAGCCGAGATCACACCATTGTACTGCAGCCTGGGGGACAAGAGTGAAACTCCGTCTGAAAGCAAGAAAGAGAGAGAGAGAGAGAGAGAGAGAAGAAGGAGGGGAAGAGGAGGAGGAGGAAGGAAAGAGGAGGAGAAGAGGAGGAGGAGGAAGAAGAGGAGGAAGAGGAGGAGGAGGAGGAGGAGGAGAAAAAGGAGAAGCAGAAGCAGAAGAGAGCAGCTTCATTGTTTCTTATTTAACAACAGGGTTCAAACAACCAGGTGCTAAAGTTGTATACTATGAGGTAGTTAACTTAATGGATTGCTAGAAATCATTTCAATCGCATCACAATCAGATGCATTAAATGCTTATAAAATTCCAAGATTCTTGAAAAGTTGATTCTCACCTTAATAGAAGCAATAGGTGAGAGCAGAAGAAAAAGAAGTCAGCCAGCCGGTTCCTTCAACATCCGAAAAGATGTTACTGCGGCCACTGGCAAGCACAATCATCCAAAACCAGAAACTCTGATGCAGACCCGTTCATTTCTCAGCCATGAGTCCCGGGCCTGCCTCAGCCTCACCTGGCCCATTCTCGCCCTTCTCCCCTTCCCAGCCCTCAGCCCCAGGAGAACTGACCCTAGAGTCCTGAAATGAGCCAGAGGAGCCCCTACTCTTGTGGGTAACAGATTAGAAGGTGAGAAGGGGCAGGGAAGTGACGTTCATTGGGAACCCACTGTGTCCCAGGCATTTGATATTTAAAGTTCATGGCCATCCCCAAACAAACTTATTATGTTTATGTTCAATAAGGAGTTGGCCCACAGTTACATGCTCTGTGAGGGCCACAGCTGGGATCCACGGCCACATCCTAGCACCAGGCTGCCTTGCAGATGGAAGGCCTGTGTGCCGGGCAGCCCTGCTGCTTGGGTGGGATGTACATTGCCAAGGAAGAGATTTTATATACAATAATCAAATTTTCTATTACTCTTGATATATAGTAATATGTCAAGTGGAGTGGGTTCAGCAGGCTTTGGTCTAAGAGCCACCTGTCCAATCTCCTGCCTACATGCTCACACACCTGCTTCGTTGCCTCATAACCCCATAACCCTAACCGTAACCCTAACCCTACATGTATGAGCACGTAGGCCTCTCTCCAACCTATGTACTCATGCACCTGCCTCGCCTCCCCATGGCCCAGGCATTCGTTCTGGAGTGGGAAGGGCCAGGAGGGGAAAGGAGCCACAGGAAGCTTTAGGGGATATCCAGGTTTATAGCTGAGAAGTAGAGAGAGGAGCAACAGAAGGAGCTAAGAGGTCATGAGGGTGCGAAGCAGAGAAAACCTGAGAGGTGTCAGAAGGTAACAGAAGCCAAAGTGGGCTGAGTGCAGTGGCTTACACCTGTCATCCCAGCGTTTTGGGAGGCTGAGGCAGGCAGATCACTTGAGATCAGGAGTTCAAGACCAGCCTGGACAACATGGCAAAACCCTGTCTCTACTAAAAATACAAAAAAATAGCTGGGTGTGGTGGCAGGTGCCTGTAGTCCCAGCTACTTGGGAGGCTGAGGCACAAAAATCACTTGAACCAGGGAGCTGGAGGTCACAGTGAGCTGAGATCACGCCACTGCACTCCTGTCTGGGCAACAGAACAAGATACCATCTCAAAATAAATGAAAAGAAGAAGCCAAGATGGGAGGAAGGGTATTTAGGAAAAACTACTTCCAAAAACGTTCAGCCACTGCAGAGACGGGCAGGAAAGCCTCTCCCACCACCCTGGTTCCTCGTCCATAACCAGCCGCATGACTCACAGTCTCTTACTAAGTATCCTATATATGCGTAAATGAGACAGGACCTGAAGGTGCCTACTCAGAGCTGGGCACCCAGTAGGAGCTCAGTGAGAGTTAGTAATGGTAGCAGAGTGGTAGCAAATAGACCTAAGAGCACTTTCCATATTACCTCATTTGGAATCTAGCTCTGAAGATCCATCTTTTAAATATCTCCTATACTCAAAAAGTACAGCTAAACAATCTAGGTGGTTTCTGTCTTCATATTTCTCCCAAAAGATAAATTTGTGTGTGGCTGTCTATGTCATCAGTCCTCAGGGGGAAGATTCTCAGTCCTGATGGAAACTGATTTGAAACACTGTGTTTATCTTGGAGGCCCCTACTTAGGGAATCCCATTGCCTTCAGCAGTGAAATTTTGTTTTTCTGCTCTGCCCACAACTGACCTACCTACAAGCTGAACATTTTATTAATAAAGCAGATAGTTACAAGTCAAACAATATTTCTTGAGTATAAACTTTTTCTGAAAAAAAAAAAATCCCACATTCTTAGGCTGGTAACATTTCGAACTGCCTAAAGTAGAAGAAATTGCAAGTCACCTGCTCCCCTTTCGACTAAAGGTTCTACCAATGTTTTCTTCTTTTCTTCCTTGGCATGATAAACAGAATCCTGTGTTTTAGGGGGTATGCCATCATATTTACGAGGTTCTTTTCCTTTGGCATCCACCTACAGGACAAATTAAGAAGAGAAAGTCCATTAGGAAGAGTGGGATTCAAGGAGTCCGACCAGGCTCTCTCTGTGGCCGGGAAGACACGGGCCCCTCCGAGAAAGAGCAGGAGGAGCCACAGGCACCGCCAAGAAGCCTCACTCCAAAGCAGCCCCCTCTACTCTGTCACTTGCATTCCCCGCTGAAAAGCAGCAAACATAATTCTCTCCCTCCCTCCCAGGACCTTGGCAGGCAGAGGTCAATCCACTTCCTAACTGTAGGTGGCCTTCCTAAGACCTGACCAAAGAAGGGCTTGCTTTAGGGAACAAGTACTGCAAAGAGGCGCCTCTGGTTTTTTGGAGACGCTCTTTAAAGCCGAATGGAAACTGCTGTCCAACGAGCATCACAAAGCCATTCCTGCTGGAGCCTCTGAGCAGGATGAAAGGATCTGTGATGAAGATTAGCCATGCAGCGGATTCCTTTGGGGTTGCAATAAAGGAGAACTCACATGTTTTTTAATCTGCAAACAATAACAACAAAGCACAACTAGAACACAAAGTGAGATGATATGCAGATACCTGCTCCTCAGATGAGGATGTCGTCACATCCTGATGAACGCGTCCAAGGTGAAAGTGTCTTCAGTGGAAAATGCATTTAATACACATAGCCGACTGCACACCACAGTGCAGCCGTACCTGAAACCTGCTCAGAACATTTGCATTGGCCTGGAGGCGGCAAAGCTCATCTGGCATCGCCGTCCACCGCAGAGGGCACGGGGCTGGCAGGGAGCTGTGGCCGTCACTGCCCGGTGTTCCAAGAGAGTAGCCTACAGCTTTCTACTGAATGCGTGAGGCTTTCGCACCATCACACAGTCAAAAATCCTAAGTCGAGCTAAGTCAGGACTGGCTGCGATTCCCTTAGCACCATTCCAATTCTATCCCATGAACTATCTTTATAATACTGTCTTTTTTACGTTTTCTTTTTTTTGATCTTTTCTCAAGTATTTGGAAGTGAATGGAGGCTGAAGTATATAAATAGGTATTTCTCCCGAGCTCTCTATGTCACATAAGAAATGTCAAACTAAAAACACCTGCTTCGTACCATTAATATATGGCATATGATGCAAACTACCAGGTTTTCTGTCTTTGTGGAAATTAAGATATGAAAATAGCCCTCCAACTTTGTACATGCGACCATACAAAATGTTTCTGCCTATTTTAAGGGGTTTTCCTTAAGGGGTTGAAATTAAGTTCTTAAGTAGAAGAAATGAGATCTTAGCAGGTCATGAAAACAGAAAATGGTATATGGTGCTTGTATTTTGGCTGGGGATTGGGATTCTGAAAGTCTAGTTGATTCTTTTCAGCTTCCCTGAACTCTGGTTGTTGAGACACATTTTCCATATCTTTGGCCTGTAAGATAGACACTGTGTGTGCGTTTGTGTGTGTGTGTCTGTGTGTCCTGTTATCTCTGGAATAGTACTCAAAGGACAATGACAAGCGTACATGACCCACGCTGGTAACGAGGGCACAGAAGCAGTTGTGACACAGAACACACCACAAACAAGAACCACCCACTCCCACCACCCTGGGCACTGCAATGAGACACAAACGCAGGGCCCCCATCCTGACCTGGAAAGTCACCTGGAACAAAAGCAACTTTGGATGCCGCAGGATGACTAGGTGAACAGGGGATACCTTGTCATTACACCTATTTATTTCTCACCTCATACCTATCCAAGCACACGCAGGAAACGTGAGTTTTTGCAAATACCTCATTTCCATGAAATCAGGGGCAGCACAGAGTCAGCCTCCTGTGAAGTTGTGGCTCAACAGTCCCTCTGCCCTGTCACTCCCAAGAGAGATGCCCGGTCACTTCCCTTGCCCTTCACACTTTACCCACAGCAGCATATGTAATCCATAGATAATTGATTGATGATGTTTGTTGTGTTTTTCTTTTACCAGCAGAAGTTTAGAGGCCACCCAAGGCAAGGATGTTGGGTTTTTTCTCCATTAACGAATTCCCAGAGCCTAGAACCATGCCTGGCACATTGCAGATACCCAGTAAATATTTGTTAACTGAACAGGTGAATAATGCCAGCACAACTGATGATATCCCACCGTTCAAATCCCGAAGGAGGTAGCCACAGCCTTGGGAGGACATCCAAACTCCTGAGCCTGGCAAAGTGGCTTTCGTGCTCCAAGACCCACCTGCCTTCCTAGTTCAAGCATCCTTCCCTGCACCATACCTGTGCCCTCACAGCTCCCTTCCACCTGGAATCCCCTTCCTCACCTTCTTTTGATGGCTCATCCTCCAAACCCCAGCTCAAGCCCAGGTCTCTTTGGAGTGTTCCTATAACACCTGGACATAGCTAACCACAGTGCTAAACAGAGTCAGCTCTCAATATGTGCGTGTGTTCAATTAAGCACGCATAACAGTTGCTCAGTAAATCTCTGCTGATTTAACGAATTGAGCAGGAGGATGGAAAGAAAGTAGGGAAAGAAGAATTGAAAATCTGGCAGTCTTCAGACAAGAAATGGCAAGGCATTGATAGAGACAGATTCTGCAGGCCAGGATCTTTTTAAATATGTATTTTTTCTGAACTATTTGGGAGACAGTGTCTTACATCATGCACCTTTGCCTCTTAGTACTTTAGTACTTAATACTGAAGACAAGTGATCTGTTTAATACTTCAGGGAGTGTTTCCTGACAACAGAAACGTCATCCCTTACATGATCACAGACAATTACCAAATTCAGGATATTCCCCTGATGCAGTGTTTTCATCTATCCTACCATCCATATTTCAATTTTGTAATTGCTCCAAAAATGTGCTTTATAGCATTTTTCACTCAAGAAAAGATCTGTTCAGGATTCAAATCACATTTAGATGCCAGGCCTCCTAAGTCTCCTTTCACCTAGAACAGCTCCTCAGACTTTGTCTCTTATGATCTTGGCATCTTTGAAGAATAGAGGCCTGTCTTGCATTGTTTTATAGAAAGATCTAGAGTTGGCTATGTGTTAGTCCATTTTTACACAGCTATGGAGAAACACCAGAGACTGGGTAATTTATGAAGAAAAAGGGGTTTCATGAACTCACATTTCCACATGTCTGGGGAGGCCTCACAAGCATGGTGGAAGGTAAAGGAGGAGAAAAGGCACATCTTACATGGTGGCAGGCAAGAGAATGTGTGCAAGAGAACTGTCCTTTATGCAACCATCAGATCTCATGAGACCTACTCACTATCACAAGCACAGCATGGGAAAAACCCATCCCTATGATACACTTACCTCCTACCAGGCCCCTCCCAAGACATGTGGGGATTATGGAAGCTAAATTCAAGATGAGATTTGGGTGGGAACACAGCCAAACCATATTGGGCTATGTCTGCTGTTTCTGCATGATTAGATGACAGTGACGCATCCCTCACTGGAGGCCCTCTCAGGTGTCACATCTTGGACTCAGGATGTCTGTCTGTCCTTCACTGGTGACGTGGACCATGCATTCAGAGCACAAAGCAATACCACTGTCCTTTCCAGCTAATGCCATCAGTAGGACATGCAAATATGCTCTTCCCTCCCAAACTTCCCTGCCCTAAACTTTGGTCCAAGCCTGAGTCTGTCCTAGTCAACCTTCAGAATATAAAGCTTTTCGATGAATCTCACTAAAGTGGAAGATCTTGACTTCGTTTTCTTTTTTTTAGTTTTTATTTATTTATTTTTATTTTTAAAGATGGGGTTTCTCCATGTTGGTCACGCTGGTCTTGAACTCGCGACCTCAGGTGATCTGCCTGCCTTGGCCTCCAAAGTGCTAGGATTACAGGCGTGAGCCACCACACCCAGCCTAAGATCTTGACTTCTTAAACAGTCCAAATTACAATATAAGTTGGAAAACTCACTAAAAGCAACAAAATTTTAATTCCATGGAAAAGGGAAAATATCATCTAACCCCCAACACTACATGAGGACCTTACAAACTGAATCACACACAATCCTAGTATTACACTTACTTTTCTTAATTTTGCTTGGCTTAAACTCTCTGTCTTTTAAACATGAAGTCTCCAAGCAGTTCACAATACTTGGGTCAGAGGAGAGCAGAGACTATATCTTCCTAGTTGCATACAACAGAGGTAAGTAACAATAACTGCTGAAGTTGATACCTCCTCTGGCAACATTACAATTATAATTTAGTCTATTCGTGTAAACGATCATGCTAATAGACTAAACATTTGCAAAGGTTGTAATAACGCAGGATTCAGATTTTCTTTCATTTTTCTTGTATCTGAGCAGTAGCATCCTCAACGGTCACTGAGCAGCTCTGGTGGGTGAATTCATTCATTCCCCCAGTAATCACCTACTGAGTGTCTACAAGGTATCCAGTTGGAAATACATGACTAAAGGGCACAGTTCTGCCCTGGAGAGCACGGCAGAGAGAAACACACAGGTAATGCCAAGTGCGAGTGCCTCACTTGGTTTTGTGTCCATTCTAAAGGGTGGGCTGTGAAGGAAGGTGGAATGGGCCCAAAAATGGCTTTACAGAGAAAATGGTGCTTAGAGTCAGACAATGGGAATAGTCAACGGTGAGACATGTATTCCAGGGAGAGCAAAGAAAACTGCTAAGAGCAGAGGGCTGTTTGACTAGAGACCCTGTGCAGCATGGCAGGACTAGAGGCACCCTGGTGAGTGCTCTTGCATTGATGACACAGAACTGGACAAGGACACAAAACCCTGGGTATGAGCCAGGGTCGAGGGCAAGGAGCCTTTAGTTACAGCACTAATTAAATCTCCCTTTTAGAAAAATCCGTGACCATTCTAGATGCCTGGCCAGCAGTGGGCGCTCCTGAGCTGGGTGACATCCCAAGCCCCCCTCACCAGCGCTGGGTCTTGGCACCCCAGGTCAGCTGTGTGGTCTCAGGTCCCTCTGAGGTGTGATAGAATGGGAACGGTGCCTGCCTCCTGGGGTTGTGCTGGGGACCACAACACTTGAGACAGGGAGGGATCTCTGAGACAGGCTGGCAGCTGGCTAGTGCTCATCCAAACGCCAGAATGAACCTCTGTGAGTGAGTGGAGGGGTGGGACTTAACTCCGGATACACGAGCAGCAGTTGGGTATCAATGGTGGTCCGGGGAGGATTGTGGAGGGGCTTTCTCAGGCAAATGAGTGAGCAGTGTACAGACATATCCCAAGCACTCAAGGTCCACGTCCGCCGAATAAGTCCAAACTCCTGCCACCCTCCCCCAGGACTCAGGCCTTCGCCCACCCCAGCCTGCCTCCCTAACCCCATCCCAGGCAGCCTCACACACGCTTGCTGTTCCCCAGCTTGTCAGCTCCCCCAAAGCCCTACTCTCTCCAGAACGTCTGCCTCCTCTCAGTCACCTGGAGAACTCTCCTATACATTCTCCAAGATCCAACTCAAAGGTCATTTTGTTCACACACAGATATAGTTTGGATGTTTGTCCCCACCCAAATCTCATGTTGAATTGTGATCCCCATCCTTGCAGGTGGGGCCTGGTGGGAGGGTTTGGGTCATGCGAGTGGATCTCTGATGGCTTGTTGTTGTCCTCACGGCAGTGAGCAAGTTCTCACGAGATCAGGTTAAGCATGTGGTACCTCCCCCCACCCCCCCACTGCCTCTCTTGCTCCTATTTTTGCCATGTGAGACTCCTACTTCTCTTTCACCTTCTGCCATGACTGGAAGCTCCCTGAGGTCTCCCCAGAAGCTAAGCAGATGCTACTGCCATGCTTCTTGCAGAACCATGAGCCAATTAAATCTCTTTTCTTTGTAAATTCTCCAGTCTCAGGTATTTCTTTATAGCAGTGCAAGAATGAATAAATACACACAGCTTCCTTCCCCCAATATCCCCTTTCCACGACCACATGCCTTGCAGCTTTCCACTTACACAACTGTTTCTCCTTCCGGCCTGCAAGTTTCCAAGGACAGGGGCAGGACCACGTGCTGAGTACTTGGGACAAAGTGCATGGCACTCCAGATGCCTTTTAATTGTCAGAGGAATGTGGATCTATAGCAGCACTTGGTAAAAAATTGATCCAGCAAGAAAACACAGATCAAGCAAGAATCCACGGCTTTCACAAGGAAGCACAGATGAACCTTATGTCTTACACCCACATTTCTCTCCGTCTCAAGTCTCAAGCCCCTCCAAAATGAATGTGAGCTCTATTTACAAAGGTGACAGGTACCTCTTCTCAATTTCATTCATCTTTCTTCCTACTAAAAATGTTTGCAGAAAATGAACCTGAGGCATGTTGGTTTTATTTCTCTGTGGTGCTTTAAAGACTATTATTTTTCTCCAGAGCCTATTTCAATTAATCAAGCTTTATTTTAATGCTATTGTAAGAGATTGCCTAGCTCAGGCACACAAAAGGCAGCCTCCCAGGGTAACTTGGGATGAGTCAGACAGTTTGCCTAACTAAAGGACAGTAACAACCTATTTTAGAGTTAGTCCATCCACAGGTGGAAAATGAAAAATGCCGACAGCAAAAGGTTCCCACACGAATGCCCCAGCTCCATCCCAAGTGGGTCAAGGACCTCTACCAATTAATCAGCCCTGCTTTGAACATTTATTAAAGCAGAAGATTTGCAAACACTGCACCTGGCTGTTGCATCTTCAGCCTGCTAAAAGATGACAACAATTGTGGCCTTGACTGTTGTGAGATATTGCTCCAGCCTTGACATGATTAGCCAGCAAATGTCAATTCCAAAGCATTCATTTCACAGTGAACTTTACTGTTCAGACCAGGTTATTAAAGTGTGGGTCTCAGTGTGGTACCATACATGCCACTGCAACTGTTTTCACACACACCTACACATACACACACACGCACACATACACACACATGCAAACACACACGCACGTGCACACACACGCACGTACATGCACACACATACACACATGCACACACACACACAGATGCATACACGTACGCACGCACAACCACACACACGGATGCATACACGCACGCACGCACACACACATGCACACACATATACACATGCACACACGCATGCACATGCACATGCATGCACACACATGCACACACGCACGCACACACACACGGATGCACATACACATGCACACACGCATGCACACACACACGCATGCACATACACACATGCACATGCATGCATGCACACACACGCACACCACTTTATATGCTTTACCCCCTTTTCATTACTGTTCACTACCAACACTTGCACTCCATGTCCAAAAGAGAAGCATTTAATATTAACGTTCTGATTGCAGATGTGATATCAATACAATGCTTATTAACTATTGACTGATTTCTCACAGATGCCTGCACCATAAAACATTCATTTTAATATGTGAATGCAATTTTAAACATTCGTTAAATTAGCATTTCTTCTTTGGAAGGTAATGGCTACTAAAATCACAGTAAATGAAGTTCCTGTAAAACTGAATGCTATATAATAAAATAAGAGTAGCTTCATTCAATTACTTTCATTGGACCAAAAGCTCCGGTTAATTGTGCTGGACAGGACGCCGGCAGACTCATAATGACATATTTTCCAGTGCTCAAGTATTTGAATCAAGCAATAAGTGAATGAACCAACAGAATCACGCAGGCTGTTTTCAAAGTACATTTCAGATGTGCTAATGAGTAAAACTGCACTCATGATTTTTTTGCCATTTTCTTGGGAAATGAGCTCTTTTTTTATTTTACTTTAAGTTCTGGGATACATGTGCTGAATGTGCAAAAGTACTGATGCCTTTGACTCACAGTCAAAAAGTGGCTCAGAAGAGTCAGACTCTGGATGTAAAATCTTGGGGGTATTCAGGTGACTTGTTTCTGTTATATTCTCATTTTTCTTTAAGTACAAGCATGCTGTCATAAAAATGGATATCTAAATGGTTCTAGAAGGGCTTTTTCAGCAAGTAGAAAATAGAACTTCTAGGAAATTAAAGTAGAGCTAAGCAAGTTCTCACACAAATGCACAACACTCATCATAGGTGTACATGTGCCATGGTGGTCTGCTGCACCTATCAACCCACCATCTAGGTTTTAAGCCCTGCATGCGTTAGGTATTTGTCCTAATCCTCTCCCTCCCCTTTCCCTCTACTCACCGACAGGCCTCGGTGTGTGATGTTCCCCTCCCTGTGTCCATGTGTTCTCATTGTTCAGCTCCCACTTATGAGTGAGAACATGTGGTGTTTGGTTTTCTGATTCTGTGTTAGTTTGCTGAGAATCATCATCCATGTCCCTGCAAAGGACATGAACTCATTCTTTTTTAAGGCTACATAGTACTCCATGGTGTATATGTGCCACATTTTCTTTATCCAGTCTATCATTGATGGGCATTTGGATTGGTTACAAGTCTTTGCTATTATAAATAGTGCTGCAATAAACATATATGTGCATGTGTCTTTATAGTAGAATTATTTATAATCCTTTGGGTATATACCCAGTAATGGTATATTCTCAGTAATGGGATTGCTGGGTCAAATAGTAGGGAAAGGGGCATTTTTAACAGTGCAAATTCAAGTTATTTTGCTGAATTAAGACAAAAGTCTTCTATTCAAAACGGAAACAGAACTAAGAGGCGAAGAGCTGTGCCCTCACATCTTTCCAACTTTCTGGACCATGTACCTCCAACAGCTTAAATTAGAAATTCATGGGCTTGGAAGAAAGTCTGATGACAGAGATCCAGAAAATGTAAAACAGGAGGGAAGAGAGGAGGAAGTCGGCTTTTCCTCAGACCCACAGAGGGCAGTTCCAGTCACGCCACGCAAATGTTAGGTACAGCTGGGATTCCAAGTGCAGAGGTCAGAGGCCAGACGCCTGCTCTTAAAACACTACAGCTTTGCCTTGATGGCAGCAGTTAGTTTACTAAGGAAAAACGTCATCACACATAAATGTCACTCACTTTATAGACATCAGTTAGTTGCGAAGGAGGCCCATCCTATTCCACAGAGAACCCGCAATAATAATCCCAATCACAGAAGCAGATGTGTCCTCTGCTGAACATGCAAGGAATTCTGCTTGACATGAAAAACACTTTCATGCATGAATATCATCTCTCACACATCCCTCCACTCTCATGTAATAAACGTGCTCCTCTAGAGCTAAGCAACTTCTCACACAAATGCACAACCCCAAGTCCTGCTTCGTCCTCCTGCAGACCTAATCACGGCTACTAAATGCACCATCCTCCTGCCATCCCTGGAATTCTGAGGTCAGCCTTGACTTCTCCCACTTCCTCCACAGTCATCTTGAGGTGCCACATTACTCTGTTATTCTCCATCTCACATCTTTGAATCAGGATTCCATGAATCATACTGCAAACACATAGCTATTTTTCGTACCACTAAGAAAGGACAGACGTGTTATTTAAAGCATGTCGCCGTGCTTTAATTTCCTGGAAGTTCTATTTTCTACTTACTGAAAAAGCCCTTCTAGAACCATTTAGATACCCATTTTTATGACATAGCATGCTTGTACTTAAAGAAAAATGAGAATATAACAGGAACAAATCACCTGAATACCCCCAAGATTTTACCTCCAGAGTCTCACTCTTCCGAGCCACTTTTTGACTGCGAGTCAAAGGCATCCGTGCTCCTGCACATAGCGTGGGAAGGCTGCCCCACCGTCATCTCTGAAGAGCCTCCAAGTCGCTGGTATCTGATCTGCACATTTCGGTGCTGGTGCTTTATGTCCCGCAGAGTGGGAGGCAATCCTTTTGCACCACTCTCAGGAACAAAACGTACCCAAACGTGGTTGGTCACTTGCTGGCCACATAGCCCTTCCCTCTCAGGCTACACACAGGTTTACAAAGCGAATCAGCTCTTCCGTGCTCCTCTGCTGAGGGAGAGCCTACTTCTCCACCTCCTGAGATCTGAGCTAGTTTGCAGCATCCTGCTGGAAGATGAGATGCCACGTGGAAGGGAACCAAAATGCTCAACAACCAGCACTCACTGCCAGACGTGTTGGTGAGGCCAGCGGGAATATCCCAATCCAGCAAACCTTCCACTGAACACAGCCTCCTAAGCAGCCAAAGTGAAACCAGCCCAAGACCTGTGCAGCCAAGTCACAGAACTTAAAGAAATCATAGCCCTTGTTGCCTGAAGCCCCTGGTTTGGGGGTGGCTCATTATACCACGTAGATCACTGACACTGGAAGCTGCACCTTTGTGTGTCTACCTCACTGTCTCAGGTCCTGCAGAGCTGGTTGCCACTCTGCAAGAATAGAAGAATTGAAGAAGAATATACTCAATGGATAGCAAATTTGCATCTTGATGTTCTACTTTTAGGCCTTTCTATGTATATAGTAACTTTTTGTTTAAATTCTTTGTCATAGCAAAATCATTTTGAGAACATTTTACACAGCAGTTAAACTCAACATGTACAGAATCAACCCCATCCCCAACTCAATTGAAGACACAGTCAGATGAGCAGCTACAGCCAAGTTTCTCCATGAGCAACCAGCACCTGCAACGTGGCTGCCAACAGGAGTCCTGAGACACCGTCAACGTCAGCTGCACCTGTTCCAGGGATGTCAGGATGTGGGAACGTGCCCTCCATAGAATCCATGATACACAGCATCTCCCACGTCCCACTGCTCTGCTCCACCTGTCACCTCACTGGGAATGTATATTTTGCTCCCTTTCCAGTCCATACAATTTATTCTATCAGTAGTAGTGAGTATCAAGTAGATATGATCCACTGCACTCCCTTGCTTATATCTGGATCCCTGCAAATAAAAACATCTTCCTGGGGGGCCCAGCTCCCCGACCCCCTACCTGCCCATTCTCATAGTGCTTTCCCACCATGGGTATTAGGTGTTTCTTCCTGACTCCATTGGGCAGTGTTGATGGGAGACATAGGCAGATGTGGAAGTTAAACAGTTTATGGGAGAGGCATCACTGGTTTGTTGGAATTGTGGAGGCGGGGAGGTGTTGGTGCTGGTGGAATCTGGGTTGATTTAATTACTGGGATTTAATTCACTGAGCAGGAGGGCTAGATGAGGCCCGCTAGGTTACTGTCACGCTTATTGACACTCTGACTTCTCCAATTGTGGAAACTTACGCTTCCCTCATCTTCGTGTCTCTCATGCTGGCAGGGTGTGCTTGGCATACTTCCAACAACTCACCATGGCCTCTGGACGACCAGAGGAATCAACAAGTGCCCCGTTCAGGCCTGATATCCTGGGGATCACAGGTTCTAGGTCATGTTTGTGATTTCTTCATTGAAGGGTCAAGAAAGACTTTCTGCTTTGTATTCTAGGTACTTTTTTTTAAGCTTGCAAATTTAAAAGAAAATCCAGCATCCAATTTTAGGAAAAGCTGTTACTTTGATTGGCTGATGTTATGAGTGTGTTCACATCACCAAGGGTCCCAACAGCCCCCCATATTCCACAAGGCAATATCTTAACGGATGGTCACTCCTGTAATTTATTTTTTATTTTGTACCTTCTTTTCCAAAAAGATGCTGTGACAGTTCACATAGAAAACAGACAAAAGAGGTTTAGCAAGTTAGAAATGGAAAACCAGGGGCAAGCAAGTAAAGAAACAAACACATTTATCATAAATGGCTAAGTTGCTACAACTCATCATAAACTCAAGCCTCAGAGAAGTCCTGTGTGTGGAACTCTTTTCATTCTTAGAAACACACCCGCTCTTCAAATGAAGCCAAAAAATATTAATACTGAGTTCTAAGATAACACATCTTTACAGATGTAGACCTTTATATATGGGACAATGAATATCGCAAGGCATATCATTTTTGCATTCTCAATGATCATCATTCATTCGTCCATTCAACAAACACCTAATATTAAAATGCATTTCCTAGAAAAAGAAAATCCAAATAAATAAGGCGATCATTTGACTCAAGAAGCTACAAAAAATAACGAGTCGATTCAGAAGAAAAGCCCTGGCAGCAAAAGCCAGACAAGGACAACGTGAGAAAGAAGTCAGACAGGCCCTCCTCACTCATGAGCAGACACGCAAAAATGTCCGACAAAGCTTAGCAAAACATATTCAGAAAAACATTTTTTGAAACATAAGGCTTAATCAGCGAGTGAAGGTGGATGAGGACCGTGGTCGTGAACTCGGCGTGAAGACTCAGGTCAGCAGTGTCATTACCTCCAGCAGCAGCAGGCTGCGTCAGTGCAAGTGCGGGGGAAGTGCAGGGCGCTCACCCTGGGCCAGACACGCCAGATGCACACGGTGCCTCACGGGTGAGAAAATCAAAGCTATTTGCAGGAGGGTGATTAAAATGGCAATCATGAAACCTGAGCTGCAGCAGCAGAAAAGCAAAGCCCGGGGCTGTTAGTTACTGGGAAAGAACAGACCAGGACAATGTGGACCCTCAAAACCAGTGTGTCACAGTAGGGAGGGCATTCAAGCCTGTGAGCCGGGCAGACAGACACTGGCAAGGGTATGCGTTCAACAGCTTTGTCGAATAAATATTAATGTCAGTTGAACCACTAAAAGACAGCTTTGGTAGGATGGTCAGGGATATATGAGAATCACATAAACATGTTATAAGGACTTCTCAGCCCCTCTAGGATCCAGCTTCTGCATACCTGTGTAGTCCTGTACCCTGATACCTCCTTGTCATTCATCCTCATGCTTTATGCTGCAACTTCAAATCGTGTGTTGATTAGCAAACACACACACACACACACACATGCATCCATACACATAGGTACACAGGCATACACACACACATATGTATCCATGCACACAAATG
The DNA here is from genome assembly GCF_009761245.1 of Sapajus apella. NCBI lineage: Eukaryota > Metazoa > Chordata > Mammalia > Primates > Cebidae > Sapajus > Sapajus apella. The sequence continues at coordinate 21,690,923 of NW_022436971.1, forward strand.
TATTCATATGCACACCCATGTATGCCTCTGTACACATGCATATGCATTCATACACACACATGCATATGCATACACATACATGCATGTGCATACATACACACGTGCACACACGCATCCATACACACATGCATCATATATACATGTGTATGCATGCACACATGCACATATGCATCCATACACATACCTCCAAACATACATACGTATACACATACACATCATATGCACACATATATGCATCATGCACATTCACACATGAATGTACATCTGTACATGTACTCATGTGCACACATGCACACATATGCCTCCATACACCCATGCATTCATACATATACATGCATGCCTCCATACACACTTATGTATTTATACATATACATACATGCATTCTTACACATGCACCTATACACACATGCATATACACATATGCAACTAAACACATGTGCACCTATACACACATGTATTCATATGCACACACATGTACTCATGTGCACATACACATGCATCCATGTACATGCATATGCACCCACTCACACATGGATTCATGTGCACACACGCATGCATCCACTCACACATATGTATTCAAATGCACACAGATGCATCCATGTACACACACATCCACTCACACATGTATTCATGTGCACACAAATGCATCCATGTACACACATGCATCCACTCACACATGTATTCATATGCACATGCATCCATGTACACACATATACATCCACTCACACATGTATGCATATGCACACATGCATGCATCCATACATACACATGCATCCACGTATGCACATATGCATCCACTCACACATATTCATATTCACAGACATATGCATCCATACATGTACATGCATGCCTCCATGCACACGTATTTAGACACACATGCACCCGTACATGCATACACATATGTATTCATACACACATGCGCATGCAGTGAGCTGCTTCTCCCCGCTGCTGCCTTACTGCCACATCTGCCTGGAATGTCCTTCTCCCACCCTTCACCAGAGCCCACTGCCACTCATGCTGAGCTTGAATCAATTACTCTCCTCTCGTCTCATAAGAGTTCAAATATATTTTTGTCTTCACACCTACTGGGTTGCATTACAAATGCCTGTGTGTACCTCTCAGCTCTGGGCTCTGTGCTGCAAGCATAAACTTCCTCTCTGTTACACCATTCTCAGGAGTGCACCGGCTTTTTCTTTATAAGCCTGGTACTGATGCTGGTCCAGGAAGCTCTGTTTACAGCCCAGGTCCTCACACGGCACTGTGCCCTTGTTAATGCCAGGAGGCGCCAGAATCAGGAACAAGTTACTTACTTGTTTTAAAACGTTATTTACTTTTTTCTTTCTCTGTAGGTGTTTTTCAACATTCGCATACCTTCTGCAAGACAAAAGATATTCAACTTGAAATGTAACTCCCTGCGGAGTTATCTCTATAAAATGTAGGCTGCCTGGTCTTTAGGAGGGGAGTGACCATGAGGAGGAGCAAGCTGTCCACAGGGGACATGGCTCATGCAGCAGTGATTTCCCGGCCTCAGAAACAGAAAGCACCCCAGGAATCTGCTGGATTTCCTTCCTGGAGATCAGATGGCCCATCCTCCTTCTACCACAGCCCAGATCCCCTGCCCACCCGCCGCCTCTGCAAGTGCAGGCATCCCATTTCCAGTTCCTCTTTAGTGAGGATTTCTCCAACAGCTGCTACTCAGATTTGGAAATGCTTCTACCCCAGGATTCTCTGCAAAACAGCACCTCCTTGGTCTATTCTGTGTAAGCCACATGAGCTTCAGTTTCTGTACGATGGCATGCAGCCTCCTGTTGACCCTAAGCTCAACAACTTCAGCAAAGGAAAAAGACATTTAAGCCACTCAGACTCAGTCAGGGCTTCCCGATGAACAGATGATGGCAAAAAGCAAAACACATTGCGAGGTGGGAAACACGTAGGGGCAGGTAGAAAGAACGACTCCACTCCACAGCCCCGAGGTGCTTCTCCTCACTGTGCATCAGGACTATTAGCACGAATTAAGTCAATAAAATCAAGAAATAGCCACGTGTGCCAGGCACGCAGGTGGGACTCCAACCTAACCATCTGCCTGGATACCAAACTCTGTGGGGTTGTCCTCGGTAGACAGGACAAAGGGAGCCTTTCTCTGCCTTGAAGGACAAACCCTAGCAGCACATGAAGCAGCATGGGAGGAGGCCATCCCGGACGCTGCGCCCTCAATGGAGGTTCAAGCTCTCCAAATGCAGAAGGCGCTCGTGCCACAAAACCTCAGGTGTAGAGGAAGGCTGGCCACCTGCATGGTGTGCAAACCATCTGTCCTGCTCCACAATGAGAGGGAAAATGACAGCTCTTTTTCTTTGCTTGAGATAATAACCATTAAAAACTTGATGACGAACTAGCTCCAGGAAGGTTCCTAGTAAGCCCTCAAGTCGTGTCCTACTCGAAATGCATTTCAAACACACCAGTCAGGGCTGAACAGCTGAGAATGAAGAATCCCACAGATGGGCTCCGGGACCACCTGTCTCTGCACCCTTCATCTCCCTGCCGGTCACTGCTTCATGGCCATAAGCACACATGCAGTGAGGCACCCGCTTAGCCACACCCAGAATGACTACGACAATCATGGCTTTTTTCACCAGGAGAGAGCGACACTCAGCACAGACTGTATTTTAGGTATGGGAAAGCAAGCCAAATCAAGAAAACAAAGCATCACACTGGGTGCGCCACGGGCAGCCATGCTGTGCCTAGAATCGGCTCTGAAACTATATTGCACATTTCAAGTCTCGATCTCTAAGACTCCGGGTTTCCCAGAGAAAAGCAGCAGACCCAGCGCAGATCTTTCTGTCCTTGTGAATACATCATACAAGAGCAGTTCCCCCACACCTCATTTTTAAAATCTAAAATTGTATCATATGTAAGAATATTACATTTCACCACTGAAAAATAACCAATAGCTGAACTGGACCTATTTGGGAGAGATGCTAGGGAAAGGCAATTTGTTTCCAGCACTCAGGAAGGGAAGGTATGAAGCATGCTCACTGTTGGACCTCGCTGGGCACCCTCGGAGACTTCCAGTAAGGAAAATACTTGAAGGTCTCCAGCCCGGCAGCAACATAAAAGTGATTGTCTTGCAAATCCTTTGAGTTATCCAATAGATGCCCATCCATTGTAAACAATCTGCAAAAACAGAAAGAAGAAATGGGATAGAGATTTGAGGATCAGTAACACAAGGCTTGGGGTATGTGTGCAGACACTGTGACTAGTGCATGGACCGCTGGAGAAACAGCGCTCATCATAAGCCAGGGTCACCCAAATGGGCCAATTAATCCCAATGGGAGCTGCTCTTCCAGGATGAGACCTGCTTTCCATTTTTAGATTTTTTTAAATTAAAGCGTATTTTTAATTATACACAAGTGCTCAGAGGCTCTCAAGAACATGTTACACTCTTGGTTAGTGTTCAATTAATTTTAACTAATAACAGCTAAAATTACCACAAATTGGCTCATATTGTTATAACTACTTTGAAAACAAACCAGGATGTATTAGCAGATAATATGCATTTTTATAAGTACCAAAAGACTAATATTAGTCTACTTTTTTTTTATTTCTTTGATTTTGAGTTTACTATTCTTGATCGATCCAACAGAAAGCAAGATAGAAACATTCAACAAATATATCATTTGTTCATTTTTCTCTTCTACATTAACCTGTTAGACACATTTGTTACTCTGAAAATTATAATTTACAAGAATTCCGAATTGAATTCTAATAAAAATAATTACTTTCATCAATTTTCTGATAATGCTAGTATTAGTCTACTTTTTACTCAGTACTCGTTTGGGGCAAGTACTCCTTCACTAGTTTATTTAGGAAACTATTCAATTCATTCAATGCTGAGCCTCCACATGCATAAGACGATGAGGTAGGCAATGCATTCAATAGAAATTTGCATGGAAGGTCTCTGCCTCTCCAGAGTCAGGAAGCACACAAAAGCCTGCAAAGCCGAACATGACAGGTGAAGTGCAAAGGGCTGGGGGCCCAAGAGAAGAAAGGCTGAATGAACCCAATGCAGTCTTCACAAAGGTGGAGGAACTTGAAACAGGGTCGGGAGGGTGCGTGGGACTTCATCATGTACCAATGGGATGAAGCCATCTGGGCAGGAGGATTCTGTGCAAAAAGCTGGAACCCAGGTTGGGGGGGAGCTGACAGCCACTGAGGGTGAGGCGCAGACACAGCTGTGAATGAGCAGGACGGGGCGGTTTCCAAAGAGCCTTGAATTCTGGGGAGGGGCATTTATCGTTAATTTCGTCAGAGTGAAGATTTCCAAGGAAGAGTGGATAAAGGCTGTGTTTTAGCGCTAGTGAGCGGGCAGCTGTGGCCAGGACGTGACTGAGGAAGGATTGCCCCCATGGGAGGAGACTCAGAGCTACCACAAGAGCCTGAGAGGAAGGAACAAATTAGGGCAGGAAGAATAGGAGCAAAGAGAAGAAACGCAGGGGACATGGAAAGGAAGCATCTACGGAACCTATTCCTCGCAGAGCTGGGCATCAGAGCTGCCAGGAAGGCCAGCTGCAGAGTGCTGGGCCCCACCCACTGCAGGGCTCCCGGCTCAGGAAGCCTGGGAGGAGGCCTGTGCAGGGCGTTTCTAACGAGCTTCTGGCTGATGCTGCTGCTTCTGCTGCTTCTGAACCCTGTCCCGAGAGCTGCTGCAGAGACGACCCTGGAGAAAACGCAAGAGGCATCAAGACAAGAGGCTGGGAGAGGCATGGCGGAGCAGCACATGGGGAGCCAGCCGGCTGGAGCAGAGGCTTCCACGGGACACCCAGCGCTTGGAATTCTGTTCTCCTCCGCCAGGGCCCAGGGACGGTCAGTCCCCTCTGGTGGACTTGGACAGCTGGTGCCAGCATCCCCAGGAGTAAATCAGGAACATGCAGAAGCCTGGCCAGGGAACGGGGCACTGACGGTGGTCCTAAGGAGAAGGTGTCCTCCCAGCGACTGCTCCCGGGGCCAAACAGCAAGGCTCTGAAGGGTGGGAACAGACGGACCAAGAATTCACACGTGAATATAAAAAATGCCATCAAAGAGGTGGCAGATATTCCCAGGATGAATAAGAATATGAAACCATAAAACAGAAGCAGGTAGAAATACTGAGGTGAAACTCGAGTCCTGGAAAGAAAGATCACGATGGGGTGGATCGGAGAATGTGGACGTGGACGAGGCGCTAGCTGCTGTCTGGAGGTGAAATTGAGGAACGCACTTAGAGGAAAGCAGGGACGAAGAGACAGGATCTGCAAAGGAAGAGCTGAGAGACCAGGGTGAGCAGCCGTGCCAACACAGCCGATAAGAATCCCAAAAGGAAGTTATAGTAAAAGTGCAAGGAGAAAATATGTGTAGAAATCATGAATATTAATTTCCTGGAATTGAGGAAAGAGGATAGCTGCAGGTGAAAGAGTCCACAGATGTCAAAGAATGGAAACTACAGGAAAACTCGCCGGCAGATACCTGGGTGTAACACCTGAGGTCACAGACAGCATCCTAAAGGTACTGGGGCAGAAGACCCAGCTGCATCGCCCAGCAGGACAGGACTGACTGGGGCCTTTCAGCAGCAGCACAGACAGGAGAGACACTGATATTTTCAAAATCTAGAAGAAAAGAACATTAAAGCCAGCCAGACCCTCACGTAAACAGAAGGGACGAGATAAAAATGTCCTCAGGCTTACAAGGCCTCGGGAGATTGGCCAGAGACCCACACCAAGAACATTTTTAAAGGACGTGGTTAAATAAAAGGAACAGCAAATCCAGGAGTCGCTATGAGAATGATGTGAAGTAAAGGTGACCAAACACAAGGTCAATTTGTATTATCCTTTTTTGTTTTTTTGAGACGGAGTCTCGTTCTGTCGCCAGGCTGGAGTGCAGTGGCGCGATCTCAGCTCACTGCAACCTCCACCTCCCAAGTTCAATTCTCCTGCCTCAGCCTCCAAAGTAGCCAGGACTGCAGGCAGATACCCCACACCCACACCACCACGCCCAGCTAATTTTTTTATTTTTAGTAGAGACAGCATTTCACCATGCTGGCCAAGATGGTCTCCATCTCTCAACCTTGTGATCCGCCTGCCTCAGCCTCCCAAAGTGCTGGGATTACAGGCATGAGCCACCACGCCTGGCCTGTGTTGTCTTTTTTTAAAAAGCTAAGACCAAACAAAACATGTTCCTCATAGCCCAAAATTCCAATTCTCGATCATAGCCATGCAATAGGAGCTGCCGAGGGGAGACCAAGGGACATAAAAATGAGCTCATGTTCTTGGCTGGGGAGGGGGAAGATGCAGAAATCAATCAGCCCAGAATCACCAAGGCTTAGCGACTGGCAGGGGAGAAGGTGTGTGCAGCGTCCAGTGTGGGTCCAGGGATTCCGAGCCCTGAGCAGAATGCTGGAGACAAGGAGTGGGGCTGATGGCTTGGGTGGAGGGAGGTGGAAGGGAAAATGAGCTGTCAGCAGCGAAGTAACTATGAAAAATGTGCCTGAAAAAGCTAAACTTGAATGTCTCCTCATAAACCAAAAGCGTGGCAGGCTTTCCTTCCAGCAGCAGGTGCCTTGCAGAAATGAAGCTAGCTGTCTTTATGTTCATTTGTTTGCTTTTAGATAGCCGTGTTCTTTTCATTCAGGGATGGAAAAATAGATACTAAAGAACAGGACTCTGGATGGCTCCACGCAGGATTCAGGAGGTGCCCCCTAAATGGGGACAGAGCCATGCCACTGGTTTAAACCCTACGGGGCCAGCAGGACACCTGGCTGCCCACACGCTGGAGGAACACACAGCTCAGGCACGTTCCCCTCAGACTCTTCCCTAAACTCATCTCAGCCTCATTTTCTTCTAAGAGAGGTACAAAATCTACTCCCAGGGTGAAGGGTAAGTAGAAATTCCTTGGTGGGATAAGACAGAAAGGAAGTCACAGACAGAAAAATGACACATGCATCCACGCGCAAATGTGAGCCTGTATGATATGTTCAGATGACACCTATGCAGACATAGAAATGTGGGCCAGGACATCACATCCAGAGAACTGCAGCTCTTGCTGAAGTGTGAGTCTCGTGCAAATGAAGAACAAAAGTACAGACAACAACTGAGATCATGCACGTAAATGACAGTGTTTTGCCACATAAAATGCTAAACACTAGGGATTTCTATTGTTACCTGTATCAGAAAATGTAAGGACTAAATCAAAGAGCCGTTTGCAAAATTGTTTTGCAAACTGAAAACGTTACAAAAATGTCAATTATTAAGTGATTTTTAATGAACCTTAAAGACTGGGGATATGGTAGAAAATGTAAATATCTCTAAATTAAATATCCTTTACCAATAAACAGCCAATTTGGCTGTTTTCCCAAAATAAAGGTACAGTCTGTCTTACAGGAATTTTTAAATATTTGTGTTTAATGAGATTCCTTTTTAAGACCATGTAGCAATTAAAAGATAGATCTGATTTTCAGCTAAGGTTTCAGAATCTCTGCATGTATGCACAGTCTCATTGGGCACCCTGAATCCTGGCCTCCAAGTCTATGGGTCCCAGCCGTTAGTTCAGCTAGTTCCCCCACTATTAAGGGACTAAAAAGCAGAGACGTATCAGACAGGGTCCCAAACTTTAAGGAGCTTAGAATGTGGAAGAGGAGAGACAACAAGTCCACAAATAACCATGTCCAAGGTTGATGGGCTATTGACCAGGACTCAGTCTTCAGGCCTCTCCTCCAACACCAACTCCATCCCACCCAGTGCCACAACCGTCATAGCATCCATGACACCCAGATTGTGTGTCTGTTTCTCCAACCTGACCTCTTCCCTGACTTCACACTCACATATCCAGCCTGGCGCATCTCCACTCTGATGTCCAATATGCCTCGCAAACAGGGGGCATCCAAAATTTAATTCATAACTCCCCAAAACCTGTTCCTCCTCCCACCTCCCCCTTAGGAATGGTACCAACAGTGTCCCAGCTGCTCTGATCAGACGGCTGGGAGTCTTCCTCCCCTTCTTCCTCCTCTCCCCTCCCGCATTGCCTCCCCCCCAACCCCACCCCCGCACCCCATCTCTCACTCACTCCTACATGAAGAGGTTGATCAGCAAGCCCCATAGCATACAGAAACATAGCCAGAACCTGCCTGCCTTGGCCCCAGCTGCTGTGGTCTCCCCTGGATCACCTGCAGGCGCCTCCAGGCAAGTCCCCCAACCCACCCCATAGTCAGGTGATGACACTCCGTGCTCAGAACCTGCCAATAGATTCACACGACACTCGAAACCCAAGCTTCTCAGTGAGGTCTACAAGCCAGCCTTCACTTCCAGGATCAGCAGCTCCCACCCACCCTCCTTCCCTAGGCACTGCCCTGCCACTGGTGGCTTCCAGCCACAGAGCCTGTGCGGCTGAGGGTCCTTCTAATGGAGATGATCTCCACCCAGATCACGATGTGTTTTACTTCTTTGTGCCATTCAGATGTGTTCTCAAATGTTGCCTCGTCAGAGAAGCCCACCCTGTCCAGCCCCGTCACTCACCCCAGGCCTTGCCCTGCTTCATTCCTCTCTGTGTCCCCCCTTGCATGGCATATCTCAGGGGTCTGCTCCTGAGCGTGAATCTGTTGTCTCTCCACCAGACAAGATCCACCCTGCGAGGACCATGTGTTGAGAAACATTAAGTTGACCCTGCCCCCATGGCTCCTCTGTGGAGGATACCTTTTAGTTTGTAATTAGTGGTAGGTGGGTTACAGCTGCCTACTTGGGATATTCTTGAGTTATGAGTAAATGTAGAGCACCTGTGTATTAATAAGAATCACCTGTCTAAGAGCAAATAACTACGTGGATGAGAATATGCTTGGGGCCTTCAGCCTGGAAAAGCTGTCAGCCTCTCAGCTGGCAGGCTGTTGGTCCCCGGAGAGATCCACTCTGCTGTTCTATCTGGGTGCCTCCCTCTCAATACCTTCAGCGCCACCTGGGTGGGGGGTCTCCCGACCAAGCTGGTACTCGTTAAGTGGAGCCTAAGTGTGGGTACTCGAACCTACGATGAAGGGTTGCCTGAGCAATGGAGAAAGAGATGAAGCTGAAGGTATCTCAGGAATGTTTGAAAAGAATCTCCTAGGTGAGTCAGGGGAAGCCAGGAAGGCGCCCAGGGGAAGACTCCCAGGTGAGATAGGGAGAACCCGAAAGTACTATTGGAAAAAATCCCCAGGGTAAATTGGGGAGCTTGGGAGGAGCCCGGGGAGACTCGCAGGTGAGTTAGGGAAAACTCGGAAGTAGACTGAGAACATTTGAAAAAATTCTCTCAGGGTGGCAGCTGGGGGAGCTCGGCCATATTGGGGTAACATGGGACAAAGAGCAAGCAAACACAGGGCTTAGTTGGTGTGGTTAGGGCTTTGGTGCGTTCTGCCCTGGAGCTGTTTCAGACAGACGATGAGGAAAAGGATTCAGGAAAAGGCTCAGGAGAGGAGGAATGTGATGAAGTACGTAGAGAAATTATAGAGGAAAAGGGTGAAAAGTCAAATGAGGAAAAGGTGTGCACGTCAGCGTCCCCTCAGTATCTTGTAGAAAGATGGCCAGATCCTCCTGATATTTCTACTTCTACGTCTGCTGGCATGTGTATTCCTAGAGCTACGGTAACCAGTGCAGGCGTTTGTACTCCTAGAATTACGGTAACAGGCTGCATCCAAGCCAGAAATCAAGTGAGAAAAGAGGGAGATTTAAAGGCATGGCAGTTTCCAGTTTTTGTACACCCTCAAGATCAGCAGGGGCAAGTGCGGGTTGCTTTTGAACCCTTTCTCTTGAAATTGCTGAAGGAGTTTGGACAGGCCATCGGCCAGTATGGGCCTGAGCCTCCATGTGTGCTGGGATTGTTAGAAAATGTGTCTACTACTTACCAGCTGATTCCAATAGCCTGGGATACTTTAACCTGAACTTGTTTATAAAAAAAACAAGGCCTTTACCATCTTTGAAACAAAAGGGTACTGAGCCTGGAGTGTGTCCCAGATGGAGAAAAGGAAAGCATTGGGTAAATCAGTGTCGTTCAAGATTTGACAAGGAAGGAAATCTGATTTCAGGAGAGGAGTTGAGGGGCCCGCCTCGGGCCTGATCCAAACTGGGGCCTGTGCAGTATGAACTGTTCCCTTATCCCTACACAATGCTTGTTCCCTGCCACAGCTGGGAGCGCAGCAGATTTATGCAGTTCTCGAAGAGTAAACATTTTACTGGGAGAGCCACTACATAAATATCTACAGGAGTTTGTGGCCCTTCATTTCTAGGGAGATCTAGTCTTACTGTTCAAGGGGTCAGCTTTATACAGGAGTTATTGATGCTGACTTTATAGGGGAAATTCAGATTGTAGTGTCCTCTGTTCCTTGGAGTGTTGAGCCTGGGGAAGTCATAGCACATTTGGAGGCATAAACAAGACGGAGCAGCATATTGGGTAAATCAAATTACTGACATCCTACATGTGAGAATATGATACAAGGAAAGAAATTTAAAGGATTTGTAGGTACTGGAGCAGATGTTTCTATTTCTTTCCTACATTGGCCACTTTCTTGGCCCGTGGAAAATGTTCAGTTTTATGTGCTTGGAGTTTGGCAGGCCTCTGAAGTGTACCAAAGTAGTCGCATTTTCACCTGAGAGGGGCCTGAGGGACAGCTTGGAACTGTGCGTCCTGTAACAATGCAAATCCTTGTTGACTTGTGGGGAAGAGATGTGTTACAGCAACGGGAGCTCAGGTTCTAATACCTGAACAATCACAGAGCACCCCAGGCCACCAAGTGATGCAGGATAAGGGCTGTGTGCCTGGGATGGGGCTGGAAGAAAATTTGCAGAGCCCGAAGGAATTTTCAGAAGTTAAAGGGCAAAACTCTTGCCAGGACTTAGGATATTCTTTTTGATGGCAGCCATTGTTAAACCTCCAGGGCCTATCGCCTTGAAACAGATGACAAACAAACCCATATGGACAGAGCCATGGCCGCCAAAGAAAGAAAAACTGGAGGCTTTAGAAAATTTAGTTACTGAGCAACACCTGAATAAACAATCCGAGGAAGAAACTGTAAGGCAATCAATCTGGTGGCAAGATCCAGTCACAAAGAATCGGGAAAGGGGTAATAACCTGGGGGGAGAGGATTTTCCTGTATTTCTACAGGTCCAAATCAACAACCGGTGTGGGTACCATCCAGAATTTTGTTTTTTTTTTTTTGAGATAGGGTTTCACCATGTTGGTCAGGCTGGTCTCAAACTCCTGACCTCGTGATCCACCTGCCTCAGCCTCCCAAAGTGCTGTGATTACAGGCATGAGCCACCGCACCCAGCCAACCATCCAGAATTTTTAAAGTCATACTGTGAGCCAGTTACCAAAAAAGACTTGCAGCGGACCCCCCAGTTGCAGAGATGGTGAGACTAACATTGAGGTGGAGTACCGTTCCCACAAGGAGAACACGCCAAACGTCACCACTGACTTGGGGTCAAACTGGGAGACTTTCACAAACAGTGGAGGAAAACCTGAAGAAAGCAGGACAGCCTATTACTGTAATCATGATGATGACTATCACAAAGTGGTATTTCTGGAGTTGAGATAGAAGTAAAAGAAAGTTTCACACATTGGGCATATGTTGTTTTCTTCCTTTCATGATCTCCGGCCTTAGTATTTTCTGTAATAATTTGGGAAATAAAGTAACAGTGTTTTGGCCATCAAAACCTGAATACCAATAAAGAATGGTCCCCTAAGTTAACAACATTAACCTGGAGAGATTGTATAAATAAATCCTATGGAATTATTGATTATTGGTCCCCTAAGGGGATACTTAGCATTGATTGCACCCATCAGCCTCTTATAGTAACACAGAATTCAGATGGCAGATAAAGAACTACAGTTATTTAGGATTTATACAGAGATCAACAACTCTATTGTCTGGAGAGATGGGGAACTAGTAGGACCACGACCGAAAATAGAATGGCCGATGATAAGAGCTGAATAAAAAGAACTTTGAAAAATACCTATGACCCTAAAACCAGTAAAAGTCTGGGAAGGAGAATATAGAGAATCAGAAGTTTACGAGAAATAAAAGCTCTTTAGATCCAGAGCTGTGTTAACCACCAGACTTCATATCTTTTGGTGGTAGGAGAGTTATAGATTAGCCTTGGTAACTGTAAAAAAGTGAGACTGAACATAATCGGAACAGAATAAAACAGCACCTGGAAAGGCCTTTAGGAAGTAAGCAAGGAGGAGGGACTCAGAAGACCCCCAGCCCCTTTCCAGCAGGAAGCAGTTACAGAAGAATGACCTCTGCCCTATTTCCTAAAAGATTTCTGGGTCCCGACTCCTTAAGGAAGAAATGTAAGAGTAGGCAGTCAGGCTCCGAGGTGCTTGAGGGAGCTGCTGATGGACTGGCAGCCCGAAATTTGGATGAAAACACCTGGAGGATCTATGATTGCTGTTGTGATTATATTATTGATCTGTTTTCTCTTTGCGTAGTTTGCAGGTGCAAATCCAGAATCCTCCAAGAAATGGTTCACCAAGATAGAGCTGTGCTTGCTTACCTAGCTTCGTCGAAACGAAGAAGGGAGAAGATGTTGAGAAGCATTAAGTGGACCCTGCCCCCGTGGCTCCTCTGTGGAGGAGAAGTTTTAGTTTGTAATTAGTGGTGGGCAGGTAGCAGCTGCCTACTTGGGATCTTCTTGACTTATGAGTAAGTGTAGAGCAACTGTGTATTAAGAATCACCTGTCTAAGGGTAAACACGTGGATGAGAATCTGCTCGGGGCCTTCTCCCTGGAGAGCTGTCAGCCCCAGAGGCTCTCAGGCTGTTGGTCCCCCGGATGGATCCACTCTGTTGTGCTATCTGCGTGTCTGCCTCTCAAATACCTTCAGGTCGTCCGGATGGAGGTCTCCTGGCTCAGATGGTTCTCGGCAACCATGCTCACCCCATTCCCCTAAAGCTTAGAGGGAAACCCCTCAAGCTCTCAATAAATATTAGTTGAATCAACAAATAAAGGTTTGGTATGTTGTGAAGCAAAAGGCATCACTTCTCCTTCAAGATGGGCGAGATCAGGCCACACTCAACGTGTCCAGCGTGTATGCTGCACGCTGGTATATTGCACCCAAGCTGGTATTCAGCTACTCCCTGGGCCAGGACACACTATGCTGAGCCAGAAGTGACATCCACTGGGCAAGCAGCTGCCACGAACAGTGGTGGCCAGGCTGCTCCGTGGCAATGTCCCACTACGCCTCCCTCGGACCTTGCACTGCCTTTGGGGTGGGCACCTCTCTCTTTCCTATCAGGTTAGTCAAGATCAGCAAACTCAAGTTCATGGGTCACCAGTCTCTCCAAAATGAGTGCCACCTAAATCATGGATGCTGATGTTCAAAACACACTGGTGGATAAGGGACAGCTGTGCCCACGATGTGGAGCAGCATGACTGACACTGGACCCTGAACAGAAACCGAGGTGGGAAGCCCCAGCCTCAGAGGGGACAGGGCCAGCTCACAGGTATGGGCCATGGGAAAGCACGTGTGTGCTGTGTGTGTGTGTGTGTCTGTGTGTGTGTGTGTGTGTGTGTGTGTGTGTGTGTGTCCCGCCCTGGCATTCATTAGCTCTTAAAACATTGTAAAACTCTGCATATAGCCACTAAGGCCATCTGTCACCTGCTGCAGCCCTGGGTATCCACGCATATCTCCCAGCATTTTCTAAAGCCCAGGGTTCACTATAGCCAGGCCATGGTCCACTCAGTTCCCCCCGCCAAGAATGTCTCCCTTACTTCCACTATCCAGTTCTCCAGAATGCAGGATCCGCCGCCTCCTTCTACTCCCAGCCACGTGGGCCTTCTGCTCCGAGACTCCCACGGAGCTCGAGGCCCTCCCGTCTCACTGCCCGGCCCCAGCACGGCCTCCTACTGCAACATAACCGTTTCCCTTAGCGGATCTGTCTCCCAGCAACCTGCACGGCTCTGAGTGTCCCAGAATACGTTCTTCCAGGTGTTTTGTTTACCACCTCCCAGCTCCTAGAATAGCGTTTGGTGCAGAGCATATACTCGACAGCGGGAAACTGAAAACGGACAGTGGAGATCATTCCACTGTAGAGTCTCAGAGAAATTCACAAGCATAGCTCATCACCTTTTCCTTCCAGCAGGAGACAAGGACAGAATTTTCAGAATTGTCAACCTCGGGCAACTTGCCCTCTTTCACCCTCCATGTCCCCCATTCCATGCTAAGCATCATTCCTGTCTCAGAGTGGGCCCTGTGGTTCCCGTCCTCTTCTGCTTTCCCTGCCAGGGCCTGGCCTAGGATGAGGCACAAGAGCCCGCAGGGTGCCGATGTGAGAAGGCGCCCTCCTGCCCCGACTACTGCACGTCCGCCAGTTCTTGGAGCACACGTCTCTTCTGGGAGGTCTCCTAGACAGGGCTCCCCCGGAGCTGTGCTCCCTCTCACGAACACGCTCCCTCACCGTGACTGCTCACCTGACGCCTTTCCTCTCTGCTGGGCTGCAGTGGGGCTGAGGGCCGAGTCTGCTCTGCCCACGGCTGCATCCCCGGCACTCAGCCAACAGCCGCTACGAGCACCTTTTCTAACCGAGATCAGCAATCATCTTGCACAGAGACCCACAGAATTCCACTCAGTATTTCTCTGGGCTACTTGGATGCATCATGCTAAAAATTCAAACTATCCAATGAATCAAGGAATTTTAATACTACTAAGAATAATTAACCTGGACGACACAGCAAGACCTCATCTCTATAAAAAAAAATAGCCATGAGTGGTGACTTACACCTGTAGACCCAGCTACTCAGGAGGCTGAGGTGAGAGGATCCTCTGAGCCCAGGAGGTCAAGGCTGCAGTGAGCTGTGATCGAGCCACTGCACTGAGCCTGGGTGACAGAGAGGCTCTTAAAAAAAGAACTGGCTTCGTTTCTAACCCACACAAGGAAAAGGTGTGATGGAAATCTCAGCTGAATCATATTAGCATTATCTAAAGAATGATAAATACAGAGAAATACTGACAATTTCTCAAATGCGTGAGAAGCAGTAGCCGCAGTTCCCATTCAACAGTAGCACACACATGGACTTTTAAAATTCTGCAGCGTGCATATCACATCACTCCTTAAAGCTTAGTATTTGTACTTTCTAAGCATTTCTTTCATTTCCAAGCTCTGCACTTTTTCTAAACCCAACCATAAAAAACTAATTTAAGTCCAGGGGAAAAAAATAAATTAGCTTATTGATCTAATGTCCTTTTTTCCCTTTAACTATTCTGTTCCCTTGCTCACTTCTACCATATAAGAATTTTCTCTCCTGCTTTCACTGCTATCATTCTATATGTGGCACTAAAGATTTATTCCAAGGCCAGGCACAGTGTCTCATGCCTGTAATCCAAGCACTTTGGGACACCGAGACAGATCACCTGCGATCAGGAGTTCGAGAGCAGCCTGGCCAACAGGGCAAAAACCCATCTCTACTAAAAATACAAAAATTAGCCAGGCATAGTGGTGGGTGCCTGTAATCCCAGCTACTCTGGAGGCTGAGGCAGGAGAATTGCTTAAGCCCAGGAGGTGGAGGTTGCAGTGAGCTGAGATTGCACCACTGCCCTCCAACCTGGGCAGCAACAGAGCAAGTCTCAAAAAAGATAAATTTCTTCCACGATCATTTCTAGCTTCTCCCAGAAATATACACAGGTCTACCTGCTGCACACAGCTTTATTTCTTTGAGAATAATACGCTCATATTTCTAGCTGCACTCTGGGGAATGGGGGTATTCCCGGTACTGATTTGTGCATAAGCATCTAACTTCCACCTGCCCCTCGCTGCTGCTACAAGATGACTCATAGCTCCACTGCTCTAAACGGCCCAGCAGTTTACGCTCTACTCGAAAGTGTTCATCAGTTTTCATCGCTGGTTTCACAACTGGTAACTGTAAATCCCTCTTTGATGTTTTTAATCTACCCCCAAGGGAGTGAGCTGACAAAAGCATAAGGCAGGATTAAACGTTTCTGCTCTTCCACCACAGCGTCTACCATCAGGGACGAGGGCTGCCCACGGTCGGCTCCTCCTACCTCTCCCTGCCGCGCAGCATTTTCCCACTCCTCTGCCTGGAAGATCTTCATCTCCCCTGCGCCTTCCCAGCTCCCCCAAGGGCAGTCCTTCACACCTCATCATCGCCCAGAAGCATCCCCAGGTGGATGTCTCCACCTCGCCCCTGCAGCTTCGTGGCCTCCAAGTCTTCCGCTCTCCTATTTCACCTTCCTCTAATCTGCTACAACAGCTAGACCCTGGGCCTGAGGCCACCCAACTGGCTCTGGCTACCCGTCCACACCAGCAACGACTCCACCTGCTGTGCCAGGAGCCCCCGCCCCTGCCTGTCCCTCCCTGCTTTCACCCCATGCAACCACCCGTCTGCCTCCTCTCTCATCCTCAGCTCTGAGTGCCCGAGAGCACGCACAGCTACGGGTTGGTTCTGCTGCAAATCTTCAGTGCGTGGTCTAGCAGGGCCCTCACCCCTGCTCAGCAATCCTCCCTTCCATGTCCCTCCCACTGCCTCCATCCTCCTCTGTCCATTCACAAGACACAATACTTTCCCATTTTAGAGTCCATTAGGCATTAATTTGCCACCTTCCTTCCCACCTACCTCACAGCTTTCTGTGCTTGCGCCCATCGTCACCTCCACCCCTGCCTCGCAGGAAGGGTGGCTCCCCACCTTGCACAGCTTACGCATCCACCCATCCTCCAGGTCACACCACCTTCCACCTGCTCAGGGCCTGGCTCCTGTGCCCCACTCCGTCCTCCACCTTCACCCTCTTCCCCTCCACTGGGACTTCACCCTCAGGAGAGAGGTGTGCTCAGGCCCCTCCTGTTCAGCAGTGACCACGTCTTTGCCCTGAACCCCTCAAGCTGCAAGCTCACATCTCCTGCATCACCCCACTCTCCCCCCTCACAGCTACGTGGTCCCTACACTCCAATGCCTGCTTTCTCACCCCCCACTCAAGCCCGCCCACAGGACCTGGCTTCCATCTCAAAGAGCCCGTGGCCACCTGCTAAGTGCAGTCAGAGAGGACGTTCTAGGTCTCATCTCGCCGGCCTCAGCCATGGCGTTCCCTGGAAGCGGATCTGGCCCAGGCTTCCAGGCTGTGCCCTCCCGGGCCCCTCTGCCACCCCAGGCGCCCACCACCACACCCTGCCTCCGCTCCGGAGTCTGCAGCTCCTCTGCACACTCCTCCGTGGCTTCCCTTTCTCCCACTCCAAAGTCTACTCCCAAGAACTCCACCCCCAGCTGGTTCCCAGATCCAGGACAGGGAACAGGCAGAGTGCCAGGAGTCCATGTCACAGAAAACAAGGCAAAAAGAATTCAAAAAAATCACATCTGGGCAAAGGCAGGATCAAGTGCCAAGTGGTCAGACAAGGCACCAACGGGCAGAGCCACATAGAGGTGGAAACCCGGTCCAGCATCAGGACCACAAGAGCGCGAACCCGAGGCCGAAGAGCTGCTGAGGAAAACAAAGCTCCCCTTATAGGATACCCAAAACCTTGCCTGTGGGCAGAATAGGGGCATAAAAGCAACTGATCAGAGAAGGGTTTTTGTCTTTGTTTTAAATGACTTGACGTTTCTGCCTTCTTGTGAAAAATCTGACCACAACGGCCCCACATTCTCACAAGACGACCAGCGGCTAATGCACCCGGCCTGGCTTCTCCATGGGACCTCATCCACACACACAGCTCCACCGGCCACCGAGTTAACACATCCCCAGTCTAAACGTCCGGCTTCCAGCTCCATCTGCAGCCCAGGCCTCGGGGGTCCCACAGGCATGCGTTAGTTGATTCTTCATCTTGCTGTCAACACCCAAACCTGCTCCTCTGCAGGGCCCTCACCTCAGAAAAGGACCCCCACCGGTGCAGTCGCTCTGGTATAATATTGGAGGAATACTAACTCTTCCAACCTACGAACATGGATGTCTTCCCATTTATTTGTGGCTTTTTCAAGTTCTTGCATCAGCGTTTCATAGTTTTCAGTGTAGAGAGCTTTCACTTGCTTGGCTAAATTTATTCCTAAGTATTTTACTCTTTTTGGTGTTTTGGTAAATGGGATTGTTCTCGTCATTTCTTTTCCAGACAGCTCACTGGGATTATGTGGGAACACAACTGATTTCTGTATGTTGGTTTAGTATCCTGCAACATTACTGAATTCTTTTATTCTAACAGTTTTTTGGTGCAGTCTCGGGTTTTCTATATATAAAATCATATCATCTGCAAACAGATTATTTGACTTCTTCCTTTCCAATGTGGATACCTTTTGTTTCTTTTTCTTGTCTGACTCCCCTTGCTGGGACTTCCAGTCTTATGCTGAATGTAAGTGGAACAAGCGGGCACATTTACCTTGTTCCTAATCTTAGAGGAAAAGCTTTCAGCTTTTTACCATTGAGTGTGATGTTAGCTGCAGGCTTGTCTTATTTGGCTTTTATTATGTTGAGATACATTCTTTCTATACTAATGGCTGAGAGCTTTGATGGTGACAGGATGTTGAATTTTGTCCAGTGCCTTTTCTGCATCTATTGAGATGATCGTATGATTTCTTTCATTCTGTTAATAAAATGTAAAGTTAGGAGGTGTAAAGTTAGGTTGTTTGAGATCTTTCTTTTTCCTTAATATAAGCATTTTTTTTTTGAAGCAGTTTTGCTGGCTGGAGTGCAATGGTGCAATCTTGGCTCACTGCAACCTCCACCTCCCCAGTTCAAGTGAGTCTCCTGCATCAGCCTCCCGAGCAGCTGGGATTTCAGGCAACCACCACCACACTCAGCTAATTTTTTGTATTTTTAATAGAGACAGGTTTCACCATGTTGGCCAGGCTGGTCTGGAACTCCTGACCTCAGGTGATCCACCTACCTCAGCCTCCCAAAGTGCTGGGATTACAGGCATGAGCCACCATGCCTGACCATTATGCACATTTTTCTTTATAAAATTCACTCTTAGAACTGTTCTTGCTGACTCCCATAAGTTCTAGTATGTATTTCCATTTTTGTTGATCTCAAGATACTTTATTTCCCTTTTGATTTCTTCCTTGACCCAATGGTTGTTCAGGAGCGCACTGTGAAATTTCCACATATTTGTGAATTTTCCAATTTTCCTCCTATTACTGATTTCTAGTTTTGTATCATTATGGTCAGAAAAAATACTCGATACAATTTCAGTCTCACATTTGCTAAGACTTGGTTTGTGGCCTAATGGAGAAAGCTGTGTACACGAGAAGAATGTGTACTCTGCTGCTGGTGGCCAGAATGTTCAGAAGTCTGTTAAGCCCATTGGGTTTCTATTGTTATTCAAGTCCACAGTTTCCTTATTGACTTTCTGTCTGGATGATGTATTTGTTGTTGAAAGTGGGGTACTGAAGTCGTCTCCTATGATTGTATTGCTGTCTACCTCTCCCTTCAGTTCTGGTAATACTGGCATATTATGTATTTAGGTGCTCCAGTGATGGTTGCATATATAATTGTTGTATACTCTTGATGGACTGACCCTTTTAACAATGCAGCGACCTTCTTTATCTCTTGCTGGTTTTTCACGTGAGGTCTGTTCTGTCTGATATAAGTTCAGCTGCCCCTGTTCTCTTCTGGTTTCCACTTGCATGGGCTATTTTTGCCATCCCTTCGCTTTCAGCCTGAATGTGGTTAAAGCTCAAGGCCAACTCAGTGATCTTCACGGCCACCTGGCTCGGCGCCCATCTCTCACCTCCCACCCTCAGTCCATCATGACAACCGCTGTGAGCTTTCCTTCACGCCAGTGGGACTCATGGGCTGCAAGACAGCAAGCCCCTTGCCTGGTCTGTAAGATACTCATGGGACCTGCCGCTTCCCTCACAGCAGCGCTGAATTTCCTATGATGACAGTGGCGTGCTTCCTCAACATGCTCTGCCTGTTTGTGCCTCATCGACTCTCACAATCATAATCACAAACCCCATTTCATGCTTACTATGCATCGAGTGTTACGCTAAGCACTGTACATACATTAGGACCCTTGGAAGTAGGTATTATTATTACTTCCAGTTTTCCAGATGACAAAATATGCATCGGGAAGTTGGAAATGACCCAGAGACAACAAAGACACGGACGGTGGAGAGATTTTCCTCCACGTCGGACCCCCAAGCCCATGTGAGAAACCATTACACACACCAGCTCCTTCCCACATGCCCTTCTGTCCCATGGAATTCAGTTCCCCCCATCTCTGCCAAGACTCAATTTAAACACCAGCTCCCACAGGCCTGGCTCCGCCAGACCAACTGCAGCTCCTCTGCATGCTCCTCCATGGCTTCCCTTTCTCCCACCCCAAACTCTACTCCCGAGAACTCCACCCCCAGCTAGTTCCCGGATCCAGGACGTGTCACAGGCAGAGGGCCAGGAGTCCATGTCATAGAACACAGACAACTGCAGCATTCTAGCAACTTGAATGGTTGGCCCAATCAGCAGAGGTTTCAAGGGAGCAAGACTCTTTTCACAAGGCTGTATTCTCTACCCCTACCACATGGCAGATGTTCCATGGTTTGTTGAATGAATAAATTAATGAGACAGGTTAAAAGTAAGTATGGTACCAAGATTGAGAAAATACCATCTGCTTGAAGAATTAAAATTAAGAGTTTGTGGTGAATCATTTTAGACCTTGCTGGTCCGGTCAGAAAACTCTCATAGAAGAGAAGAAACACAAGCTGCCACCCACGGCCGCCCTACAGGTGAGAGTGTCCTTACTTCCGGACGCCTCCTAGAGGGAAGACTTTTTCTCCAATCATGGCCAGCACGATGTCCCAATCAGACAGACTAAATTTGGGTATAATAATTTTTGCAGGTGGAATAAATAATCTTCCATTTGTAAAAACACTGTAAGCATAAAAAGAAAAGCATCCATTAATACGTTAAGTTTAAGGGGGAAACGTTGAATACTCAAAGTATATATATATACATATATATAATAAATCCATATATATAAATATAAATAAATATATATATACACACACAGAGGATTCACTAAGCAGCCTCCAATACTGCATACCATACCCTATAGAGGACCTTATCAAGCCGCACAGAATGTCAAGAGCCTGGTGACGTAGAGGTATATATATACACATATATTATGGTTTTGTTGTAGACAAAAACCACAACAGTGGGCTACAGAAAGAGCATGAGTGAAGGTGCCTTAAGGTTAATAGTGGTTGTGAAACAGGAAAAGTCCCCTTGTCCCCCTCAGAGTGCGTGCGATGGGGGTGTGGCTCAATTCTTCAGTGCCCCGCTGCTCAAACCTCCAGGAGGGCATACAGACGGGCAGGCTGTGAGGCTCCAGCCCCACAGTTATGCCATTCTGTGCAGCTTGATAAAATCTGGGCATTTCATAAAGCCTAAAATGCCCAGATGAACAGGACATGACTCCACTGTTTAAAAACACGTCTTCCACGACTGTGATGGGTAAAATGAAAGAAAATTGTGTCCATTTGGAAAACGGGCAGATAATTTCACCTTAAAGAATGTAGCTGTTTTCCCTTTCCCTGGAGCCAAGATCATCTCCCAAAGAAAATTATATGCATTCCTTTGAAAAAGTAACAGAAACGACTTATTTCACTCCTGAGTTTTAGGGCAGCTTCGATGTAATCTTGTCGGGGGCGGGGGGGTTGTTTATTATTTCTATGTGTTGAGGGAAAGGAAATACTTAGAAGATTTTTGAACCCAATACCAAGTTAGAAGTGTTCCTGAGACTAGGCCCTAATCAGACACTTGCAATAGTTTCAAACTCTTGTAATTCACATTAAATAACGTAAAATACAAGGTGTATTTGTTGAAGTCTAAAAATAATAAATGTTATCATTGATATCTTTTAACAATACAGAAGCTCAACTTTGCAATTCTGGTTGCTAATTTTTTTACATTATAATTTACTGTTACTGCCATTTTGTCTTTTTCCTTAAATTCAAATAATTTAGAATTTGAGAAATACCTCACTTTAAGGTAAATATAAATATTAATTTAATATGTTTGTCACAGTACAGAGAATCCATTTTCTCTGCTAAGGTTTTGGGGCAAAAGAGACTTCCAATCCATCCAGAGTCCAACTTCGTCCACAGTGAAGAGGCCGCCCACAAGAAGTCATAAACAGGAATGTTCTCTGAAAGTTACAGCATCGCTCATCAGCGTGCTATTACAATCACAATAAAGGTTTGCTACAATGTTTTCAACTATTGGTTGTCTTACTTGGTTTAGGCTGAAGCTTTTTCTAAATATAGATTACTAACAGGAATAAAAGTAGTAAATGTTTAAACAAGGTCTTGTTATATTTTTGTCTCAATTTTTAAGAAAGTTAATGTATAGTCCTATCCTGAGTATTGAGACAGAGGCATACCAACCCACTGCGGATGTAGTTGGAAATCCGCACAGTCTTCTTGAAGGACATTTTGGCAAAATAGGTCAATGTAATATAAGGGACCGATAATCACTGGCCCAGTCATCCCACACCACGAAATTCACCCCACAGAAATGTGGACAAAGACTTATAGGTGATTACATTTCTCATGGAATTATGTATGAAGCCAAAAATATAAAATGTCTAGGTATAGATGACTGGTTAAATAAATGATGCCACGGTCACACCATAAAGTATACAGCCATTAAAAATTATTTATGCAGAATTTATATCTACAGGGAGAAAAGCGTCAAATACAATTAATGTTGTAGACAAAACCCACAACAGTGGGCTACAGAAAGCGCATGAGGAGTGAAGGTGCCGTAAGGTTAACAGCGGTTGTGAAACAGGAAAAGTTCCCTTGTCCCCATCACAGGCGTGCGAGGGGCATGTGGCTCGCTTCTTCAGTGCCCCGCTGCTCAACCTCTAGGGAGGCATACAGACGGGCAGGTTGTGGGGCCCGACCCCACAGCAGTGTATAGGCGTACATGTTTACAGCTCCCGAAGCCCTAGTGGGTGTGTGTCGCAGGGTGCTCTTTTCGTTTAGCCGTCCGTAGGTGGCTTGGGTTAATCTGCTCAGTTAGACCCCTGCCTTCTCGAAAGGACAGAGGAAGGGATCCTCTCCTGAATCAGGGTGTTAGAATCCACTGTGGCCCCAGGGACCCCTTTCCTCTTGTCTATGTTCCCTGACACTGTGTCCGACTTCCCTAGGTTCTCTGCTTCCCTCCACCGGGCACCCTTTTAGCCAAGGGCACCGTCAGCTGTTAGGCAGGACTCCTCCTTCTTTGTGGATCACAAACTCCACAAATGTAAGATGTATTTGGATGCAGAATCCTGAAAGATAGAAATAGATCTTTCCATGCCACTCCCCAAGATTCCCCAAAATCATTTAAAACCAGAGGGACTTGAAAGGTACTGCCCGATATTTCTAGTCCATGCCACACTCCCATCCCAGCCTCTAAAAAGCCAAATGGAAAAATGTCCACTGATCTAAGATCTGAGACTGATCAAAACATTGTCAAACCGAGGTTTTTCTTGGTGCCTGACACTAACACCATCCTGGCTGTGATCACTTCTGACACGCAGCATTTCACGGTCATCAATGCGTGCCCTGCCTTTTTTAGAATTCCCTGTCACGAAAATTCCTCGTGCTTGTTACCTTCTCCTGGGAAGATGAACCATATTCCTGGACCATTATGCCCCAAGGATTTACTGAGGCCCCTACCTACTTCTTACACACCCTAAGTGCAAATCTGAAGGAGGTAAAATTCCCAGGAAACTCGGCTGTAATACAATTTGTGGATGGTCTCCTCCTGTGTTCTGAAACTCACAACAGCTCCCTTCTGTGCACTGAATTCCTCCTTAGGGCATTCGCAAAATGGGCCACAGAGTGGCTGGACACCAAGTTCAATTATCCTCTCTGTGTGTCTGATATCTGAGCTATGATATCTTAGTCACACACACACACACAAAAGACCAAGTTTCTAATCCTCAACATTTTCCTTACCTGGAAGCAAAAGGACAATTGGGGGCGGGGACAGGGGGTCTTGTGGGATGCTGGAGGATGTGGACACCCAGTTCCTCTCCGACTGCCTCCTCTTTTTAGGCCACGATGAGGGAGTCAACCCTGGACCCAGCAGTAAGGAATCCCCCATCTAAAGACATTTTTCGAGAACCTGAAGCGCTCTCTAGTTTCACCCCACCTCAAACTTCCCAATTACTCCCTGCCTTTGTACTTCTTTGTTAATGAAGGAGAGGATCATGTCGTGGAGTTTCATCCCCAACACATGAAAAGCTGGGTTGTGAGCACTTCCATCGAGCTCAGGAGTTGAGGCAAATCCCCCACAACGAGCCAGGGCTGCAATCACCAGTCTTGTTCCGGCTGTGTCTCACTTGCAACTGGGTCACCTATTGGACACACGCATTCCTCATCCCATTCAGACCTTACAGACCCTACTGCTTAATGGGAATACAGCATTTCTCTGTGGCCAAAATTCCCTCTTATGAAACCTACTGCTTTCCTCCCTCACATAACCATACTATACCATCAAAGCCTTAATCCTGCCCTTGCATCCATTAATCATGGACGGGACACCCATGTCACTAACATCAGATGATCATCTCATCCTAGATTAGATTCATCAGAAACCCCTCTGCCCTAAGCAGATCTCACTCTTTATGGCTCCTATCTCTGGAGGGAGGATGAACCGTTCCCAGCTGGATATCCCATCACTGATCAGCACACACCTCTTGGCTATCGAGTCCTGCCGTGTGTTAAATCAGCCAAGGAGGCTGAATGAATCTCTCACTCGGGCTTGCATGAAGACGGAAGGAATGAAGGTGAAACATCTATGCTGCCAGCCGCCATGCCTTTGGGGCAGCATGTGATGTGGGTGCTACGGAAACGGGGGATTGACGACAGCAGCCAGTACCTGAGTCAAACAGCAGAACTTCTGGAAGCGCTGTTATTACCGCAGCAAACTGCTGTTATTAAAACGGAGGGATACAGTACAAAGAAATCAGATGAGACTTGGGGAAATAAACGGGCTAATAAATAAGCCAAACTGGGACCGCTTCCCCACCGCTTGAGAAACCCACAGGGTCTCCTGGCCTTGAGCCCATACCGCTGGCTCGCCCTTCAAGGCCCCGGACCCCTGGAGGGGTTATTCGCCCTCTGCTATGGTCTGAATTCTGTGTCCCCTCACCCTCCAGTTCACGTTGAAACCAAATCCACAATGCAAAAGCATTCAGAGGGGAGGCCTTTGAAAGGAGGTTCAGTCATGAAGGGCTTAGGTTCATGACTGGGGTGAGTACCTTATACAAGAGGCCCCAGAGAGCTCGCCTGCCCCCTCTATCGGGGGGACACAGCAAGAAGGCACCTCTGTGCGGCAGGGAGCATCCCTTGCCAGACGCCAAACCCGCTGGCACCTCCATCTCAGCCTCCAGAACTGTGCGCCAAACATTTCTGTTGTTTATAAACTACCCAGTCCCACGTGTTTTGTTATGGCAACCTAAGCAGACCCCTCCCGTGAAGGAAACAACTTCTTCAAGATGCCTCCCAAGGAAATAACACAGGAGCTCCACATGCCCCACCCAAGTCTATCGCCAGAGTCACTGTACATGGCTTATACCTGACTCAGCCCAGAAAGGTCCAAATGCAGCCTGTACCGGACAAACAATGGCTTGAACCCCTTAGCTTTTATCTGGACCAAGCAGCTGCCCCTCACATCATCTGCCGGAAACATGGCCCTGGGAAAATTCTAAACATGGGCTGAGGAAGCGAAACAGCTTTCCCTGGCCCCCTCCTTCACTGACAAGCAGACTTTATCCAATTACCAGAGTCCCAGCAGCCAATGCGTCCCCAGTATGTCCCCACACTGATCTGCATGTTTTCTAAATGGTTAGAGGTTTTTCCACTGCCAAAATGCCTCCACGATGTCAGTTGCCAACATTTTCCTGGAAGTAATCTATCCCACTTGGGGTATCCCCTCTATAATTTCTAATGAAAGATCACATTTTACTAGCAAAATTACGCAAGCAACTAAAAATATAACACATTAGTCGAAGACTCCACTGCCCTTACAGCCTCAGTCATCAGGCCCCTTAGGAAGAGCCCCCGGTGTCCAAAGTCCAAGCTGGCTGATCTGTCTGAGGAACTGGGCTTTCTATGGGTGTCACCCATCCTTCTTTTGACTCCCAGATCCTCACCCTATCCTCCTCAGACACGGTCTCCCTTTGAAACCATTACAGGAAGACCATGAGAATGCCCCACACCTACTAGCTAACAAGGGATTTCAATTTAACGCAGTCTGACATCCTCAGACACTGTCGGGAGTTAACTAAATACACACAGTCCTACAATCAAGGCCACCTTTCCTCTCAAACTCCTTCATCAGCCTTTATACAATTTGCAGGTATGAGATCTGGTATTTTGGAAATGCCACCATCAGGAAACTAACCTTGAACCCACACAAGAAGGACCTTGTGCTGTTTTGTTCATTGCTGTCCAATTACAAGGTGTTCAACTTTTGTCCATGCCTCATGGCTAAAAAAAACATATAAGGATGATTCAGACTGGAAAGCATCCAACCAGAGATCCCAAACCACAGTTGTACCAACAGCCTCCAGCAGCAGATGACAGCCAGAGGCAGACAACTGTCCCAACAACCGCGGAACCAGCAGGTGATGCCACGACACGGGTGGCTTCTCTCCAGATCATGGAGCAAGAGCCCACAGATGCTCCTGCCTCTTCACACTCCCCAACAAACTAAATCTCCTCCTGCGATTCCTGCATCTTCCTCCCAATTGCATCAACTACTCCTCACTCCACAGAACCACATCCAGCCTTCTGCTGGGCCCTCCTGGTTCCCCCAGTCTCACTCTGCCTGCAAGCTCCTAGTGCGATCACCACTCCCTCATTCTCTCGGCTCACCAGGCAGCCAATGAGACAACAGGTGAATTCCTGGGTTTGCACGCACTGCCCCTTCCCTACTCAGTCCTGAAACTGGGAACCCCTTCATAGCGGCCTCGTCTTACCCATAAATAAGGTCCGGACAGGAAACATCCCTTACACACCACCAGAGCAGTCCCCTTCTGAAGTGGCACAAACTGTAACTTCAGGTCCCCCAAGCCTGGGACTACAACATGGCCTCGTGAGCTCAGGGAGGTGACCGTTCACGGGAAATCAGCCTAATAGACTTGGCCTGTCTGTGGGACACAGGGAGCCCTTCATGTCCCTGTGGTAAGACACTTTCTATTCTCATGAAACAGGAGCTCAGTGTGAGGGCCAAGCTCCCTTTAGGCATCATCTTCCTTCAACACCCCATGATGTCAACATCACAGGAAATTATTTGGCAAAGTAACCAGGCAAATGGAATTGTGGGTTGAACATGACTAAAACGCGCAATCAGCGAGAAGACAGTAGTCAATGGTTACTTTTCTCCCTCTGGGGACTACTCCCGGTTAGCCCATCAAGCCTGTCATAACCAGTACAGGCAATAACCAATAACCTTATGCTCATCATTGTGTATGATGTGGTCATAAAACTTAGAAAGTGCAACCAGCCAGTGGACTGGGTCCTGTCATGTGACCCATGCCGACCTTGAAATGGCTAAATGTGACAAACTTCACAGAGGAGACTCAGAAACATGCATGCTGCCCCAGCTGCTGGTCCTGAGACTTGTGAACCAAGCAGTGGTGGACAGGGAGCCACCTTAAGTGGGACCTGCTGCCCGAAGCCCACCTAGTAAGGTGGTCTGTTCCTCCCACAGCACCCTCGCCTGTGACGACAGATACACTACAAGGTTACAAAGGGAGTCAGCAAAGCCAGCCCCAGAACTGGAAGATTCTGTCTCCAACTTAGGATAAGCTGCGGCATCATTAACCCCAGAAGTGTCAGCACTTTGTAAACGACTTCACAAAACAGACTAGCCTCAGACTACTGACTGGCAACCAGGGAGGTGTTTGTGCAGAGTCAGTCCTCAGTGCCACCTGTTTGTAGATGACACTTGAGAGCAAATTTGTCAAGAGACGCTCACAGCAAAGGCTCACACCCAAGACACAGCTGATACAGCTCATACCCTCCAGACCGACTTGACTCTCCTTTAAATCATTTCCTCCGCTCACTGGATGGTTTACGGCGCTCCTTGAGAGACTCAGTTTCTTATTTTTTTTTTTTTTAGAGGCAGGGTCTCACTGTGTCACCCAGGATTGTCTCAAACTCCTAGGCTCCAGTGATCCCTCTGCCTCAGTCTCCCAAAGGGCCAGGATTACAGGCGTGAGCCACCGTGCCTGGCCTCTGGCTTCTTCGCATCCATCCCAGCGGTCATGCCTCCATCTCCCGATGTATACCACCCTTGCAGGAGGGTTGTGCTCCTCAGCCATCTCTCAGCTCCTCCTGAACACACAGCAGTTGGAAGCAACAGCTGGACCCTCCTCCTCAAGTCCCCTTATGGCAGGCAGTGGTTGTCCTACAAGAATACACCTGCTCTCCCTCACGAACAAGAGGAGGGGATGAGTGTCACAGAACTCTGGCCTATGACAACTCTGCCCCAACTCGGCACCAAGACAACCAACTCCAGCCCGTGTCCAGCAGCAGCAGGCCACGGCCACAGGGTGACCCCAGCCCCACCACTAAACTCCCACCTGAAAAACCCAGAGCTGCCAGGAACATGTACTGTTCGTGCCAGCCAACACCTGAGACAGGCCCCTGACCGCTCTTTCTTAGAGCATTGACAAATATGTGTCTCTTGCAATGAGACGTGTTTCCCGCACCTAAGACCTCTCCCTTGAACTGCAAGCCTCAGGCAGGACGGGGCCTGTCTCCCAGCCTGTGGGGGAGGACAGAATCCTAACTTCCAGAACTGCCAGTCAGTGCCAGAACCCGAGCTTCCATCTGCGCCTCGACCTCCAGATGACTTCCAACCCATGCACTCACCACCAGCTCTAGCCCCAGGTGACCCCATGGCGGGAGCCCTAGGTTCTGCCTCCAGCGTCCAGCTGCCACGGAGCCACCAAGCCACTCACCCCTCGCCGACCCTCCTCAGCCAGGAACGGTCACAGCCCGCCTCTCTCTCCTGAGCCTCTACGCCTCTGAATGCCATCATAACTATTGTTTATGTGTTTTTATAGTTACAAGGACTCCAAGGAACATCACCAGGATTTTTCGTGGTAGGAAGGACCCTGCACTCAGATGGATATTTGGGTCCATCTAGTGGAACTTCCAACACTCCGAGACAAAGCATGGCCAATGCTGCACGAGTGGGTGGCTTCTAATTGAAAAGGATAATCATGTCTGTCAAGTGAGTGAGGCTCACTGATGGCCTGGGTCACACCCACAAAATGTGGCTTTAGCGATGGTGTCTTTGGCGAGAAGGACCCACAAAGCAACGATGTTCCCTGAGGTTGCCATACGTTCTGCAGGAAAGATATCATTAACAAAACTTAGAAATACTGTGTCATTTATTATTTCAAAACAGCTCTCAGATACATGAAAGATGGCGTGGAAAGACGTTGCGTATTTAGGTGGCCCCCTTGCAGAAGCTTAAAGTAAGGTATTTTAAAGAAATGGCCGTTGAGATTCTAAGGAAAAGTGCAAGGAGCCAAGTCTGGCAAATTCACGGTCACCACCTTTCCTTCATCTTTCTCCTTCCCAGCCTGGGGATCTGTCAGGTGAATCAGGGCGTTTCCAGCCTCATGAGCCTCCAAGCCCTTCCCTCTCGGGACTGAGAGGACACATGGTAGCGGTGACTCCCACTCACACAGGGCTGGGATGAGACACCACTGCTGGTACCCCCACATGAACAGCTCAGGATTCTCTGGAAGCTCACTAAAATTCCTTCTGTTTGGACCAGCACATGGTGAAATGGAAAGATGTCCACATCAGGGCTTTTAATCACTAGAATACTAAAACATCCCAATAAGAGGACATGGGGAAGAGCTGTCGATCAGAGAACTGCTACGCTGTGGCAAGCACCGTGGGGCTAGCCGCAAACATTCCCGAAGCTACCCCCACCAGAGCGTGCCGCACAGATATCCCCAGCCCTGTTTTCCACAGCGGGAGACAGCCCCAGGGTGAAGCAGCAGGTGCAGGTCCCAAGCTGATAAGAACAAAAGCCGGGATGTGAACCGACGTTGAGTTTGAGTCAAATGCACTGTCTTTTTCCAGCCCCAAAAACATAATACATACAGAGCTCACAACTAGTCCCATTGCCTTCCGCGGAGCGCCTCAGTGTCTGGCGCTACCAGGGGCATCCCAGGGCAGTGGCCAGCGAGGCTCTAATGCATTCCGCTCCTGCAGCAGCACCTGGCTGGGATGTGCTTTAGCCCGCAAGGGCCTTTGGTAGCAAGAGGTCATGGGGCGAGGAAACAGCTTTTAAGTTTCCCTTCAAGATGCTGCAGCTGCAACTGCTACACAAAAAAAAAAAAAAAATCAAAACAAAATTTAAGAGCCTACAACTAAGCTGTGTGTACGAAGCTCTGCTCTTCGCATCCCCAGGTGAACCGTTCTGCAGACAACGGCACTGGGTTGCTTTTCTTTTCCAAAAATCAGGGCTCAAGAGGAGAAAGAAAAGGTAGCACCTGAACAGCTGAAGCAGAGAGAAGGTGATCTAGGAAAAAGAAATCAGCTGTCGGGGTGTGAGAGCAGGAGAGCGTGGGGTGAGGAGGAGGGGGGACAGCAAGGACGCTAAGGGGCGTCTGTCAGGATAGAAAGTCTTGTTTTTAGGCAGCTACGGCACAGTTTGATTTTTTCACCCATAATACTGTACTCACTTTATATGTCGGGATATACGATGATATGTTTGCCACTTGGAAGGCACATTTATATCACAATGCACCACCGGTTTGATCTGAAAAAGGAAAAAATAAGCCTGAGAATTCAGTTCAAATGAGCCAACACTTGCTGAATTCAACAGTGTGCACAGCACTGCCCCAAAACATAAGCAAAGGGGGAAATTCCTTTGTCACTAGAACACGCAGGGGCGGGTCCAGGAGGGGTGCAGAGAAAGGCAGGTCAGGTGCTGGGGAGGAGACCCGGCAAGTGCGGAGTGAGGTGATCGGGGCTGAGGGCTCTGCACTGCACATGGGGGAGGTGCAGGGTGCGGGGGCTGGGCCAGCTGGCAAAGGTGCCACCAAAGTCCGGGCATCCATGCTAGAGAGGCTCCCGTGGTGCCCAAGAAGCATGCATCAATGGCCTACTATGCCCAGGAGGTTTGCTGGCCAAGTTATGGGGCCCCAAGAATGGACATGTCCCTTCTGGTTCCATCCCAAGACTCCAACCAGAATGTCCTAGCCAGCAGGCGGAGCCCCTCCGCCTTCTCTCCTGGTTGCTGTGAATGCAGCCTGAGAGGGCATGGCCACAGCCTGTCTCAGGTCCACCACGGATGAGACAAAAATGGGGAAAAGAACTTCTGAGACCTGTCCCAGGTAAGCAGTGCCCGTCGTCCTCACAGCTGTCCTGTTTAAGAGTGTGCAGAAAAGCAAATGGGGACGATCTTATTGGGAAGGGATGTTAGCCGCTCTCCCGTGCCGAGTGCCAAGATCCCGACCCACTCACAAGGCTGAGGCTCACCGAGACACCCAGCACCTCAGGCCTGGCCTTCCTCTGAAGAGCTGCTCCCCTGTCTGCGTCCCATGTCCACATCCCCTGCCCACCAGGATTAGAAGCCTGGGTCCCTTCACACCTCCCACCCCTGGATTCCACTGGATCGGGACCCTGTCTGCCTCTGCCCACACATCCACCGCAGCCCCACTGCCTGGTTCACACCCCCCAGCTCTCACCTGGATGCTGGTGACATCCACTCAAGGGCTCCTCACCAGGGTCCCACTCTGTCACCTCCCACGGACACCAACGACTTCCCCACAACACCACTGGGCACAGTCTCCCTCCTGACCCAGTCAGCAGCCTCATCACTGCACCCCACACCCTCCATGTTATGCTCCTTCAGCCACCCTGGCCCCCAGCCAGTCCATGTGCTTCCCAGGGCTTCTGCTGCACAGTGAGGGTCTCTGCTCCAGCCCCCACAGCCTCTCCACCTCCAGGGCCCCCCTTCACTGCCCGTCCAAGGACCAGCACTGGGAAGCCACCTCTCAGCCGCAGCAGAATCGATCATGCCTCCTGGCACTCAGCCTAATTCATTCGGCGTCCTTCCTACTGCCTACTCCACACCCACCTGGGAAGCTCCCGGCACAGACACACGGTGGCACGGGCCCTGCCTATGCCCCATCCCCCAGAAGGTCTGGGGGCCTGAACATGTCAACAGGGCCTCCTTCCACGTCTAAGGCTGCCAATCCATGCCCTCCTCTCCAAGCTGCAGCCCCCTCTTCCCTCCCAACCAGACCCAACTTAGCACAGAAGAGGTTCCAGCAGCTCAGCGTCCAGGAGTCCATGCCGATGAGGAGTTCAGGTGGGACAAATGTGTCCCTCCCTCAGTTCCCAGCTCTGCCTTGAGACCCAGCTCTTAAACCTCATCTCTGGCGGGGTCCTGCTGCCTGCCCACTTGCCCACTCCAATGCCAGATCAGCAGCTGAGGGGCTCTGCTCCCCGAATCAGACACAGTGGTAATAACTTTTCCTGCCTGGCCCAGCAGGGAGGGTCCTCCTGGGGCCCTGCTCCTCTGTCTCCTCAACACCCAGACCCCGCCAGGTTCCACAACTCACGCACAAGACCATGAGACGAACCCCTTAACCTGTTAATGTTACAGGAGCTGGACTACATGGACCCAAGTTGAATAATGTCACCTATAAAAGCCTTGGCCAAGAAGAGCACCCAAGCCATGCACCCCAGATGCACAGTGAGTGAGAATGAGCTGCATACCTCATTACAATGAGAGCTGTGTTTTGAAAGAGGAGGGGGGATAGGAGTTACTCTGGGTCTCCTGTCCCTGAAGGAGACCAGGGAGGTGTGTCTCACCGGGGGGCTTGGGAGAAGGGTGAGAGGAACCAAGGCAGCCACAGCTGCCACTGAGAGGCCATTCTGGCACCTCACTGAGATCCTACAATGCCTTCCGTCAGAACAGAGGGCTGCCCGAGAGGCAGCCTGGCAGAGGGGAAGACCCCAGGCTTTGGAAATGGTCAAACCTGGATTCAAATGCCAGCTCTTACTATCCACGTGGTCTGGAGAGGCAACTATGCCTCTCTGAGCCGCAGCTGATTAAGTTTTAGAATGGGGGTCATCATGCCTTACAGAGTTCTTACGAGAATAACATTGAGATGACAATGAGATAATGTCACAAAAGGCACAATGCAATACCTATAACAGTAATAAATATTCAATCCAATAAATATGAGAATCCCCCCTCCCCGGACACACACACACACACACACACACACACACACACAGAAACACAGACAGAGACAGAGAAGGGGGGAGGAGGGCTGTTCAGGCACCTCCATGTTGATATGACCCAAATAGAATTTCTGATTTCATCTGTAGCCAATGGATCAACCCAGGCTTCCCCACCTCAGAAAATGGAGCCACCCCAGCCCCATTTGTTCAACTCTAAACTCTGGTGGCATTCTTGGGTCTTCTCATCCTTTATGCCATCCGTGCATCGTCAGCTCAACTTCAAAGCCACACCTCTGACTCTTCGCTTCTCACCACCTCCACCACCTCTCCCCTGCCCCACGAGGATCCTTCCCTCGTGGCAAGCAAAGCAGCCTTTGTAAACACACATCAGAAGGCGGTGTGATGCCCCTCAGTGAGGCCCGCCCTTGCCCTACCTACCCCCAGGCTGACCCTCAGGCAGCTGGCACTGGCTGCCTCTCCACCCTGCCTCCGCACCCCTCCTGGCCTCCCTGCACCCCGGACATGCTTGCGTTCTTGCAGTCCTGAAACACCAGCCTGTTCCCACACAGGACCTGAGCCTGGAACGTCCTCACCAATCTTTACCTGGTTTGCCCCTCTTACGTTAAGAAGTCACTTCGATGTCAGCTCCTCAGAGAGGCTCCCCCTGCCTCCATCTGAGCACTTCGTCCTGCCTCTTCTTTCTTGTTTGCTTATTTGCTTCCATCGTCCTTTTGTAGAATGGAAGCTTCCAAGAGCAGGGACCCTGTTGTCATGTTCAACCAAGTACCCCCAGTGCCTGAATGATGAGTGACCCCTAACAGGAATTCATAACTATTTCATGACTACAAATGAATAATGAATGAATGAATGCTACCATGACAAGGGAGGAAGAGCTCTGCTGCTCTGGAAAGGATTCCAGGAAAAGAGGCTGTGGAAGAATGTGGAAACGCACAACTACATCCACTTCACCCTGTTATCATACTATATATAAAATTAAACACACCTGCACACTCATATAAAAAACCAACGCCGTGAGTATCAACAGCAAGCACAAATTTACAGAACTCGTTTGAAAACAAAACAACAGAAACCATCCTCTGCAAAATTCTATTAAAATACAGCCACTCTAAGAAGCAGCTTTCTGCTTGATTGCATAAAATTACAGAAACAATGAGCTAATTGCCCTTTTGAGGTGTTAATGATTCATTAACCCTGATATCACCTGCCTAATTAAATAACTCCAGCAATTAAATAATGTGATTCTGGACATTTTTTTTCTCTGTACTTCATAAAATAATCTCCTGAGCAATGTCAAGCCCATATGTCTGATGGTGATGACAGCCTCATTCACACTTGTCAGAGCCAAAGACTCACACCACTCATCTGTGCCGAGAGGCTGAAGGATGCTAGGAGCTTTAGACCTCTTCAACCAAGGCAATTCAACCAAATCCAAATCAAAGGTGGAAGACTCAAGCTGACCACAGGTATATCTCCCCAAGGAGCAACCACTGGTTACTGAATACTCACCACGGATCAAGCATTGCAGTAGGCTCTTTACATGCATTCATACCTAACCCTCAACATAACCAGGCAAAATATCTAGGTAACAAAGAATCAGAGAGGTCACATAATCTTCACAAGAACACAAAGCTATTAAGTGTCCTGGTATGATAAGCCATCAAAAACATTGTATTTTACTTTTTAGCAAAATGAGTACTGGAATCCATGCCAATGTAGCCTAGTACTCGGGAGCCTGTGCTTTGAATCATCCAGGATTCCAGTACTGGCTCTGCCTCTTACTAGCTGTGTGACCTTGATCAAGTTGTATAACTTCCCCCGAGCCTCAGCTGCCTCCTGCATGCAATGCTAATAGCAACAGTGCATGCCTCATAAAGTTGTTGCCTCCAAAGTGAGTAGCATGAAATGAGATAACGCATTGTCAAGTGCTTAGCAGATGACTGACATGAAGGTTCAGTTGACAACAGTGTATTAGTTTGTTCTCACACTGCTGATGAAGACATACCCAAGACTGGGTAATTTACAAAAGAAAGAGGTTTGATGGACTTACAGTTCCACATAGCTGGGGAGGCCTCACAATCATGGTGGAAGGCAAGGAGGAGCAAGTCACATCTTACGTAGATGGTGACAGGCAAAGAGAGCTTGTGCAGGGCAACTCCCATTTTTTTTAAAACCATCAGATCTCGTGAGACTCATTCACTAACACGACAACAGCACAGGAAAGACCCGCCCCCATAATTTAATCCCTCCCACTGGGCTCCTCCCATGACACATGGGAATTGTGGAGTTACAATTTAAGATGAGATTTGGGTGGGGACACAGCAAAACCATATCAAACAGCAATTATTGTGGCTTTGTTGTTGTTTTGTCTTGGGCTCCAACGTCCCTGCTTTCTCCACCTCTTCATGCTGCTCCAGCTGCCCTCCACAAATATCCCCATGGCCCTCTCCATGCAAAATATCCAACTAAAGCCTGCAAAGAATCTAGCATCAGGAAAGGATCACAGGAGGATCTCATGCAAAGTAAATTGTTCTGATCAAGCTCTCGTGTATTCAGCACCACGCGAGATGAGTTAACAGAGAAGGCTCTGCTGAACAACTATGCAGTAGGTGCTTAGCCTGGGAGTCTAAAGAGACACAACTGCCACCATCACAGAAACCTCAGGGAAGTGCTGTAGTCTTTACATTTCTTGCCTCATTTGTCAAGAAAAAGGTTACACTGGATCACCCCAAGGTCACTTCCAAGTCCCATTATGTGATGCTGTGAGTCAAAGAAACAATCAGATTTCCTATCTCCCCAAAACATCATGGAGACTTCCTAGGCTAGCCATTCTGAAACAGTGATGTAAGGAGTGTTCAGACACCAGAAATCTCCTCCCACCAACCCCTCACCACTTCCTGGAAAAATGTGGCAAACCTGGGCAAACAATGCCTTCCACAATGCCCTGTCTCTGGTTTCACACGGCACCATGGGCTGTGCAGAGCAACTCCCATTTTTTTAAAACCACCAGATCTCGTGAGACTCATTCACTGTCATGAGAAAAGCACAGGAAAGACCCGCCCACATAATTTAATCGCTCCACTGGATTCCTCCCATGACAAAAAATATCCAACTAAAGCAGGAGGACAGGCAAGTGTGGCTGAAATGGTCAAGGGGAATTGTTCCTCTGCCTTCTTGGTCATGGTGATAATGAGGTTTTGTATTCCATCTTTCAGAAAATGTTGTAGTTCTTTTACTTCAAAAAAGAAAAAAAAGTGGGGTTTTACGATTGACTTCACCAATTTCGTGTGCTTTGTAAAATTCCATCACCATTTTAAAGGCTGGGATTTTGCCTCCACTGGAAAGCTGGGAAAGAAGCAGGTGTCCCAGCTCGCCAAGCCCTGTACCCCTGACTGAGATGTCCTGTCTGGGAAAGCCTGTGTCTGAGTTCCTTTTATGTCCCTCTAGGATGGTGCCTGACCTGAATAATGATGGACCCTGGTTGGAAGTTGCCAGAGCTAGCGGAGCTCTCCACCATCCAGGCTAGCATCCCCATGCTCCTGATGAGAAGACTGAGGTTCAGAGAGCAGTGACTTCTCTGAAGTCAGCACAGCAGTGCCCAGGAAGCTAAAGCCAAGAGCTTTGCTCCTGATCAAGGGTGTTTGCCCCCTCACTGCTCTTCCTACATGGAATAAAATTTGAATTTTTATATTTCAAATCTTATTTGTTCAGAATGTATTTCTTTAAATTGAAAAATACTTTCTCTTTTCTGAAGCATTCTGAATTACCAACATCTCCGCATCCCTAAGTTTCTCTTCTCATCGCCATCATCACCACCCCAGCGACCTTAACCCCCTTCTCAAACAGTGGGGAGCACACATGCAAAGCAATTAACTAAGCAACAGGTATTCCTGAGTGGGCAACATTCAGAAGACACCCTTCCGTTACACCTTTTGTAAAAAGAAAACGGTAACAAATGCGACCAGCCACTCCTTCTGGCTTGATGTTAATCACCTACGTTATCTGCACAGGGTTTGATGGCAGTTACTACATGGAAAATAACTGAAAAGGAAGAAAGAGGGAAGATTGAAACTATCAGAGTAATGAGCAGACAAAACCAAGAACAGAAGAGGTATGGCGAGCATAGGGGCATGCAACTTACACCTCATCAGCACAAATTTTGCCAAAGTTAATTGCTCCTTTCTGCCAATGGTTGGGTCATATACTTACAACAGAAGAGCAAAGCTGCTGACAAATGTTGACCTATGGATGGCGAAGAGATACTGATGATCTGTGCCCAGCTTAGGAAGAGGAAGACATCTACAGGGGAGTCAGCAGGGAGGTGAGAAGGGAGGAAGCGAGACACAGTAGGACCGGCCAATCTGCTGTTCGCAAGTCTCTTCCCCCTGAGCCTGTCACTGAAACTGAAATCTCCAACACTGGTTGCTCTTTGGGCCAAGGCGCTATCTCCAAAATGCCTCTGACAACAATGCAGAGAAAGGAAGTTAGCTGTCTGTCAACACAGCAGCAGGGATCATGCACAAAGGCCTGAGCCCTGGAAAGGAGGGGCGTCTGGAGGAAAAGGACATCCCAAAGAGAAAAGGGGGACAGTGCTTGGGGGAGGGAAGAGACTCCCCAAAGAGACGCATGCCTCCTGACACAATAAGAACAATAAAAACTAGAACAGGCGCAATGAAGTAGAAAACAGGGAAAAAGTAGAGAAAAACAATGAGCCCAAAGTTGGCTCTTTGAGGAGTTCAATAAAATTAATAACCCTATAGATGGACAGATAAGAAAATAGAAGATAAAATTATATCAGGAATGAGAGAGGAAACATCACTTCAGAGTCTACAAATATTAATTGAATAAGAGAATGTTATAAACAACTTCATGCCAATAGATTCCACAACTTAAATGAAATGAACAAATTAAAAGACACAAACTAGTAAAGTTTACTCAAGAAGAAATACCTAAAGAGCCATCTATTTACCAAAGAGTTGAATGTAGAGTTTGTAGTCTTCACACCAAGACAACTCTAGGCCCAGATAGTTCCACTGGTAAATTCCATCAAACATTTAAGGAAGAAACAGTACCAATTCTAGACAAGCTCTTTCAAACACCTTTCCATCAAGACAACTGCAGGTCTGGATGGTATCACTAGTAAATTCTACCAAACATTTAAGGAAGAAATGATACCAAAACCAGAGAAAGACATTACAAGAAGAAAAAAAAAAACAAATCAACATCCCTCTATGAACAGAGACACAAAATTTCTAAACAAAATTTTAGCAAATAAAATTCAACAAATATAAAAAGGATACTCTATGATCACATGGGGTTTGCCCCAGGAATGCAAGGTTGGCTCCATGTTTGAAAATCAGTTCATGTCACTTTTACACTGTTGGTGGGAGTGTAAATTAGTTCAACCATTGTGGAAGACAGTGTGGCGATTCCTCAAGGACCTAGAAATAGAAATTCCATTTGACCCAGCAATCCCATTACTGGGTATATATCCAAAGGATTACAAATCGTTCTACTATAAGGACACGTGCACACAAATGTTCATTGCAGCACTGTTTACAATAGCAAAGACCTGGAACCAACCCAAATGCCCATCGATGATAGACTGGACAGGGAAAATGTGGCACATATACACCATGGAATATTATGCAGCCATCAAAAACGATGAGTTTGTGTCCTTTGTAGGGACATGGATGAACCTGGAAACCATCATTCTCAGCAAACTGACAGAAGAGCAGAAGATCAAACACCACATGTTCTCACTCATAGGCGGGTGTTGAATAATGAGAACACATGGACACAGGGAGGGGAGCACTACACACTGGGGTCAGTTGGGGGGAAATAGGGGAGGGACGGTGCGGGGTGGGGAGTTGGGGAGAGATAGCAAGGGGAGAGATGCCAGATGTAGGTGATGGGAAGGAAGGCAGCAAATCACACTGCCACGTGTGTACCTATGCAACAATCTTGCATGTTCTTTACATGTACCCCAAAACCTAAAATGCAATAAAATAAATAAATGAAAAAAAAAGGAAAATCAGTTCATGTAATTCATAATATTAACAAACTAAAAATAAGAAATCATATGATCATCTCAACAGACATAGACAATGTCCTGCCTAGTCCAATTTAAATCCTAATCCTGTATCCCATTGAGAGTTTCTCCCCTTAGCTCAAGCCTGACCCAGCTGGACGTGGGAAGGGTGCACGGTTATTTCATTGTTTCATAGTATTTTACTCTGCCTTCAACCTCCTACTCATCTTGGCATCAGAACAAGGGAGCGTCTAATACAACTGGAGCTACTGTCATCTGACCCCCTAGCTCCTCTTCCTTGGCAGGTGTCCAAATATGGCTCTTTGGGGAGGGAGGGAGGTTGCAGGCTTTAGTAAGTTCCTCTGAAAACCTCACAGAGACTCCACGCTGGACTATTCCTGATGCGGAATATTTCTGATACCTTCCCCAGTTGACTCTTGTTTCAAATCACAACCCTTTGCTGCATCCCCACAGACCTTTACCGTGGCTGGCAATGATTCTTAAACAGCTCAAGTCTGGCTACCTTTGAGGCATCGACTCGCCTCCCAGGGAAAGGCACACACCTTTGCCACAGCAGCTGCCCAGAGGGGACAAGTGCAGTTTCCACAGCTGCTGTCATCCCAAGCTGTCTTTACAGGCAGCACAGAGCCCACCGTTCTTCAGGTGCCTTGAGGATGACAGAAGCAGGTGCCTCCTCCACACTCACCTGCAAACCCAAACCCCTAGCACATGGGCTGGGTTGTCCCAAGCACACTCTCATCCTCTCAAGAGGTGCTTTACCCTGCAGCATCCGACCTGGTTCCTCCCACCGCACCCCAGCGCCCTGAGCTATCCTCTGGAAACTCACCTCTGATTTGAAGGGGCATGAAGCACCCACAGGGAGGAGAGAGAAAATGCCATAGCATTCACTGCTCTCAATAGTTTCTTCATTCAATAAACTTGCTAGCTTACAGTCCTTATATAAGGTTTAAAGGGGCCAGTTTGGTACCTGAAGCATCTTTGACGTTTTTACACCTGATGCTTTAGAACATGGGGAGTGTCCACCAACATTCCAAGACATCAGGCAAAGCCCCATCCCGCCCTCTATGGGATGGACTGTAGAGGCAGGGGGATGCCTGACACGGCTGCCCCATCCCCATTATCCTGACCTCCAACCCATGTCAACCCTAATCTTCACTGTGACCCTTCAGCACACTGGGAAAGGCAGGAAAGAGACAGACAGCAGCTCCAGGTCAGACTGGAGAGCAGAATGACACCCAATGTGGACAGCCAGAGGCTTGGGAGGCAGCGGGGAAGAGCCCCTAGAGAATGAAAATGGGTGCACCAAGCCCGCAGGGTTTTGTAAGGCACTCAACAGGAAAACCCTCTGCCCCACACAGTGCTTGTTTCAGAGTGGGTGCTCAGTGAGGGTCTGCTCAGTTCCAGTGTTGACTGCATGGCGATGAAAACTGACCCCCGTCTTCCCTATGCTGCCCCCCAGTCCACAAGGCACTGGATTTTCTCAGAGGGCAATAGCCAAGCATGTCCCGGAGCTGAACATAGGAGAGGCTCACTCCTTGGGACCAACCTGCAGTCTGGCCACAGGAATCTCATTGATGGAAATAGCCACACGCCTGATTTATGCATCGTGTGCCCACAGAGGCACGCCCTGCTAAAAATATAATGAGAACTGATTCTCTCAATGCCTCCAAAATTGCTGCCTCTAAGAGCCAGAGAAGCTGTCCCATAGAATCAGACAGCCAGACAGTCTGTGGAGCCTGTGGTTGTCCTGGTCAGTCTCACTCAGAAGCAAGGCCTCATCTAGACCAAGCCACAGAAGCAGCAAGGAGACGAGAGGGTCCCTAAGGCCCTGCCAACCTCCAGCCTTCCTGTAAGTACTCAATACTGCTTCATGCATTTATTCAATGCCTATTCATGGAGGACCCTCCTCTGATGGTAGGAACTGTGCTAAGAGTTAGGACACAGTGGTGGAAAAGACCAACACTACTCCTGTCGTCCAAGGGCTGGGAGCACAGAAGGACACAGACAGACAAGTCAACAAGCAGTTACATCACCCAGTGCCAGAGGCTCTGCTGAGGCCAGCATGGGTACCATGGAAGCACAGGAGAGGAATGTCTCACCCTCACTGGGGAGAAAGGAGTCTTTCTGGAGGAAGAGGCCTTTAGATTGAGACCTGAATTATAAGCAGAAACCAATCCATTGAATTAAACAAGGCAGGAGGGACAGCATGCACAAAACCCTGGCTTGAGGAGGGGTGCATGGGGAGAGGCCTTTGGGAACTGAACATCCATCGAGGACTAGATCACAGACACAGAGTGGGGAGCAGTGAGAGGCAAAGCTGGAGAAGAACACAGGGGCCAGATCAAGAAGAGTCTTAAAGGTCATGGTGAATAATACAGACTTCACCTCCCTGGAGCCAAGAGAAGTGCCTTAATGTATGTGAACGAGGGAAGCAACGTGATCACACTGGAAAGGGACAAGGTTGGAAGCAGGAAGACCAGGGGAAGGCACAGACTCCTCCCAGATGACCAAGCTCCGCAGCCTCAACAAGGCTAGGAGCAGCCGAGATAACAGCAGGTGAGCCGACTCGAGAGTAGATCAGGAGGTGGGACGGGTGGGCAGGGAGGGACTAGGGGCTGCCGGGAGAGGTAAGGGTTGAGAAAAACGCCCAGGTTTCTGGTTTTAGGAGCTGGGTGGGCAGTTCCATCTTCTGGAATAGGAAACACAAAATAACAATTGGGTTTGAGGGCAGAGGCCAAACTTGGGCAATACAAGTTTGAGATGTCTTTGGGACATCCAAGTGACAGTGGCTAACGACGTGGGTCCTGACTTTGAGAGAGACCTGTGCGTCTTCAGCACATGGATGATTATGGAAGTCATGGAGAGAACCGAGTGGCGGTGGCCTGAACTGCAAGAGAAAAGGATTTGGAGAGCACCCTATAAAGCAGCAGTGTTCAAAGCACAGGCAATGACAATAGTCCTACAAGTAAAAGAAAAAACAGTCGTAGAAAATGAGAAGAGAGAAGAGCTTCCGAAGAGAGAGAAAGAAATCATTTCCAGGATGAGCAGGAGGACCACCTCAGGCCTATCAGCAGGGCCATGACCAGCAAGGCCCAAATGTTCATCTCCAGATGATGGGTAAACAAAGTATGCTGGATCCACACAGCGGAATGGAATTCAGCCTTAGAAAGAATGAGGTCCTGATACACGCTACGACGTAGATGAACCTTGAAAATATTATGCCAAGGGAAGCCACATGCAAAAGGCCACATATCGCCTGAATCTATTTACATGAATGTCCAGAATATGCAGGTCCTATGGAGACAGCAGTTACTATTGTATATAATTCGATATCATTTCATATAATTATAATTCTATTATAATAATAATAATCCTCACCCACCCAAGGCCATTTCTCGATTAAGTCTCCCTGTTTTGTTCACATCATCAATTTTCCCTCTGCAATGGCTACTCCCATCATCACACACATGATGTCACTTCTTAGAAAACTTCTCTTGGCTTCGTCTCCCCCTCCAGTTGCCTCTGCGTTTCTTTCCTTCCTTTGGAGCAAAACTTGTTTAAAGAGCAATTTGTATCTCCCATCTGCCCACGACCTCCGCGTTACTAAATCCAATGGTCCCTTCTCAGTCTTCATCTTCCTTGTCTGACCAGCAACGTTTGACGCAGAGGGCCCACCCCATCTCTCACCACCCAGCATCCTGCACTCACCTGGCCCTTTTCCAGCCCTCTCTGCTCCTTCTCACCTCCCTGCCCTCTAAGCACTCCAGGACCCTGTCCTCGGAACTCCCCTTTGTTCTGCCCACACTGAATCCCAGCGTGAATTCATCATCACCAACGCCACCACGCCGACCTGAATCCCCACCGTCCCTTGCCTGGATCACTGCAGCAGTCTCCTACTCATGGCTGTCAACATGGCAGCCAGGCACTCTGGCTCAAAGTCAAATGTCACTCCCTGAACAACAGGCCACGGGCCTTTGCACCACCAGTTCTCCCTCTCAGGATGCTTTTACCCAAGATATTTAAGTAGCCAGCTCCCTCACTTCTTTGGAGCCTGGACTTGAAAGTCACCTCCTCGATGAAGGCCACCTGGTCATCCTGTCTAAAATCAAACAGCCCCCAGCATGACATTTCATATCCCCACATACTCTATATTGTATGGATTTTGTTTATTGTCTGTCTTACCACCTGAAGTGCAAGCTCCTTGAGGGCAGGGACGTTTTTCCTTTTTGTACAACTGCTTCAAACGGTACCTGGTACATAATCAGTGCTCAAGAATTATTTAGTGAAAGAACCATTGGGCTTAGTGGACATATGCATATTATTTGATGATGTGTTGCTGCTCTGGTGCGATCAGCCACAGGAAAGCAAACACTTCCAAGTACACAAGTGTTGGGATTAAATCTGACGGATGGATGGATGGATAGATGGATGGATGGATTGAAACTTTAGAACACTGTGATGACCAGAACATATGCATAACTACATTTAACCTCTATTTCATAGATACAGTCATACCCATTAACTGAGCACCAGAGAAGTTAATTTATCTAAATGACAGAGCCCATGATATTTCCGCAAAGCTACAGCACGAGCATGGCAATGTGTCAGGAAAATTAAGGATAGCACGCAGCATTTGGGAGATGTGGGGAACACCCAGTCTCACAATGGGCACAGATTTAACTTGGTATAACCTCTTAAGTGAGCAGTTTAGTAGGATATATAAAAATGTTCTCTAAATGTCAAGCAAAAGATGGCTGGTTTTAAAAACATAAGTCACACATAGCTTACTGCAATACTCTAAATCCACTAAGAAGTATTACAGGAGCCTATTTCTTGACATGTAGAGATTTCACGATGCATCATTAAATAAAAAGGAATTTCGAAAAAAATGTAGATTATGCTCCCATTTTGCTGAAATATATTTATAAAGCTAGAAGTATATACATGTATATAAGTATATGTGTACATGTCAAAAGCATATGGAAAAACAGTGGTTAATCTCTGAATGGTAGGATTATGAATACGTTTTTCTTTTAAATTACATGTGTTTTCTCATTTTTCTACAATGAGCATGAATTATATGGTACTTTTTCATTATTATTATTGTTCTTTAAGTTCTGGGGTACATGTGCAGAATGTGCAGGTTTGTTATACAGGTATACGCTTGCCATGGTGGTTTGCTGCATCCATCACCCTGTCATCTACATTAGGTATTTCTCCTAATGCTATCCCTCCACCATCCCCCAACCCCCTGCTATCCCTCCCCTAGCCC
This sequence comes from Sapajus apella, assembly GCF_009761245.1. Classification (NCBI taxonomy): domain Eukaryota; kingdom Metazoa; phylum Chordata; class Mammalia; order Primates; family Cebidae; genus Sapajus; species Sapajus apella. Next base: position 21,735,469 of record NW_022436971.1, read on the forward strand.
CCAATCTCCCAACAGACCCCGGTGTGTGATGCCCCCTTCCCTGAAAATGGAAACAGAAGCTTCAAAAAATTGTGTTCCCAACAGATCAACAGCAAACAGTGGCCTTGCCATTGGCAAGATCACTAAGAAATATGGTGGAAGTGAACATTGGTTCAGCCAGATTGAAGTACTGCAGCCTAAGCTTGAGTCACTTGGACAAAGTTAAATTTTACTCTCCAGGCTTTTCAATAAGGCAGGAAATCATGTAAAACACTTTATTAAAATGCATATTTAAATTAATTTTAAAATATCTTTAAGTTAGATTCACTGGTAGCTACTGGTATTTACTGGTAGCTATGATCAAAAAAATTCATCTCAGCAAATCACATCCTTCTCTTCCATGACAAAAATGTGGTCTAAGTGAATGGTACACTTGTTGTTAGTCCAGGATAAGCCCCCTGAAAGAGCAGAATTGGAACACATCCTTCACGGGGAAAAAAAACATTGAATTGGGTTTTATCTGTTCCTAGTAAATCTGCCCAAATCTCTAAAACTTGAGATTGCAAACCAGAAATGTCAATGTTGTTTAGAAGGACTACTGTAAGAGAAGTCCTTCCATTGAAGTAAGACCAAGGACGCTTTTCTCATCAAACCAGCATGACACAGCCAATGAAAGCCAAGATCGCAAGAGCATTTTTTGCTAATTTTCCTTGTCCCTCCATTTAATGAAAAGCAATTTCAAATTCATTATGTTGACGTATTTTAAAAATCATTTCTATGATAATAGTAAATGTACATTATAGTATTCTAATTAATTTTAAGTAAATTTCTACATAAATCAAAATCTCTTGGGAAGCTTCTTCAATTTTCCCACTAACATATTTTGACCAAAACAGAAATTATGTGAAAGAATAATTTACAGAAGTTAGGTCTTTCTATTCTGTATTAATGTATCATAAAATAAGACTAAATAACGCAGTAAAACATTTAAACATTGAATTTTTGGACTTGGCAAAAGCTTATGCCACATTGAATCTGTAAAACAGTTTACACTGGGATTCATATTGCAGGCAATAATGGATCTGAAATTTGAATAAGATGAGCTGCAATGTCAAGGCATTATGAATAACAGCACCGACTACTCACTGAGCTCTTGCTGTTTGTCAAAAGCACCAGGCTGAGTGTTTTACAAAGATCTCACTTAATCATGCCCACAGTCTGAAGGATATCATTTTAGATCACTCCCTATGGATCTAACCCCGGATGACATACCACGAGTCATTTAGCCATTTCTCTATTGGTGGACATTCAGGTTGTCCCCAGCTTTTTGTAATTTAGAAACAAAATGCTACTGTAAACATCCTTAAACCCCAGTGTGTGAACAGACCAAGGCCTGTCAAGCTGGAACCCCTGCAGGAAGGGCCGCACATGGCCTTAGCTTCCAGCTAGGTCTCCAGGAGCTTTTAGGGCTGAGGCACGCAGCTCCCCTGACCCTGGGCACCCAGGATGCGGCTGTTCTCAACTTGCCCTAGAAGGAGATGGAGCAGCAGAGGGGGAAGGCCCTCATCCTGGTGCTCTTCCTACAGAAGCTTCCCCAGCTCCTCACGTGGTTCTTGGAGAACACTGTGCCCCATCCTGCTGGCTTCCTGCATTTTCCCTGGGAGAACTGCTTTGTACCTTCACTTAAAACACCAGGGGGTGCCTTCCGCTGCCACTGCACACCAGGGTTCTCTCTGTGATGTAAGGGCTTGAACATCTATCAGAAAAAAACTCCTGCGGTGACTTAATTCTATGAATTAAATGGAAGAAATTCATTTAACACTAGCAAGTTGTACAAAAGCAGTCATGGGTCTTTCCCTGGGAAAAGAGTGGGAGAAATCCTGGAATAATTCCTAGAATGCTTGGTTTTAGTCCAAGCTCTACTGCAAACGAGCCTCCCAACTGCAGATGGTGCCTCACCTTTCTTGAACTCCTTATTCCTCTTTTAAATGGCAGGTATTAAGGCCCACTCTGCCTCACTCGCACAGTTGCTGTTTTTCCATTTTTGTAGATGAGACTATAGGTGTGAAAACATGCTGAGAACATAAGCCACACAACATTCCACGTTAAAAGAGAAGAAACTTCAGGACATTGAACACGGTGATGAAGCATTCAAGGACTGACATGGCTCTCCAATGCCCAGTGTGACATGCAGGCCTCTCAGCCCTGGTTGCCTGAATATGGTCACGTACAAAATCAATGGCATGGAGGGCTCACAAAGAAACCCATACAGTCCTAGCACTTGGCATCTGACCAAAGCATTTCTATTTCTGGAACATAAAGAAAACAAACAAAGGCAAGTCTTTTTTGTTGAGACAGGGTTTCACTGTTGCTCAGGCTGGAGTGCAGTTGTGCAATCATAGCTCACTGCATCAAACTCCTGGGCTCAAGTGACCCTCCTGCCTCAGCTTCCCACGCGCCACCATGCCTGCCTAATTTTTTTTTTTTTTTTTTTTACTTTTTGTAGAGATAGGGTCTTGCTGATCTAGAATTCCTGGGCTCAAGTAAATCTCCCACCTTGGCCTCCCAAAGTACTGGGATTACAAGTGTGAGCCATGGCACTGGCCGACAAGCCTTTTAGCTCATTAGGTTTTATACTGTCTCTGTGATCATAGGTGCATGGCCATAAGCCACAAGGCAGGAAAACTGTGGTTTAGTAAATAGTAGTGACGCCACTGGGAGTGGCAGGCAGCCTTCGGTCCTGTGACTGGCTGGCTCTGTGTCCTCATGTGCGGCAGCAGGACACAGCTCTAAATCTCAGCTACTCTTACGGTCCCCTCCAGGCTCAGCAGAGTTCCTGGAGTGAATCATGTGTGTCAGCCAAAGCTCTCGGCGATGGCTCCAACTCATTCAGGGTTGGGTCCACCTCTGACCTGTGTCCAAGCAAATGCTTGTCCCACCAAGACAAGCGTTTACACAACAAACAATAATAGTTGCAAACACTTTTAAGGGGTGACTACTTCCACAAAAGAAAACGGGGGCGGATCATGAGCATCAGGCACGTCCAGGCCATGCACGCTGACATGATACTGCTCCATCCTCACAAGCAACGTGAGTTTTTAGAAATATTATGGGAGCCAGTCCAGAAGTAAATAGTAAAGACATTAAAATTATGCATGATAATTCTACTTCTCTATAAATAATCATTAATGTGGACAAACATGTCTCTACAAGGAGTCCATTACATTATATCACTGTTTAAAATAGCAAAAAGGCAAAGTGTGCTCAAAGAGGTTGGGCTAAGTAATTACGATAAATTCACATGGTGGAATAGTTTTCAGGCATTAAAAAATCGTGCTGCAAAAGGACATTTACAATTAGAAAATGGTCATGGCACATGGCAAATAAAAAGCAGATGAGAAAAGAGTACTATTGAATCCTGTTTCTGGAAACATATATGTCTATACGTAGGTGCATACATGTGTGTTTGTGTACCTATATTTGCTCCCTGTGCATAGAAAAGCAGAAATAGACATGACAAAATGCAAAGCGGTAATCTTTGGTAATCTATTGGTAATTATTTTCATTCTCTTCATTGAGCTTTCCTGTGCAGTATATTTTTTAATAATTTCAACTTTTAGATTCAGGGGGTACCTGTGCAGGTTTGTTACATGAGTACATTGTGTGATGCTGAGGTTTGGGGTATAATTTATTCTGTCACCCAAGCAGTGAGCATAGTATCCAATAGTTAATTTTTCAACCCTTGCCCCGTTGCCTCCCTCCCCCGCCTATTCATAGTGGCCCCCAGTGTCTACTGCCGTCATCTTGCACCCATGACTACCTACTGTTCAGCTCCCACTCGTAGGTGAGAATATGCAGTATTTCATTTCTGTTCCTGCGTTAATTCACTTTGGATGATGGCTCCAGCTGCATCCATGTTCCTGAAAAGGACACGATTTTGATCTTTCATGGCTGTGTAGTATTTGATGGTGTATATGTACCACGTTTTCTTTATCCATCCACCACTGATGAGCACAAGTTGATTCGATGACTTTGCTATTGTGAATAGCGCTGCAATTAATGTATGAATGCATGTGTCTTTTTGGTTATTTTTCTTTTTAAATGGTAGTTCTGTTTTAAGCTCTTTGAGAAACTTCCAATGGCCCTGCACAGTGGCTAAATTAATTACATTCCCACCAACAGTGTATAAGCATTCCCTTTTCTCCATGGTCTCACCAGCAACTTCTGTTTTTTGACTTTTTAAAAATAGCCATTTGGTGTTATTAAAAAGTCAAGAAACAACAGATGCTGGCAAGGTTGTGGAGAAAGAGAACACTTTTACACTGTTGGTGGGAGGTAAATTAGTTCTACCATTGTGGAAGACAGCCTGGTGGTTCCTCAAGACCTAGAGGCAGAAATACCGTTTGGCCCAGCCACCCCATTACTGGGTATACAACCAAGGGAATATAAATCATTCTGTCATAAAGATACATGCACACATAGGTTCACTGCAGCAGTATTCACAACAGAAAAGACATGGAACCAACCTAAATGTCCATCAATGACAGACTGAATAAAGAAAATGTGGTACATATACACCATGGAATACTATGCAGCCATAAAAGAGAGTAAGGCCATGTCCTTTGCAGGGACATGGATGGAGTTGGAAGCCATTATCCTCAGCAAACTAACGCAGGAACAGAAAACCAAACACCACATGTTCTCACTTGCAAGCGGGCGCCGAATGATAAGAACACATGGACACAGGGAGGTGAACAACACACACTGGTGTCTGTAGTGGGGGGTAGGAGAGCATCAGGAAGCACAGTTAATGGGTGCTGGGCTTAATACCTTGGTGATGGGATGATCCGTGTGGCAAACCCCATCGCACATGTTCACCTGTGTAACAAACCTGCGCGCCCTGCACATGTGCCCCTGAACTTAAAAGTTGAAGAAAAATATATAAAATGATTTTTAAAAGGGCCATTCTGGCTGGTATGAGATGGTGTCTCATTGTAGTTGTAATTTTCTGCACAGTATTCTTGATACTTCTCTCAACGGGAACTACTTTTATAATCACATTTTTTAAAAGAACAAAGTAGAAATTCAAAAATAAAACATGTTTAAACTCTTTTGGGTAATGTAGCCTCATAGAGTGAGTGCCGAGCAGCCCAGTGCCCGCCCTAGGACGACAAGGCTTGCGTGGGTGTGGAAATCCTCGCGTGCCTGCCCAGCGTTTCGCTTCTGTAGACCAAGGCTTCCTCTATGAGAAAACAAGTTTTCACAAGATAGTCTGAAATTCCCCCATCCTGATATACTGCCTTTTAAGTCATATCTTATTTAAATCACTGAAATATTTAAAGGATGAACTGAGACTCACACTCTAAATGTTCTCGAGGGTAATTTCCAGAATTGTGACTTAATCCCACTCCCAGCTGCACACGGAGAGCAGAAGCAGGGACAGAGGTGTCAGGACGACCACAAATCATTTCCACGCTCTTTATTCAGGGAGCCCTGAAATTCAGTGACTGCCAGGATTGCTGTCTTATTGGAAACTTGCCCTCGTGCCCTTGGCAAGTTACAACCTGAGGTGAGTAAAGTAATAAATTTGACTTATTTCAACTGCCCTGAAGGGCAGGCTCCAAGAAAGCAGCTGAACGCTTCCAGAAGCTGGTGTTTGTGAGCAGCGCTGGGGCTGCTGGTGTGTCCCGCATGGAGCCCTGGGTGGCGCTCCAAAGACACAGAGAAGAGCACCTTCTGTAAGATGTGGCAGGGAAGCCCTTACCTAGTGCTGGCACATTATGAATATTTTATCATTTAGTCCTTACAACGAGCTTCTGAGGTATCAATTATCATCCCCACTACACAGGTGAGGAAGTGTACGAACAGCAATATCACAACTTAGAGAAGTAGATGCCCTCAAAATAATTCACCCATGTAATATTCCACAAAGTAAGTCCATTTTTTAAGTAAAAAATACATTAAATTCTAAATATCAACAGGCCATCTGGCTTAAAACTGTGGTTTTATTGCTTACCAAAAAAGCATGTCTCTTTAAACAAATTAAATGGTTAGTTTTACTAAGAATCAAGTGATACAAACAATGTCATGGGATGTTCTGTCCTGTAGACCTAATAAATGTCTATCAAGTATAAAAAGGTTGAGAACTTGCGACAAATCTTTAAATTTAGCATTATAATTAGCTTCAGCACTACATAACTCTAAATAACTTTTCCTGATATCTGTCTTTCCAAACCCCCCCAAAACAAAAGGAAAGTGAAGACTTTAATTAATTGCGTGGCGTGTCTCTAAGATGACTATCTCCTCTGCACGTCTGAGCCTCTCTTCACTACCTCCCACCGCTTGGTTACTTAAGTGCTTTGACACGTATGACAAGCTTGCACAGCCTGTTCTGACTTCAAGAGCAGCGCGTCCTTGTAGGCATTCCCTGCTAAACACTGCTTCTGTAAAACTTCAACTATTCTGCGCTGACATTTCCATTTTTACCAAGTTGTCCAATTTATTCCATTATTGGTTGTTAGAAGCGAGCACTTACTTCCTTCAACTTCCTTATCTTTGCAGGTTTTCGGGGAACTATATGAATATAACTGCAGAAGAAGAAAGAAGAAAACATAATTAGAAGGTAGATAGTTACACAGCAAGTTCAGACTCCTCAGAGATGAGTCCTTTTCGGGCTTAATAGATACAACCCCACAGCAGTTTGGAACTAGAATCTAAAACCTTCCCGGTGTTAGAACCCCCGTCAGAATACAGCAGCATTACTGTGCTAGGACAGTTTTCACTCTGGGCACCATCAGCATTGCCCCTTTGAAGTGTTTCTTAAGTGACATTGCTTTTCCTTATTAAAGAGAAACCTGAGAAATCATCTAATTAACGGCATTTCCTAAGCAGATCACTGAAGGCCCAGAACTGTGAGCTCATCAATGTTCCCACGACAGGCTAAGGTGGGAACAGAAACCCAGACCCTCCTCCAGCTCCCCTGCACCTCCCCTGCTCCCTCCTCGCTCCCAGAAATTCAACACTTCCCCTTTTGCCAAAACTGCAAACTGGAAAAGAGGCTCCACCACATAATGTGTCTGAGTCCCATTAACACAATTTTTTTACTGTTGGGGACTTTGGGGACTTTCATATTCCTCAAAAATAAAATGTTTTAATGGGTAATAGATAATACCCTCAAATTTATATGCAATATTAAGGTTTATTCCTGATTTTAAAAATATATGTATTTGAGATTATCATTTTTGATAGTTTTAGCAATAAAACTATTGCTAAAAAATTGAAGAGTCAATTTAGGGAAAGAAATAAGCATCCAATCAAGAGGCACAGACGCAGGTCCCCATCAAATGATGACACTCGCCCAGGCTGGTCTCAGGGACTGGTGGGGCTGTGGCTAGCGGGAGCGTCCTTTTCCGTCTGAGGTGGACAGTGCCTCACAGGTCCAGACGGTGGAGACGCGCACAGCTACAACCAAGTCCTCTGAACAGACAAATCCTCTGTTTTTTTCAAGGAAGACCAAAAGTTCATATTATTACATCAGTTCTCCCAATTATAAAATGTTGCAGCCAACTCAAATCTTTGAAAACTGTATGAGTGAAACCAGCACGGCTCCTGGCTGAGCCAGCCTGCGCCTCTCCACTTGCTTACGGGCCCTTGTATCCGCGCTTCGACAGCTCAGTCTAGTCCACCTATTTTCCAAATAAATATTTTAGATTGGTTCTAAGTTCCCAAACTTCATATTTGCAAATGAACATTAATCATTCACATGAGACATCTGGTTTTCATTACATGGAAACAAAAAATAAAATGTAACAGAGAAAAACTAACACATAAAAAGATCCTTCAAAAACACAAAATGCTATTTATTATTTCAGTGTTGCACTCCCAAGAACATACACAAACAGAAAAAAGGGACCATAGTTCCTCAGAGAGCCTCTCACCTGAGGTCTTTAACCCGGGCGCTTAGAGAAGCCTGCTGGGTGGGCTTGAGTTGCCCTGAGGTGGGCGGGGAGTGGGTCTGGGAAGCAGAGATGGGACCCTTAGGTGCAAGCTGCCTCCTGGCTACTTCCAGAGAACACAGGAAGGGAAGAAACCACGCAAGAGAGCCAGGGCCAGGCACTTCACAGTCCTGCATTCATTCTGTTCTCCCAGCGGTCCTGTAGAGTGGGTGTTAAGCCAGGCCGCTTTACTGATGAGGAAACCAAGTCTCGGAGAGGTTATTTAACTAGTGAAACGTCTCTCAGATAGGGAAAGCCAGGATTAAATTCCACCAGTCTCTGGCTCTAACGCCAACGTTCCTCTATCGCAGCTTCCTCTCCACCCACTTTTCCTCTTTCTCCTGGCATCTGCTAGTTCCCAGGGTACAAACAGGTGGCCGCGGAGATGAGAAGAAAATGCTGGGGTGAGGAAGAACCAGGATGGTTTGATTCAAATAGCACATTCACACTCATGTCTAAGCAACAAGCTCTAAGGCAAACAGGGTAATATTCCTAAACATTCAGATTCTCTGGGGTCCCTCCCCTAAACACACACACACACACACACACACACACACACACACGCACATGCACAACACCCTGATTTCAATTTTGTTGTAAATATGGCTTTCTCCACAAAGGAAATATTAGTTCTAGGCTTTCTATGACACTTTTAATTTTCTCGAAAAGTAATTATAATATTTTGTTTTATAAAGAAAAAAATTATGTTCTCTGGGTCTCAAATTAATGTATTCCAGATAATGCAGGAAATGCCTGAATAATGACTGGATATTGGAGAAATCTGTTGGCGTTTCTTTTTCATGCACCATCTTGAAACCACTATTATGAGGAGGGGGCTCCCGGGTCACTAATCTATCAACAGGCTTCACTTCAACGTTCATTTGCTGGTGACACAATTAGAGTATTATGTTCTGGTGAAAATTAATTGAACTGCTCAACGGCTTAGCAATTACAGAATATAAATTTCCAGTGCTAGTTTACTTTACTAATACCAGTGAAAATTCAGTGAAAATCCAGCCACATTTTTCAGAGCTTTGATCCCCAAAGTCTGAATTCCAATTTCATACTCATTGACCTAAAAAAAACTGAAGAAAAGGAACCCCATGTACTCTCCGTGTTGAACTTCACATGCAGACATGGCCCCTCTATTTTACAGCAGTGAGCATGCATGGAAAATGCAACATAACCAGGCCATCTGCCACACGGACCCCAACTCCTCTCCCTCTTCAGTGGGTGACATCTCTTTCCTCCCACAAAGTCATCAGAAACATGAAGAGCACTGGGAAGGAAAACATCTCAATGTCTTCTCAATATATTTGCCACATGTCCACAACATTTTAAATAAACCATGAGACTGGAGACTCTCTCTACAAAACTGGAGGTGTAGCAGGGTCTGTTAGGAAACGCCTAGCCCCACAGGAAGGGAAAGAGTAATATCCCCCAGGAATGCTCCAGACTGTGGCAGGTGTTTCTGTGGCAGGTGCTTCCGTGGCAGGTGCTTGACAGGTTTCCTTCCCCATTTACTAACACGCAAAACATAGGCCAATTTTACAAGGAAATATCTTGGGATAAAAATCAAATACTTTTCATTATATATGTATTGAAAAGGACTTCAAAGTCAGTTTTTGTAGAAATATACTCTTTAATTGTAAAACAACACTTAACGCTGGATTCTGGGCAGGATATCAGTTATAGATGTTCATACCATCTGACCAACCCTGCAAATAATCACAAATCACATGGCTATAAAGGAATATAATTTTGTCCATGAATTCTCATACATAACAGGATTATCACAGTAATAAATTTCAATCTGAAATGTGCTAATCCAGATTCTACCTCTTCACAATTGTGATGCCTGTGACTTACGATTTTTCTTCAGAAACAACTGGATGGTAAATTCGCTTCTTTGCAAATGCCACTAAGAATTTGGAACCATGCACAAGCCCTCACCCTAACTCCTACCACTTTTTCAAAAATACCAAACAAAACCCAAGCTGCTGATTTAATTCAGAGGGTTTCTGAACTAGGAGCATTCCTGGCATTTGAAAGAAGAAAATGGAAATCCTCTCCGGAGAATCTCACTTTTACCTCAGGCTTTGAATAATGTCCCCACATAAAGCTATACAAAAGGAGTAGTTCAGAGTCAAACTGCAAGTAAACCTACAGGGAAACAGAGGACCAGGAGAGAAAAGAGGCTGCGATCACAAAAGGCAGACACAGGCTTCAATCACGGGATTACAGACACAAACCGTGGAGGACAATATTCTCATTAAAGGCAAGCTTGAAAATGCACGCAGGGCCGAGAAGTGATGAACACAGAGTTAGAGGAGCCACCATGGGCGATTTCAAACGGGAACTGCCCAACCCGCGCCATTCCCAGGCCCCGCCCCCACGTCACCCACGCCCTCCCCCCACGTCACCCACGCCCCTCCCCCCACGTCTCCACGCCATTCCCCCGTCTCCCACGCCCCGCCCCCACACCGCTCACGCCCCGCCCCCACGTCTCCCGCGCCCCGCCCCCTATGTCTCCACGCCCCGCCCCACGTCTCCCACGCCCCGCCCCACGTCTCCCACACCACGCCCCCACGTCGCCCACGCCACGCCCCACGTCGCCCACACCACGCCCCACGTCTCCCACGCCACGCCCCCACGTCGCCCACGCCACGCCCCCCCCCTCCCCACGCCACCCCCCACGTCGCCCCCACCCCGCCCCCCGTCTCCCACGCCACGCCCCCACGTCGCCCACGCCACGCCCCCCACGTCTCCCACGCCACGCCCCCACGTCGCCCACGCCCCGCCCCACGTCTCCCACGCCACGTCCCACACCGCCCACGCCACGCCCCCACGTCGCCCACGCCACGCCCCCCACGTCTCCCACGCCCCGCCCCCCACGTCTCCCACGCCGCGTCCCCCACGTCTCCCACGCCACGCCCTCCCCACACCCTCCCTTAGGCCCCTCTCCACAGCCCTCCCCACCGTTTCTGTCCCACGCCCTCCTGGCCGCCCTGGCCCGATTCGCTGCCGGCCAGAGCCCGCCCTGCCCCGTCAGAGGGAACCCTGGGGTCGGGGCTGCCTCGGCTTCGCCCGCGGGAAACCACGTGGCCCCGGGGCGGCCCGTCGCGGGCGGCAGGGGTCCCCGCAGGAAGAGGGCCGCCCGGGCCGGGAGGGTGCCTGGGGAGCACGCCTGGGGAGCGCGGCCCGACCACGCTGGGGTTCGCGGGGCGCACTCACTCGAGCTCCTTGAAGCGCTCGCGGCCCGCCGCCACGTACTTGCCGCCCGCCTGCAGCGCGTCCAGCGCCAGCACCGGGCGCCCCCGCGTGGGCGTGAAGAGGCGGCGCACGCCGAACGGGACGTCCACCTGCTCCGTGAGCTGCTCCAGCAGCGCCTCGAAGGTGGCGCCGCGGCGCCGCGGCAGCACGAACCTCCTGCCCGGGGAGAACGGGTCCCCGTTGCGGTACACCACGATGGTCTTGGCGGGCGTGGTGTCCAGCAGCGCGGGGGGCCCGCGGGTGCCCATGGCCGCGCCCCGCTCCTCACTCGCCGGGGCCGACAGGCGGCAACGCGGGCAGAGACGCCTGCAGAGCCGCGATCGGGCCCAGGCACCGCGGACAGGAGGTCGCGGGACAGAGACGGACGGGGCTCCCGGGCGGGGGCTGCATGTTGACGTGACCCCGGGCAATTGTGACCTCCAGGGCGAGGGGCGCGGTGCCGGGGCAGGAGAGGGGTAACGGGGAGCCCGGGCAGGAGACGGGGTAACGGGGAGCCCGGGCAGGAGAGGGGGTCACGGGGAACCCCGGGCAGGTGAAGGGGTCACGGGGAACCCCGGGCAGGTGAAGGGGTCACG